>NW_027278852.1:0-377208 GCF_046629955.1 Centroberyx affinis | reverse complement strand
TCAATTTATATGGAAATAAATAAATAGATAAATTTAAAAAAAAAAATGAAAATAAATAAAGACATATACATAGATATAAATGAACCAATAAATGTGAAAATAAATATAAAAATGAATAACAAAAAAATGTGGAAATAAATGAACAAATAAATGTGAAAATAAATATAAAAATGAATAAAGAAATTTAAAAAAAAATCAAGCAATTACAGCAGATTTATCAATCTTTTTCTGTATATATTTCTCAATTGTTTTTTTTTATTATTCTTTATATTTCCACATTTATTTATTTATTCTTTTATTCATTTATTTATTATTGTGGCACTTTGAATGTTCCATAAACATGGCCTTGCTAGCATTTTAATTGTAAAATCGGCAACATCACAGGCTCCTGTTGCACGAAGCCATTTCCTGCCCCAGCCTTGAACTGGACTTCACTGAGCAAAGGACCGACTGGGAGACACCATCTTAGACAACCAAGGTCTCCAGTGTTAAGATTTCCAGCTGCATAGAGAGTACAGAGGCTTGGAAAGTGAAGCAGAAGAAATATGTAATAACACTTCTTCAGGCTCCGTTAAGGCCCGAATGCACTGGGTGCGATATTTAACGTGCATCATTTGAGGTTCCTAATTTGACGCTCCTATGGCGCTCTGCGAGATGGTTTGATGGACTCCTTGATGCTTTTAGTGCCTGTTGGTCCATTGCAAACAATAGGCGCGTATTAAAACGCTCGCTTTTGATGCTTCCAGCTTCTGCCATTACTGTCATTACCTCCTTTTTTCTTTCTTGACTTGAACGGCAGGGTTTCGGTTCTGACACAAGCGATATTTGCATCATTTGATAGGTGTGTTAGGAATCCTTGGAAGTTTCTTGATGTTTTCATGAGAGATTTTGGTGTGACTAAAAATTACTAATTGTAAACCATGTCTAATCCCATGTCTTGATTTACTGTCAGCTACCATTTTGTTTACAAATGGATTATTGATTGTACTTCTAACCTTTTGTAATATCATCACCTAACCAGAGAAACCCCCCCGACCTCCATCTTGACATGGTGTTGATTATAGGAATTTACCTTGATTAGGGCTATTGACACTTTTCATTGATGTTTTAAAACACCATTGATAACCAGTCGCCACATGTGATGGCAGCCACTTTACTCTGATTTGCTATTCACACCACTGGCTACTGGGATTTGAGCTGTCAAACTGCAAAGCCTGGTTCCTAAACAAAGAGATGGAAGAGGCGAGCGTTGTTTAGCTCATCCCTCTGGACTACAGGCCTGTAGAAGAACATGGACTTAAAGGCATGTTTCCCTCTTCACATAAGGAGACAGGTCCTGTCTGGGATGCTGGAAAAGGTTAACACAGATGAAAATGAACTTCATGTAGACAACAAGCATTACAAGACGTTTCTCTGCAGCATTTGCCCTCTATTGATTGTCATAGATAATGCTGATATGTTGTAAGGCACTCTTATGGTATGTTTTTGTATGATAAAAGTTTTGTACCTTCTAGTTTAGGGCTGGGCTGTATTTGTTAACTTTTTTTATGGTTCATCCCATTTCACTTTCATTAAATAACCTCATGTCATGTCCCTTTAGCAGTATGTATGTTGAATGTAAATGGTATTGTGTGTTTTCTCCGTTTGGCTTGCCTGGTGCTGGTATTTCAGTGTTGAATCATCGCACATTATTAAATCAAATCTGCTGCTGGCAATACAAAATGGAGAATTTCCAGAGCTGAGCAGTAGAAGGTCTAGTTAATGGATCACATTCTTTTCATCTCCCAAATAATGAATCTTTCTATTAATGCAGTGCTGACTTTGATGTCGATCCACAGGCATATACACCATTACCCATAAAGCTGTCTACTCCTTACTGTACTTTGTCTTTTCTTCCATTGTAGCACATACTTTTGCAATGGCCTTTGATGCCAGACTGCTTTTTTAATGTATCAGCATACTGCTAAACCCAGTAACTGAAGAAAAAAAGATACACACTCGATTCCTATTTCTGTTATCTATCTATCTATCTATCTATCTATCTATCTATCTATCTATCTATCTAAATTTCTGTATCCATTTAGCTATCTGATGAGGATAGTCAATGAACCCTAACCCAAGGAAAAAGAGTGGGAGAGGTGATTCAACTTTTGCCATCCTGCCAGACTACAGTTATTGGACATCCTTGTTTTTGGATATACTGTTGTATGCCGTAAAGCATCCTCATGCCAAATAATTTTTGGAATGGGCCGAATGCTGCTTTTGCCGGTTGAAAATATCTGAGCATGTTAATTATTGCATCAAAAAGAGCAAAAAATCTGAATATTAACACTGGCAGTTTTAAAATGACCGTAAACCACTAAAAGCAAGCCCACACAGAGCGAGGATACGACAACTCTGACCCCCACTGAGCCGTTCTCATGTTGTTCTGATGCCAACAGGGACCGGGATGAACACTAGGGGGCAAGCTTAAGCCTTTCTCACATGTCTGTATAGCATGCCATATTGAGGCGATTAGATCTCTTCTATCCCCTTCCATCCTTTAACACTTTAGAATGAGGGTGTGTGTGTGTGTGTGTGTGTGCGTGTGTGTGTGTGTGTGTGTGTGCGTGCGTGCGTGTGTTTTTGCCCTGCATTTTCTATGCTTTTGAGAGAGTGTGGATTCACGCATGTTTGTTAGTGTTTGTTTGTGTGTGGGCATGTGTGTGGTGAGCCACCCGCATTAATCTTAATCCAAAAATAACATTTGTGGGGCTACTTAGCATTCTGATTGAGGCAAGTTGTGTGGACTTTATTCTGGCACCTCGGATTAAAAATGGATTGCATTCCCAAATCCCCCCCTCCACCCCCCCCCCCCCCCCCACTCTCCCCTTCTCTCTCTCACTGTCGAGTCTCTCTCGTTTCATAGCGTCTCTTCGCATCCCCACATCTTTCTCTTTCTCACTCTCTCTCTTCTCTCTCTCACTCTCTTTCTGTTTCTCTCTCTTCTTTCTTTGCCCCTTTTTTCTCTGTTTTTCTCTCTCCCTCTCTCTCTAACTTCTCTCTCCTTTTCTTTCTCTCTTTCTCTCTCTCTCTCTCTCCTCTCTCTCTCTCGCTGTTGAGAGTCTCTCTCATTGCATGGCGGCTCCTTTGCAGTGTCTACCTCAATTTGCATCATTCCTCGGTGTCAGCTCAGGCCTCCTGATCAAATCCCAGCAGCTGACGACGGCTTTCATCCCACATTTAGCTGCCTTGTACCCATGTAGCCGCCACTCTGTTTCCCACAATTCCTTGCTGGTGCGGGAGCGGTGCCCGCCTGCGTCTGCTGGTCTGTCTGCTGTGTTGGTCTGTCTGTTATTTGTTGTTGTGGATCGGAGAACAGATGGTGCGCCACGTTTCCCCCTGCGGAGGGCGAGGACTACAAAGTGCAGCATCATGCAAGACGGTTTTTACTGCAGAGACGAATATACGCTACCTCAGTAGATCTCTGACTTAGACTTTGGACTGGCCTTGTGCGTTCCATAATTATCAGCACAGGACAGTATGTGCTATACATAGAGCGGCCATCTCTACACTTCACTGCATACTGTAGCGGTCGCTCTGGATGTTTGAAAGTTTTATCTTTGTATGACATTTTTTGCTCGATCTAACAATGTATCCTTATAATTATTGGGTAGAGCTTTTTAAATCAAGTTTATTTGTATAGCCCAGTGGTCTTCTATCATGTGCTGTAGTTCCTCCTCTCTGGTGTAGTCTTTGGTTCAATTGGAGAGCCCTAGTATAGTCCTTAATCAATGTTACAGTCTCAAAGGAATTCACAACGGCCTCATTATGAAAACAATAAATGAAAACGACACCCCCCAACATTAGACCCCCAACTGAAGACAAAGAAAAACTGAAATCCCCCTACCAGGTTAGTCAAGCGTGGGTGCCGGGAGCGGGCAAATAAAGATTCAATGTTCAAAATGGAGCATAAATAAAACACCCAGAATAAACACTGAAAGAACGCTTGGGTGAAACCGGATCTGGTGCGGGGCATGAACAACAGCTCGATCATCCTTGTCGTAAGAGTCTGGGACCACAAGGAGGCCAACATCGCCCAGCTGCAACCGCACTGTAGCGGTGACAGTGAAAGGATTGTCCTTACATGACAATGACAATGCTTTTAATGGATACATGGTGATTTATTAAGGGCTTGGTAATGGGACCTTTTTGTGCCCTAGCACTCTGAGGTCCAGAGGATTGTCCTTGTGTGACAGTTCCAGAGTTCTGCAGAGTTTATGGGCAGCAAAACTCCCTGGGCAATGCTACTGTAGCTAGCAATACATTTGTAGGGAACTAGCATCAGTTCAAGCATGTAGGCAGGACACCCCCCTGGGAGGATGAGTGGGCTAAGTACGGCTGATATCTCTCAAGAGGCCCCTCTTGCTGAAATATTAACAAGGTGGATGAATTCATTTCACTTAAAAGACTTTAATTTAATTTTATGCCAATGAGTGTTGCCACTGATATTGCCAAAGGACATGAGCAGCAGAGATTGGTAGATCGGGTGAAATAAACATCCTTGCAGCCACCATCTTGAAATGGTGAATTGTGCCACTTAGCAGAAGTGTGTTTTAACTGCTAATGAATCAGTACGCGTTTGGGCCAATGCCAGGCGCTCAGCCAAGATTAAAACTCAGTTCTTGCTAATCATAACAAAAGCCATGGGATTAGTCATTGGAGATAGAGTCAAGGTCCTTGCCCACACAGCTAATTGAGCTCTTATCTTGGCCCAGCCAGTAATGCCATTAATCATAAATGGCATGTCATGTTCATGAGGTACTGTGGAAGCTCCATAAGCTCAGGAAGAGCTTTGAAAGTGCATGGTGCTTTGTTTTCTAAAACCCAGGCAGGGTCTCATGGCTAATATGAAGATTAGTGTATCAGGGTGTTCTGTAACATTACCAACAGAGGTTAACTCGAGCCCATACAAAGGTAACACAAACAGGCTGTGAATTGTTGCTTTTCTCGATGAGCAAAATGTGTTTAATTCATTACAGCGCAGGTCTCTGTCTCTGCCTTCTGCTGGCTGGTGAGACTAATGATAATCTGTGGGAGCGTGATTTGTTGCTCAGAGCAGACACAGAACCTTTATTTTCTTGTTTACTCTACTTTACCTGAGGCGTTTTACCATAGATATAGCCAACAAAATGGAAGAGCAAACATAATCTATTGTTAACCAGTGCAGTTGCTGCACAGCTGCTATTTCTAGATGCCCTGTAGAAATGCATTGTGAGTCTGATATACCTATAAAGCTACATGTAGCTCTCCCTATTTGCTGTTTTTACTGCCTCCAAGCTATTTTCTCCCAAGGAAAACATATGTGTATAGCCATACACCAGTGCCTTATGGCTAATGAGTGAGAAGGTTTTCACAGGAGAGGCGAAAATTACCTTGTTTTGTGCTCCTGTTTCAAATCATGCATAACTTTAATTGCCAGCTCGTGATGGGGTCTATGCGAAAGCTTTAAAACGTGAGTGCTCACATCAGTGTGCACTAGTAAATTAGGATGACAGTGGCGGGTGGTTGCATTGGGAATGAGGGGGTGCTGGTGATGGTGGGGATGGAGTTACGAGCTCAGCAGAATGATCGAAATCCCTACTGTCAGGTGATGGCTGCTCAGGTGATGAGGCAGAGCGCTGAGCGCCTCTGTAAGCAGAATGCAGACAGAGAGAGAGGACTTCAGAGATTTGCTTATGATTGGAGCTCAAGGGGGCTTTGTCCTGTGCTGTCTCTCTCTTTCTTGTTTATCGTAGGGCCTCATGTCGCATGCAGGCTGCAAACATAAGTGCATAATGTGAAGAGGTACATGTACAAACAACCAGCTAGTACAAATGCATAGCACGGGCAGAAAGACACACATTGAATCACATATGTTCACGCAAACAGTCAAAGGATGCACAGCACAAAACAACATTTGAAAGACATGGTGGCTTATTATACCAAGTCCCTTGGATGCTTCTCTGCCAACTGAAACCGTGTTTGGAGGATGTCAGCATAGATTGGGATCTGTAGATTATTATTATTATTATTATTATTATTATTATTATTATTATTATTATATACTAGACAACAATGACCAAAAAATCTAGTTTCTTTAACAACAAAGTTGCCTGTGGGACCAGCAGTGAGAGCAGAAGAGTTTCTTTCCAAACACCACAAACAATCAATTCAGGGAACAAAATTCATTACCTGAAGAATCCAGCCTGTAAATGTTATCATTTTGACAACCAAGCATTTGAGTTACCTGCTACCACTTAAAAAGTACCATGATTTATTGTCATTTGTAAGAGTAGGTGTAACTTTTTTAAATGGTGGATATCTGATTTGGGAAAAAAGCTCTAGTTCTTTTTTTTCTTTTTTCTTTTTTTACCAATTTTACACATTTCCTCTATAAAGCGGTGCTCCCATGACTCCAGTAGTTGTTTAGTTCCAGAAAAAGAGACTCAGCCTTGTAATATATTGACACTGGGGTAGATGGGAAGCATGCTTTCTCAGACTCCACAACGTTATGCCCTCCTTTTTCAGAAGTCTCTAATGCCCTAACAACTCACTAATAACGACAGCCTACCGGTTAGTTTTTGCACTCATACATTGTTATTCTGTTGCATTGTGCAGAGCATTAAGTCCTAACCAGCGGGGCATAGATGGACCAAGAGTGCCATTAAAAGCACTGTAATGCGCTTGTATTATTCAGACATATCGGGCCCATTAGCACAACCACTGGAAATGGCATTCATATCACAAGCCACCAAGATCTTACAAGCCAGGGCTCCAGGGAGAAAGGAACAGCTGAAGGATGCAGTTTAAAAATACCAGATTGTTTTTCTCCAGGGCTGAAATGACTCATTACCCAGGCAGCAAAGCAGGAAGTTTTGTCAGCTGGGTCGTCCCACAGTACAGTGACACGCAAATTGCGCCGGTGCATCACTTACAGTGCTACAGTCGTTTTGGGACTGTGACAACAACACAGATCCACACACGCACATTTACACCTGTGTTGGAATCCAGGGAAGTGATGTGTGTAGAGTGTGAGAGAATTTTGTTTTTTTCAGTGGTAGGATAAAGTCTCAGGTGGCTGCCAGGTGCTGACGTGTTTATCCCCCCTTCTCATCTGCTGGCTCCCTTGTTCAGAGGCGCGGTGTGTTGGGAGATAGCCTGGCCAACCCATCGCTCAGATACTGCCGCGCCGCCGTGACGCCTTGCCACTACTGGATCTTTACTCCGGTCTTATCTGATGGCTGCTCTGCCGTGAGATGTTGCGAAACCTTTGCTCACACGTCACTAGCTCTCCTCCTATCTCTCCGGATGCAGCCCAAGGGGGGTGTGAGGGGGAGGTAGCAGGGGTTGGAGGGCATATTGGGGGCACGCTGGCATGGCACTCAGTCTTGGATCATCCCTCACCTGGGAGATAAAGAGCAGGAATGATGACTTCCCAGCGTGAGCCGAGCTTAGGGCCAGCACTCGACCTTTCCAGTAAAAAAGGTGACTGATCCGTGGAGGCCTCTGATGTAAAGAACTGCCCTTATCAGGCCAACAGGGAGGACGAGGAGGAGGAGGAGGAGGAGGAGGAGGAGATAGCAGACCGGCTGGTGAGAGGAAAGTTTAACTGATGCTGGGCTTGGCCGGGTAGGGCTGTTTCTGACGCCTCCCTCTCTCTCTCTCTTCCCTCCTCTGTTTTTTCCCTCCCTCTATCCTTTCCTCCTTCTGTCCTTCTTATCTTAGCTCCTCTGCAGAAAAATCCATTTTCCTGCAGTAGGTTGCTGTGTCTGCGCAGGGCGCGGCGGTACTGAGGCAGGTGGTAAATAATGCACAAGGCTTTCTCTTTTCATTCTTCCAAAGGAGGGAGCGCTCGCTACAAGAACCTCTCTGAAGTGGGCTTATTAAACCAACCAGGCCCTGGCCTTTTCTCTCCTTCTTTTGGGACAAGGTGAGGAGAAGGTGAGAATGTCCCTAAAAAAAACACCACGGTCTAAAGTGCACACAGCAAGAGCAAGTTGCCCCACTCCATCAACCCGTCCCGGTTCAAACTCGGTGATGCAGAGAGCTCACTTCAAAGTCACTATGTGTGCCTCTGCTGTGGTGGACTGCAGAGAAGTCTACTATGCGGTCAGGCGGTGGTGGGCTTGTCCCTAGATCACGGGACAGCTTGGTGCTTTGCCTCGTAATTACCGGTTTACGACATTAACAACAGAAAACATGAAAAAGAGGAGCAGATGGCCTACACATCCCTCCTCCTCGGGACAGGATTCAGAGCAAGGGTTGATTGAATTCAAGTTGGGGACTTAAAGCATGCAGGGCCGCAACCTTGACATGAAAGTGCTGAGACTTATTCCGGCATGTCTCTCCTTTGACTTTTCCCTCCTGTTTTTTACTCATGTCTCTCTCTCTCTCTCTCTCTCATTCTCTATCCACCCTCCTCTGTTATCCATGCCTATTTTGGCCCCTATTTTGTATTAGCTCCAGTGATGTTTCAAGTTTTGACACAGAGATGGTTGTCTTTTCTTTTCTCCGTAACACTAGAAGGCTCCCATTCTTCATTCTGCTTTAAAGTACGCAGTATGAAGACTTTTTGAGTCAACAGAGGCTGCCCACAAATTCAGTTCTAAGCTGCATCTCTCACATGCCTTGGGTCTAAGTGGAAAGCCTATGACAGAGAATGAATCAGATGTATGCGGAGGCAGGGAAGATATGAGATCCTATACCTCGGTAATGTCAAATATCCACCCACATACGCACACAAAACTGTATCGCGGCCTCCACACATATTTACCCGATTTCCAATAGTTTCGTTGCACAATAAATGTATCCCTTTGACACTGCTATTTTGGAAAGAGAAACCAGTGAAAAATCTGAAGTGATGGGGGCAAAACACTGCTAAAAACACTTCTCTTGTTACAGGTCAGAACAGTAGAAGTAGGCCTCGTGTTATTGGCCCTAATACATCCGCTTGCAGGAGCTGGCTCGAAAGATGAAAGGAAGGGAGAGGTTTGTCTTTTTCAGGTCAACATGCCTCCAGGGCTGCCTACACATCCAAAATAGATGGATCTGCAAGAAAGCTGGTCAGAATTAGTTAACGCTCTCACTCAATGATCTACCTAATCCGCTTTTTTTTTTTGTCGGTCTCAGGGGGTCTTGCTCCCTTTAGTGATTGCTCAAGGATGCTTGTGGGCATATTTTGTCTCTGTGTTCCTCCCACTGCATTACTGGTGAGTCATGCCAAGGGGTAAGGGGGGGAGGGTTCATATTAACAGCCATTGTTTTACGTAATGGATAGCCAACAGCTGCTATTTGAGATGTCACTTGAGAGCATATGTGTTGTGTGAGATGCAGTAATTGATTATGCTGTAAATATGAGTTGACAGATGAAACATGCTGGCATTCTGATGTGATGAAACAGACCATGTAAATACCACTGGTGCTATTGGTAAATCTGTTTCACACGCACACACACACACACACACACACACAAGCACAATACAGTCAGTTCCCACAAACGGTACGGTGTGCCACCTGCCCACACTGTCCCAATTATCTGTCCCATTCATCTTCACCCTCTCAAGATCTCGTCCATTACCCTTTTTTTAGACTGCAGTCCATCCCTTTCTGTCATTCACACATTGTTGAAATGCGCCTCTCTCTGCCGAAGGTATAGCTCACAGATCCCATGTGATTCCTTTTTTTTTTTTTTTTTTTCTTCAAATGCAAAGCCTCCCATCTGCCACGTTTTAGCTGCTCTGTGGTGAGCATCACAGATAGCAACTTGTGCCATACACAGCAGATGCCATGTCATCTCAGGGTGAGCTATGTCACTCTGTCACTCTGCCATTATAGGGTAGGAGGTGTCTTCTCATCTTTTGACTGTGGGGCATGATTTTCAGTCAGATATATCAAGTTGTTTTTGTTTTTGTTTTTTGTTTTTTTATTTATTTTGTGGCACACTAAAACCTCATAGTGTGCTCATTTATTATATACTAAAAGCAATGGAACGGACGACGCATTTCGCATCCCTTCATCAGGTTCACCCATTCATTTTGTTTTTTACTTTGTTATGGTTGAAAAATGCAAGGAAAAACGTGCATCATTCATTTTGCATGTGGAGATTGGGGGAGCAGATGCAATCGAATGCTTAAATCTTTTAAACCATATGGATGTGTATGTGTGTATCTGTGTGCATATGTGTGTACATGTGTGCATGCTTTTATGTATGAACAGGTGCAACATGGGAGTACAGACAGCCCTTACATATGGGTACACTCTATATATTGTGTCTGCACTTAAAATGTGCCATATGAGTTCAGTGATGTTTTCGGTTGGCTGAAGGATTAGGTAGCTTTACTTAGGCTTGCTGGTTAAAGCATATATTTCGGGGCTTACCTAATCTCAGTAAGTCTGAGGTGATTGCAGATGACACATTTGCAGCCAGTCTGCATAGTCAGCTGGCCGATCCAGCAGAGTGCAATATTGCAAAACTGGAGAAGACTGAGGGAGGTTAGATGACACATTAAGGCAATAAAAAGGGCGTCAATAATGGTTTGTCTCATGAAGTATTTGCAGGCTTGTTTTCGCCGCCTCCCGCCCCTGGCAGTGGATCTATCTGTATTCATTCATTGCTTTTTAACATGAATGAGAGCACTGACTACTCAAAATACTGTTGTTTGCTGTGCATTTGCCTATGTTTAACCTTGGAATGACTAATGTGTGTGCTTACGATTTTTTCTATCCTGAGAGCAAGGGTTTTGCAAGGTTAAGCTGAGCTCCATGTCAAGAGAAAAGCAGCATTGGTGTTGGCAATTTAGAAATCCTTTTAGGTTTCTCCTCTAGCAACTTTCCAACACAGCAATTCTGCAAACCAACTAAATGGATTACTCACAGAATGACTTTGGTTTAGTGTAGACCAGTCAAAGATTAAGTGGTTGTTTGATGTATTTTCCCTCGATTGTAACTCACACAAAAACAACACTTCATCTGGAGCTAGTTTCTTGTCGACAAGCACAACAAGTGCCAGTCGAAGAGGGCCGCTGCCAAACACAGGAATTTTGTAGTAATGAACCTGTCAGTAAGATGTGGAGTGGATAATGTTAGCACCGGTTCCACTTCCAGGCCTGGAGAACAGAAGAGACCTCTCTTTAACAGGGCTCAGCTGTGCCAATAGGAAAACGTAGGCAGCGATATCAAAATTGCACCTGTGCAACTACTCATTACAGCATGTTCCCTACTCAGACCACCTAAATGTGTTTTCTCATCTTTACATGCCTAAATGTGTGGGCTGCCTGTGGGTGCTGTCACCACTCTCTCCAGTACCTCTCCAGCTGACACTTCACATGAGGAGGTGTTAGCATCATCTGAAGCTATCATCCAACACTTTACTGGCTGCCGTTTTCCTTTTTAGATAATACAGCAGTAAATCATTAGGCCTCATTTCCTTTTATGCCTGTATAATGCATTCGCTCACCCCGAGGGGCTTGCAAAGCTCACCGATTTCAAATTGAGCTTTATTGCTGACAAAAGACCCCTAAATGTAAGACCATGACTCGATTTTGGGAATGGCGAAGAGTCATGTTTCTCTTTTTTTAAAACACCTGAAATGTGGTGAATTCATACACATTATGATAGACTAGGGTTGTGGCTCCGCCAGTAGGTGGGGACACCCTGTATTTAGGATTGTATGGGTTCAAGTTTAAACTGAGGCTTGTATTGACACAAAAATCTTCTAAAATATTTGAAGGGGCCGACACAGTCTTTTTTGTATAAACCCTAGGATCCCTGTTAAAACATGGTTAATACCTGTGCAGTGGTCTGCCTGAGAGCTAAGCAGTACCAAGACGCACGGGGCATCTGGCAGCCACACTGGCTTGTTTTCTCTTCAGCCATATGTAGATAAGATAAAGCCCTTTACACTCTGTTAGGCAAAAAGGCTTGGCTGTGCTACTGGCAGACCGCATGATACAACCCAAAGTAGGGCACTCCGAATTTTTGTTCCTCTGTGGCTTGAGGAGAGCATTTGGACACCCCCACATGCGCTCGCTCAGCTGATGCTACATTATTTTCAGCTCACATTACTTGCATTATGCATTTTTACATGGTTTCAAATGCGAAAATTGCCCATGTCTGTGGTATGTGGAGGCGGGCTCAAAGCTGGATTTGGGCCATTCCAGAAAACCTCACGGGTAGACTTGACTCCCAACGCCTTTCATAGAACATTTCATAGTGAGCTGTACCAGCACTGAGGGCGGCTTGGTTTGTTGCCAATTATACAATAGAGTCGTGAGGAATGTTACATTTTTGCCCCTAATCCAGTGGCGCTATGCCATCACACTAAAATGTATCCACTCTAGTGCCACTTAGTACATTTGAGCGTGCCTAACTTTATTTTAACCATCTTTAACGGGGGACAGAGGGCTGAGAAAAGAATGCATTGTCATTTTTAGCAACCAAGTAGGTGATCGTTTGCAGGAGAGCTTCACACATACACGCACCTGGGATATGTCGAGTGCAGCGCAGTCTTGAATGGTGGGCTAGTGAAGACCTTGAGTGGAGCAGTTGGGATGTCAGCGCACTGCTCAAGGGTCAATGGTAGTTCGATGGTAGTTGTTGAAAGGAAGAGCCCTTCACTTCCACTTTTCCAGCCCATTGTTTGCCAGTCGAGCAGAGATTCGAACTGACAGCCCTCTGATTGCAAGCTCATTCTGTCTCCGTCAGGATATTGCCAGCCCATTGTCTATTGTTACTGCTGTCACTTCCCGGTAGTGCCACATGACAACCTCTCTGCCTAACACAGTTATGCGGGGAGCCAGAGGTACTTATACGCTTTGATATTGTTTTGATTTCTCTCTTGCACGCAAACAACCAGGGACCCTTCCATGTGCATGCACACACTCTCACACACACACACACACACACAAATACACACAAACACACTGTTGCTTGGCTCTCTTTTTCCCTCTGCCTGCCGACCTCCGGTTCCCTCAGTTATTCATGAGCCATCTGCTTGGACGAGTGCTGTGTCAGATGTGTGTCAAACAGGACCTCATCTGTCCCCCCTGTTCGTCTTCTAATTGTGTCCTCGTCTGCATGCTGAAGCCGCCGCCGATGCCACTGCAACGCACCACAGCTAGCCAAGGGACTCCTACTCGACTCGCTGGTCCATCATGTCCTAAATAACGTGTTTGATCTAATGGATGCATCTTTATTTAAGATCATAGCATCTGGTTCATCAATGTTGTAGGGGCAAGTAAATCTGTTTGTGTGTATGCCTGTGTGTGCGTCTATGTGTGTTTGTGGGTAGTTTACACTCTGCATTCCCGTTGAGTGGGTTGATAATGAATCATTGAGTCAAAAATGGGGGCAGGCAGGGGAATAAATTTATTTCCTTATTAAGTCAGCCTGGTCTCATGGAATTTTGTGAAATGATCACGGTGTCGTTAAGTGCAAATAACGTGCTCCGTGCGGGAAAAGTGAGAGAAATACATTTTCCCACCATGAAAGGGTTATGTGAAGGAGACACGACTACAAACAGGCAGTAGTTTGACATTGAAGTAGCGCGGTGGGAAGAAAATGTGTGGAGGTCGGGGGGGTGGATGGGTGTGTACTCTTCCGTTGAACCCTGGTGAAGTGAAGTTTTCCTTTTAGTCTCATTTATTTTACCAAATCTTTACCCTAACTTTTTTTTTTTTTTAATATTTTATTTTAACACAATAACAAACAGCATATAACCAACAAATGACAGCACAAAGTCAACAAGACAGCAAACAATAAACACATCAAAGTTAAATCAAATAGACACCTTCCACAATAATAACAACAAAATAATGTAAATAAACAAAACATTGAGAGACACAGGGCAACATCTCACCTCAAGAATCATATGGTCAAGCACATCCTCAATACAGGAAGACTATACAGAGGCACAACCAATCTGGTGTGATGGGAGGTTTTCCATATAATCCACAAAGGGTTGCCATATCTTGTAAAATGTTTTACTCTTATTCCTCAACCAGTAAGTTATTTTCTCTAGGGGTATACAGCTATTAATTTCAGAGAGCCACATTCCAATTGGGAGGGGGGCATCTGATTTCCATTTTAACGCAATACATTTTTTAGCAATGGCCAGCAAAATTTCTGTGAGCCTTATAGCGTGGCTATTTTTAAGGTTGGAGTTAGCAAACTTTACCCTAACTTTAACCAAATTATTTTAGTTGCCTAAACCTAACCCTAACCTTAACCAATGTTTTACTTGCCTAAACTTAACCATTAGCTACCCTTGTCAGGTGACAAACAGGTGACAATGGCATGGTGGAGGAACGTAATCTATATTTTTGTCCACACCTCGAAAATCTACATTTCGAAGTTGGTGCTCATTTCATGAGATTTTTTGAGACTGTGTTTGTATTCAGCTATTACCCTTTATTGCGCTCACCACACAATTTATCGGAGCTTTGGCTGTGACCATACCATCATGATGTCCCTTACAGTTGGTCTAAGTTGTTCATTTCAACATGATATAAGAACCATTTCTGTATGCATGGGTAGGTTCACAAAAAGATACACAACATTCCAGAGAGAGATCATGACTAGTGCTGGCAAGCCTCTGAGCAACACAATAATGTATGATTTCAGAAAGAGGCCAGGCGGTCCCTCTAGAGAACGACTGTGATTCATCTCAGACAGAGACATCTCTTCCACTCTGGGCCAGGAGGATAAGGCTGTCATGTTAGCCGTCCCTGCCCAATCCCCATCCCTTCAAAGTAAAGCCACCGTGATGAATTGGAGGCCCTCTGAATCTGCTGTCCTGACATGCCCTCCATGTTCTCAGGGCGCTGCGGGTTTCAGAGCGTACGGAAGGGTTTGGATGCTTCTGTTGCACTAAGACAAAGGAGGGCTGAGAGCTTGTTCAGCACTCCCTACATGCCAGGGACACATGCAAATGAGCCGGGAGTCTGGCTAAGTGATGCGCTCGTACATTAAGTAAACAACGCTGGCTGCTCCTTCTCATACCCCACCTATGTACCTCTCACTATTCTGCTACTGTCTGTAGTCACATATGGAAATGTAATATATGTGCATAATGTATATGCGATTGACTTATATGGGATATATATATATATATATATATATATATATATATATATATATATATATATACCCATTTATACTCAACTCATATATCTATGTCCATATATCACATTTCACATTTCATGTCCTCTAGGGATCGACGGATACAGATTTTTTAAGGCCGATACTGATACAAATATTTTTGGATTGAAGTTGCCATTAATAATAATTATAATAATAACTTTATTTGTATAGCACTTTTCTAAAAACATTGTTTACAAAGTGCTTTACATACAATAAAACCCAAAAGCAGTGATGTGAAACTACCACAATGAATGATAGAAAAATAAAAATGAATTTAAAAAATATATATAATAGAAAATAGGAATAAAAGGTAAAATATGAGGTTAACAGGTACAACTAAAAACACACAAACAAACAGAGATACAATTAAAAACAGATCGAACTTTACATAAAAGTGTGTGCCGAATTTTTTTTAATAAAAAATAGGAATAAAAGGTAATACAAGAGATAAACAGGTACAACTAAAAAAAAAAAAAAAAAAAAGCCAGTAGAATAGATGTAAGAATTTTTGTGCCCAAAGAAATCTAAAAAAATATATATAAATGTTTCAGTATGTTTCCCCAGAATTAGATTTTTGAGGTTGGAAAAGCCTCTGAAACAGCATTTAAACCATGGGACACTAAAACACTCCACTGAAACCCATACTGAAGAATTCTTTGGTGAGTTGTCAGCTCCTTAAGGCAGGGTGAGGCAGGTTTCATTGCAGGTTATACAAACTGCCACTCTGGAAGCTGGTTAAATAAAATCATATCCTCACCTCCATCACGTCGGCACGCAACAGTGACTGGACGATATCTGATTTGTATGAAGAGACCAATATCGGACAGATATAGTCAGTCTAACCCGAGTGTCCTAAGACTCAGCACATATTTTTGGAGGGTTTGTTTTAGCAAATAATTCAATTAGTCAAGCAGCTGTACCAAAAAGTGTCAGTCGCCAGTGCTTTCTTAACCTGCCACATAATCTCGAGTTCCCATCATGAGGAGTGCTTGTCTAGGAAAAGAGGGAAAGGGTGAAATGATGTGCTTTACTCAAGGCTGAAGGGGCTACAGTGTCAGTCAGAAGGAGACAAAGAAGGCTTGTCTGCTCTTAAACAGACTGATGATTGCTATTGTACAATAATAGAGCTCTCAGAAGAGAGGCCACTGGCAGGGTCTGAAATAGGAAGTCTTGGCGGTGCTCAGAGTCGTGTTTTGACACAGCAGATAGGGGAAGATTAAGTGTTGAAACCAGAGCTGGCCGAGGACGATAAGAAATGGCTTTTTTTTCCCACAACCTTGATGCCGTATTTAGGTATAAGGCATTCCAAGATATGAAAGTTTGTGTCAATAACTCAACAGCAGTGCTGAAGACAAACAGGCATAACACATTCATTCCGTTTTTGTGTTGTTTTACCAGTGCTGTGAGTTAGATTTGAGGGGACGACAACAAAAAAGTAACACGAGTTAGGGCTGGGCGATTAATCGAATTTTATTTTTCGATTACGATTTTGGCTTCCCACGATCATGAAAACAAGAAAATCGAGATGAAACGATTTTTTGTGCCGCATTCCGTTTAGCAATGTTGCTCTCGTTTTGTCTTGTGTTGTAAATCCAGCGCACCCCTTTTCCTCGCAGCGGTGCGTTCCGCCCCTCCTCCAAAGCCCAAATATTTTGTGGTACGTGTACTTTCAGCTCGAGTGGTACTGGTAACAGAAAGTTTGTCCGTTTTTTTTTTTTTAAACCTTCCTTGGTAGAAGATGACAGAAAGACAGGCGTTGGTCGACAGGAAAGGTAAAACAAATGAATTGGTGTGGAAACCCTGTACAGACCCACAGTGCGTGTTCAATTGCACTGAACTGAACTGCGACATGGTTAAATTACCTAATTCCATTAACGTTACTGTACGTTACTGTACGGTGACTTTAACGTTACCTTGTGGTAACGTTAAAGTCACCTACCGTTAATGTCTGCAGGGCAGCAAAGATGAGTTATTGTCTACAAATCCCTGTTACTGACTGTGGAATGTTAAGTTTCAGTTTTGTTTTAACTCTGCAAATTACAGACATGACATGATGCAACATCAGGCGCATTAGAGATCAATTTAGATCCATTTATATAGGCTACAGTGAGCAACTTTTGATTTTCTGCCTCTGTTACTGAGTGAGTGACTGACTGACATATAGAGATATAGTTTACCAATATGTTGAATATTTTGCAGTAGGTTGTGACAGTGTTATTTATTATTTTTTATATATTATTAATTTTAGTTAGTTATTTATTTATCTAATTTTTTTACTTGTATTTATATATATAATTTATTTCTTTGTTTCTCAGTTAAATTATATTTAAAATTCTAAGAAATCCAGTGTTAAAAGTTTTTTTTTTTTAAAGTTCAATAAATGCATGATGTTCCCAAAGTCAATGAGTAATCGTGTTAAATAATCGTGATCTCAGTATCAATCAAAATAATCGTGATTATGATTTTTGCCATAATCGAGCAGCCCTAACATGAGTGTAAGGAGATAAAGGGGAAGGGTAGCGTTGGTGGCACCTGACCGATCAATAGTGTGAACACAACTCTTACATCAGCTGCGTAGATGAAAGTCCCCGGGGTGCGAGGTGAGAGGTCTATGTGAAGTCATGAAGAGGTTATTCATAAATATATAGAGTGAAAAAGTAGGACTGAGAGAGCATAGAGAGGTCAGCATGCCATGACACATATTTTTATGTTTTTAACATATGGTGATGCAATCAATGCGGCACTCTGTGACGATCCTGTCGGTGAACAAAAAATAATTGGTCCAGAGCTGATGACATTTGAGTGGCTTACGGTGTCATTCAACAGACGCTAACAAAGACAAGACATATTATGCAGAGAGCCGAGGAAACCAGGCTTTGACATGCAACGCGTGGGTGGGAATAGCCTGTTAATGAATAGACGGCAGACGGGGAAAAAATGAAGATGGCAGAGGAGATACACGAAGCGTGCTGTGCGGTAAAATATTGCTATTGTTAGGCAGTGCTGAGGGAAAAGTGCTGCGATGCAGAAAGAGTGGGAAGTCTTGACAGCTTTCCGGTGGCAGTCTGACGGCTGAGCAGGGAGATTGGAGGGAAAGTGCAGCAGAGGGCTGCTGTCAGGCCACACCAGAGCTCCGTTTAACAAGGTCCAGAGATGAGCTGCACCACAACACGTTGCAGGGGAATGAGAAGAGGGAGAGAGGGATGGAGGGAGGGCTGAGTAAAACTCATGCATTTTCCAGTGCCTCGCTACCTGTCATGCCAGCAAGTCTGGGATTCCTCTCATGTGCATGGGAGCAGAGATTGGAAATCCTCACTAAGGACAGGAGCTGAAGAAGATTCAGAGATTTGGAGGAGTATCTGTCATGATGTGTTGAAACTAGACATCTCTGTGGCACATTGACACCTTCATCTCTCCTTGAAGAATTTGTGAGCCCCAGCAGATGCGCTTCATTTTTACCTCAGCTGTAACACCAACCATGTAATGTCAGATGTGATCATACGCATGTGGTAATTTGGCCCTTTGCACTTATCATGGTACAGCGTAGCAAGCTCATCTGAACCGTGGTGGAGGACAAGCAGTAATAATTAATGTGAGCAAACTCGGAATACGGCTTATTTTGAACATGGCTGCCTTCAGGGCAAACATACAGGAATCTTCACAAGCCTCACTCTGAGTACTAACACACTTCTTGTATATCTCATCTTCATGCTGCACCGAGAAAAAAATGCTTCAGTCATGGCCGCACAGTGGAAACTCCCATGGGGCTTCTGTAGCCTTCTTTCCACCTTGGCCCCAAGCATCAATCTCTCAGCCTGCCATGAAAGCTTATCTCCCAGCGTCAGGCTAAATGTCAACCTCAAGAACGCTGAAACGCCATTAGTTACGTCCGCCCTATTAAAGCAAGCTAATTCCACATAAAAGCCACCCACCCATTTTAAATGAGTCTGCCTTCGCGGGACCCTTTTCCACCGCTCAGGTCTCCATGACTGTGTAGGCAGCAGGGAGGAGATGGGTCCCTGGGTTCAAATAACCACAAACAGGTCACTATTAAAAGATATGCTGCATCACTGTTATGAATAAGGTTCCCTGTGTGAGTTTTCTGTACTACATGCTGAACATTACATTTTATACAAGAAAATGTCCGGCATTGGGTGTTCAATATTATCCTTGGGCAACAATATAAATAGCAAAACTTAATAATCTCAAAGTACAAGCAAAGTTCACAAGAATATGTAACTAGAATCTCTTTCATATCTATTTATAATTTTTTTGCAGCTACCCACCTGTTGTATAACAGAATGGCTGATCCTCATATTAAGCTGTCTGATTAAACACCCAGAAAACATACAGTGTTCTTGAAAGGGTTTATGCGCGTTACATCCTGACCTGAATTCAACTATTTCTAAAGATTTCTATGACTATATTAGAGCTGTGACTGTGTATATTTGCATACATTATACTAACCCACTCATCTCTTTCCCTCTGTCTCCCCAGGGGGCCGACTCCTGTTTCTGGTGATGTGGCTGAACCTTGTGCCCCAAACTGAGGGCTGCCCTGCCAAGTGTGTGTGCTACAGTGAGCCTCGGCCCACCGTGGCCTGCCAGCAACAAGGACTGTTTTCCATCCCCACCGAGATCCCCGTGCGGAGCCAGCGGATATTCCTCCAGAGCAACAAGCTGACGGTGGTGAGGTCTACCAGCTTCAGCTCTTGCCATAACCTCACTGTTCTGTGGCTTTACTCCAACAACATCAGCCACATTGAGGCCGGAGCCTTCTATGGCTTGGAGAAACTGGAGGAACTGGACATTGGAGACAACAGCAACCTCCGCACCATCAGCCCCACAGCCTTCCGGGGCTTAACTAAGCTGCACACCCTCCACCTGCACAGGTGCGGCCTGTCAGAGCTCCCCGTTGGGGTTTTCCGAGGAATGTTCTCCCTACAGTACCTTTACCTGCAGGACAATAGCATTCAAACCCTGCATGATGACACTTTCCTGGACCTTGCCAACCTCACCTATCTCTACCTTCACAACAATGAGATCAAGATAGTATCGGACAACATGTTTAGAGGCTTGATCAATCTGGACCGACTGCTGCTACACCAGAACCGGGTTATCTATGTCAAGCCAAGGGCTTTTAGTGATCTGGGTAAGCTGAAATCCCTGTTCCTGTTCTTCAACAATCTTACGGTCTTGACAGGGGAGACCATGGACCCACTGGTGTCCCTCCAGTATCTGCGTCTAAATGGGAACCAGTGGATTTGTGACTGTCGGGCGAGGACCTTGTGGGACTGGTTCAAACGTTTCAAAGGTTCCAGCTCTGAGCTGGAGTGCAACGTTCCCGAGTTCCTGGCAGGGAAGGACCTGAAACGCCTGAAAAGTGACGACTTGGAGGGGTGTGTGGAAACGCCTCAAATCCAAACCAATCTCTTCAACTCCAAGGCACGGTCCGGGAAATTCTCCTCCACAGAGAATCCCCTGGGGGACGCCATTCCCAGGTGCTGTCTTGGAGATAATGACAAGTCCTCAATCCTATCGGGCAAGAGCCGCCAAATCACCAACAACCCCCTTAAGGAAAAGGAGAACATATCCAAGACTAAATATAAGGAGCCGGAACGAACGAAAAACGAAACCCGGAACAAGCAGAGTGATGGACCCCTGGGAACTTTGTCCAACACCCTAGATACGTCTTTGGAAAATCTAAATCCTGACCTTATAGACAATCTGGAACCATCTACAGCTCCGAACAAAAAGAAAAAGAAGTGTTCCAAAAAGCCCAAATCAGACACCCATTGTCTCAAAGGCCAGGGATCTACTTTGCAAGTGCTGAGCTTTCTCTTCATTCTCATGATCTGGATATCTCTAGCCATGTCTTAGGACTCCTGATCACATTCTAAACACAGGACTCAAGATTGTTGATGCTCATGACAATGATACAGAAGATGCAGTGACATCTACAACAGGCAGTGACTGAAAAGTAAGAAGTCACATTGGCCCGAAATGGGTAAGGACTAACAATAATGAAGACGTTAGAGTACATTTAACAAAAATGGATGCCTTTACAGAACACTTCAGATCTAATGTATATAATGAATCGGTGCCCAAAATTGTTTGTTCTGTATGTACTTAACTGTACTGTGTCTAAGCTACACTTCGGAGACTCCTCCCTTTTTCCCTCTCAAAAGCTTTTACTGCAAAGACAGCGACTGCTTAGACAGACCACCGGAAAACTAAAAAAAGAAAAGAAATATCAGAGGATATCAGAGGCTGAACGCACACAAAGAATGTTTGGGTCCGTTTGATGAAGAAGAATGATCTCCATTCCCCATTATTTATTCAAAAGTGATGCATTTGTTGGGTACTGTTATGTTTTTTATGTTTATAAGTAATTCAGTAAAGACAAATGTTTTACCTCCCCCAATTTTAGTTCTATTTTCATGCCAGGAAGGGTATATGGGTAGCATTTACCAAAAGAATGCTGTCAAATTGTTCATGGAGATTGCAATGGAACCATAGATATGCATTTTATTTTACTTGTGTACAAGTATGAATATATTATGAATAAAAGTTCTTATTTCGTAGACCTTTTTGATATTGTGTGTTATTCTCAGGTATGTTAGAAACGATGGAGTTGATGATACAGCAGCGTGGGCATGTGATAACCTGAAAAAATATATTACACCCAGATTTTACATTGCATATTCATGAGGAAAAACTAAATACATTTTATACTTGCAACTGATAGGGATATGCTCTTTTGGTGTGCTGTTTTAATGAGGAGAGAAAAATTGTACACAATTGTGAAAAATATACATTACAATGAGAACTTACAGTGAATACTCGCAACTCATAAGGATATGCACTTTTGCTGTCGTGCTGTTTTAATGAGGTGAGAAAAATCTACATTACAGGGAACATTATTCTAATATCATGTCAGCAAAACTGCTCTAAATGAGTACCAAAATGCATTTCAATCTACCGTGAGCAATAATGTCACCTCCTATTACGTCTCACCCAACCATATTGCAAGCAGAACAACATCCCTCCTCCAGTTCCTCCCAACAGATGGCGGGCCTATTGCGGCATGTTCATTGTTTTGGGGGGGAGTTGAGACAGTGATGACCGACTGCCTTGTCAAATCTGGCC
This sequence comes from Centroberyx affinis, assembly GCF_046629955.1. Taxonomy (NCBI): domain Eukaryota; kingdom Metazoa; phylum Chordata; class Actinopteri; order Beryciformes; family Berycidae; genus Centroberyx; species Centroberyx affinis. The sequence goes on along the minus strand of NW_027278852.1, from coordinate 354,901 downwards.
TGATCCCAAACCTCAGTACTCCACATTTAGTTCGTTCTCTCCGTAAGCCTCTACAGGACGCTGGCATCCGGGTGCGTGACACACTCTAGAGCGAGTGTGTGGTTTTGGCCAAAACCAGCGTGAGCCCATTCATCTGCTGCTAAAATACACAGCAGAAAAGACAAAGGTGGCTGGGGACGACATGTCCTACAGATCACCTTACACTCCTCAGCTTTTTAACTACATGCACTTTGAACTTTTTACCTTGGACTTTCAACTGTTTGTTTCAACTTTTATGTTTTATTGGTCAAAGGACGTTTGGTCTAAGAATAACATATTTTGGCATTAATTTATCATGCCTCTGTTTGATCTACAGTAGCTATCGTCTCTGTTATTTTGGTACAATCTCTCAGGGCTTTCTGAAAAGATCAAACAAATCAACGATTATGTTATAAAATGCAATTCAAAACAAGCTAGTCAACTGAGGTGCCATCTATGCAGTATAATTATAAAACCTTACTGACTGCTGCGCATGCAGTACGACGCTTGAATGAAATGCCTCAGGCATCTTACAAAATTCAGCATAAGATTAGACCTAGTTTATGTATATTACAAACATTGCCACATTCCTCATAATTTTCAGTGAATTATTAAACACTGTATGTAAATGCTGAAGGAATATTCAAAGAAATGACTACACATCAAGACCTTGACTTGTGATGAGAGAAGGCCCTAAGATATCATATTAAGCGCTGTTTATTAGCTTTATTCACAGAGAGCACAGTATAAAACATTTGGAATTCACATCTATACAGAATAATGTAAGCTTTTTAATTGGCATGCTGCCATACAGTCTTGTTGGGGCAAAATGCCTGTGGTCAGTCCATGTTGATGTATCCACAGGCCAGAATAATACAGACAGGCTGAATCTGCTCCAAAATAAGTCAAGATCTTGTCAGCAGCCCTGGATTTATCTCCCACAAAGTGAAAGGATTAGAAGGCAGGGTCTCCACAAATCCCTGGAGCTTTTCATTGTCGTCGATTAACCCCAGAAAGTGAGAGGACCTAAGGGGACCTGGGAAGATATTGATCTAGAGTGGGAATCAACATGGAAAATCAACAAGGCCCTCCTTCCAATTTAACAGACTCCCTCTATCCTTCCCTGGTTCACATGCTGCTGCAGGCTGAGAAGATGCCAGTAATTGGGTCTGACTCAGTCAAACCTCTCCTGTCCATCTTCTCAGGCAGTCATCCAAAAATGCACTCCCTATCGCAAACCCATTCATGCATTTAGAGAGACTAACACATGCACAGTGGCCTGCATGGTGGCCTTTGCTGTGCCTCTACAGGGACAATATGTGACACACTGCTCTTACAATACAGGCGATTATTTATTGAAAGCCAACGTTTCAATCCTATATGGACCATGAGCATGCTCTGATGCTCTGATGTAGGTCAATCCTAACGTTAGTTTTCAATAAATAATCGTCTGTAGCAGTGTGTGGGAACTTTTATTTTAACTTTTATCAAAGTACCATTACTTTTACTCCCTGGAAAACAACATACTTTTTTGTGGTTACTTCATGGCGTACAAGTTTTCCTAAGACCCCATGGTTGCTTCCTGGTGGCTGGAATTTATTCATTTTGAAGAATCCACATTTTGTGACAATTCAAGATTATGTGCAAAGCGTTTTTGAACTTTTGAACACTTTTGAACTGTCCCTCCCTGCGTTATGTCCCGCCTCTGCATCCTGTTTCAACCGGAAATACGTCGGATTACGGAAGCAAGACACCATTGAATTGCCATTTCCTTGTGACTTTAAAATCACTTCACTGGTAGAAAGACTATGAATAATATGCTTTCTTTAATTCAAGAGTAGGATGCTGAATTAGCTGACTATGCTATCATTCTGACAAGCCACGGTACGTAGGAGACTGAGAAGTTTCTGCTTTCATGAATGACTCCAGCAACACCGGTGCCGCGACACAGAGCGCACGGTTGATATCAGCTCCTCAGCAGCTGTGCTATCTGTTGTGGATGAATGGAGCAAGGTTTAGTGGGGTGAGTGTATCAGGGTCGAATAAGCTGGTTAAAGTGGTAATCCGCAAGATTCTCTTCTCTTTTTTTGTGACATCTTTGCTGCTAAGCGCTCATTGCTGCGGTGTTTCTGCACTGCACTTCCCAGAGATCACCTGCCAATCAAACGTGTACAGTACTGTGACGTCTTCTTCCTTGGATTTTCTGTTGATGCAGTTTGAGTTTATGTAGCTGCCGCTCTTTTTTTTTTTTTGGTCTGTTCAGCCATGATGGCTATCGCTGCTCATGCTAACTACCCAGTTCTTCTTCTGTTTATTCCAAACTACTGTTGCTGCTGCCAGGAACATAAAACGCATCACTTCCTGTACGCCAGAGGATTTTTCCCAGGAAAGACCTACCAGACAGCGGGTGTTTAGAGCAGCAAATGTAAAAGCTTTCATGAACTGAATGCATTGAATCACTGTTGTGCTCTATCAATTGCTGATAGAGGGAAACAAAACAGACATTTGTTAATATGAAAAAGTTGTGGATTATTAATTAAAAGGCATTCCTCTGATAAAAATAAGTGTCTTCAGTTCAAGAGCGCACTTTTGAATAATTTTTTACTTGATCATCAGAAGAATTTGCCATGCTGGCAAACACAAGGCCTGTGGATTCCAGACTTTGAGAAAGAGACTCACGCTGAGAGGAAGCTGGAGTTCTTCCTTGCATGAATAACATCTGTAACATAGGCAGGATTACAAGGATCCAGATTTACAAACACATCACATGTCTCACACGCACACATTTTTCATATAGTTTTCTTCTACATTTGCGCATGCATACATTATAATCTTCAGTCTTTGTCTCTCTCTCACTCTGTTTCTCTTGCCAAGCCTCCAGATTCTCCTGGGAGACTCCCGATTTCCATGCCCCTCTCCATGTGTATTCCTGTGGTGTCATTTCTCCCGATTTTCTCTCATATTTTGGTCAAATTTCAAAATCTGCTCATTTACTACGTTAGTTACTAGTTTGTTAAAAATAGTAACACAAAAAATCTAGGCCCTATACTATCACTGCTGTTTCCGAACGGTCAGCAAAATAAGTTACACTAAAAATGTAAGTCTCTGGTTATGTTTTTAATTCAGAGGTGGTTGGAGCCAAATGTGCGTATGCATATTGTAGATCCATATGTATAGAACTATATATTCAAATTAAATTCGGAAATGTAAATAGTGAAATATGTAATTTTATGAATTGAAAAGATGCAGATGCAGTTTTTGTTCTTTATTTTGATTGTTATTTTATACTTAAGAATCTGAATGCAGGAAATAAGTTCCCTGAATCTTGAAAATCTTCTGGGGGAGGATTATGACTCTCAAGGTTGTGAAGTATGTCTTGCTGTCACATGCACTTTCACACTGCATACAGTACACATGCACACGCACACGCCACAGGATCATTCCAATTTTCTTCCTACTGGCCGCCCAAGGAGACCAAAAACCCATCAGCCCTGGCCTCTTTACAAGCCCCTAAAGTTGCGGGCAGAGGCTGTGAGGTCTGACAGCAGAGCCATGCTGGGGCCACAGTTCCATTTAGCAGAGCCACGGAACAGGATGACCTGAGCCTGCAGGCTCCTGCCGGACGCCAACAACTTTCTCGTCAGATGCTGCAACCTCTGAATCCCACCCCTCAGTCGAAGAGTGTATTTCTTGCTCTCAGTAACAGTTTTATCCTCCTATTGCACAGATGAAGGGAAATGAAACTAATTATGGGCACTCCATCTGCAGTGAGGGCCCGGATGCAACATGGATTAGCATCTTGGCAGGCAACCAAAATAACTTAGGGCTATGGAAGAAACTCTGGTAAAGGAAAATAATCAGCGTAGCAAAATGTTGCATTTAGCTGGTTCTCTGCAGTCTGCATTTGATGTGTACATCTATGTGAATCATGCTTTTGATGACAGGCCTTGTTAAGAATATAAACACTAATGGCATTTGTTATAGTGTAATAATCTCAGTGAGCTTGTTAAAGATTTGTATCTCACAAACTAACATTTATAGTAAGGTTTAGTTTGACTGATATTTTTGAAGGCTGGTGCCAACAGTTTTGGATTGAAGCTGCCAATACCCGATATTTTACATATATATAGTTTTAACCATTTTTATGCCAAAAAAAAGACAAAGATTCAGTGTTTCCCCCAGAATTTTATTCTTTGCAGACTAGAAAAGCCTCTGAAACAGCATTTGGACCTTCACGGGACACTAAAAGTCTCCATTAAAGCCCACGCTAATGAAATTCTTAGGTTGGTTAGCAGCTTGAGGCAGAGTGAGGCAGGATTTACAGACTGCGGCTGGTTGGCTTTTACAGTAAGTATGCCTATTCATTCATTCCATAATATTAGAATAACATGATGTAAAAAAATGTAGGCATTTAGATGGCACTTTTATCCAGAGTGACTTGGCTAGCATTACAAGCAACAAATAGTGGGGAGTCCAGTGGCCAAAGAAGAAAGGTAATGCATAATAGAGAGGTGAAGAAATAAAAGCCAGGCAGACAGAAGAAGTGTTTAAAGGCAGAAGTAAGATCAGGCACAGGTAGAGGAGGAAGGTGGTGACCTGTGGGAGATCTGAACTCTCTTAATTCTTAATACTCTCACTGTATGTTTAGATCTCATACAGCTCCGTTTACCCTTATTCAAACTTTCTTCAAAGAAAGTGATTCTGAAAGCAGGGAAAACAACGAATCCCAGCCTGTTTCTGAACGTCTCTCTATTCAATGAAAATGACCCGCCTTCAACTCCTAATGCAAATTCTATCAGACTCTCCATGTCTCCTCCAGAAAACACCAACCTTTGATCATAAGTAATAAGGCATTTTTTTCTTAGCTTCAGTGAATGTGACTGAAATATTTGAGTTCATGGCTCGAGGCAAAGGCTTATATGAGAAAGTTTAGACTGCTCACTGCAGAGGAGTCCCAGACATCGACAGAAGGCTAAAAGTGTTTGCCTTCCGTTCTGCATACTAAACGCGGATGCACTATCACTCTTTCTTTGCATCAAATCTTTCACTCTTGCTCCCATTCCTTCTCTATCTGTCCATTTCTTTCTCTGTCACTGTCTGCAAGTCGTCCTCTCTTGCTCTCGCTCTGTTGCACTTACCTGTACACCAGCACACACACTATGCTCTAGTTCATGCTTACAAAAGCCCAATCTTTCTGAATAATATATAAAAGACCAGCCCTAAAACCAAAAAAAAAAAAAAAAAAAAAAAATATATATATATATATATATACACTAATAGTTTTTTATGTCTTTTGAGGCTGTAAAAAGTTGCAATGTTTGTAAACACTGGATGAAAATAAACCTATATTTTCTGTTGCAAGAGGTTGGAAAGCTGAAAAAGTGCAATCTGCAAGTTAAATGAATGTTAATTATGTTATGGAGACAATAATATCACGTAAAATAATTTAAAAAAAAATAAAGCCCTGGGGTGTTAAAGACAAAATTGCTCTTTACACTTTACAGTAAACCAGAGAGCAGTGGTTAGGTTTACATGCACAGAGAATTCAGTTCTTAACCCGGTTACTCAAGTAACCCAGGTCTGGGTCAACGCCTGTACAGTAAGCGTCAAAACTTGGGTAAACTCCTCATAACCCGAGTAATGTTATACTCAAAATATGAGAAACATGGTTAAAATGAATGGTTTACGGCAATATTTAACGGGTTACTGTTGCATGTATTCATCTTACTTCTCTCACTTTAGGTTTTTGTGGTTTTGTTTCTGTGCAAACTCACACAGAGTTATGGGTACATTTTGATGTGAACAAAAAGAAGCAGCAGCACTACTTACTGTTACTATTAATATTGGGATCATCACTTCTCTCCCCCGTATTAGAAGTAACCTGCTGCTCAGTCAAAGGGGGTAGCTGGCAGGCCGAATCTTTTTCATCCTTTTTTGCCGGAGGACTTTCTAGATGTGGACAGGAATATTCTGATAATAGGTTTATTCATGGCAACTGTGATACTCAATCGCAGGGTATCAAAGGAGCCTGTAAACAGCTTAACCTGAATAAGACGATAACCGCAGTATCGCCAACAGCCGGGTTACTCTGTGCATGTAAACATAGCCAATTTCACAGGAGCTGGCACATGCCTATTAAACTACAGGACTTGAACTCTATGTGTTAAACCAAAGCGTTTCAAACTGGCATTTGTCGGGTTCAGAGATTCAGAGAGATTCACGGAGCTTTGTCCTTCCCAGTGGAATACAGAGGTTTATATAAATACCATGCAAGTGGTTGTATTTTGTGAATATGGGCTGAGATCTTGTAATTCCATTAACCTCCACCAATTTCCCCGGTCTGTTGCGCCAACTCCAGAATTCTGACTGTATTGGTTTTAGTCCCCAGAGCCCACTTTAAAGGTCATGTCACCAGGACCTTGCTCTTGATCCTCTTTTAAACGATTTGGATCAAGGGGTCTATTTTTGCCATTAGTGGTATCATAGCATGAAATGCTGCTGAGGGATAATCTGTGAGCATTTTTTGAGATGGGCCTGGACAGTGCGTGGGGCTCTCACCACCCAGGGAAGGTCAAAAGTATCTGAGGGGGCTATCCTTTTTCATCAGCACGCAACCCTATCACAATATTCACATCATGCTGAAAGTGATAAGTCACAGAATGTGTGAGAACTGGGACACAATTAAGGTTGCAAAACGTTCTCAAAATAACATGAGATTCATTATGCAGGAATTACGGTTAGATTAACATCAACACTGAGGAACATCAACTGATGAGAACGGTCTTATCACACTCACTCACACCTCAAGTCTTTATCTAGGCTTGTTATGTCCATGATAATTCTGTACATTATGAAACCATTTGACTTCCTGGCTGGGAACGAGGTGAGCTGTATAATTCAGAGGGGGATAATCTCATGAACCATTTATGTGGGCTGAGCTGCTCATTATTTCTCAATCATGCCTGGATTTGGGAATGTAGAGTGGCAATTTGTTCTCAATCCCAATTCACCCGAATTAACGTATGTTCGTACCCAGTCCAGCACTCAGGGACACAGAGTCCCACCAAAGCCGCGACTGGAAGCTGAAGAGCTTTTGCAGTAGATTAGGCCGATATCCAATAGGATTTGGTCCTGTACACCTCATGAAAGCACTAGTGTAGAATGGGTGCATCTAATGATCCAACTTTAATATGATTAAAAAGAAAAAGCCCACCTATATACACATGCTCTCTCTCTCTCTCTCTCTCTCCCTCTCCCTGTCTCTCTCGTCTCTTACACACAGACGGACATACACAAACATACACACTTTAAGAAGCGCGGCCCTTCAGTTACATGCCAGTTCGTGTGGGGATCTGCGCTGCTGCGTGGCCCATAATCTGCCCCAAACCAGATGTCCATCATCCGCGGGCAGGGCGCACACCACGCTTACTGAAAAACATCCACAAGCACTCTGAGCGGCTCAACCACAGTGACATAACACACAAATTTCAAACAAACCAGCCAGGATGAACCCAAAGTGGTAATCCGCGAGATTGTTGTTTTATTTTTATTTTATTTTATCTCTGTCTTTGTTGCTAAGACGTCATTGCGGCTGTGTTTCTGCTCTGCACTTCCCAAAGGTCACCTGTCAATCAAACAGTGTGACGTCTTTTTCCTTGGATTTTTAGTTGATGTTGATGTTTGAGTTTCTGTAGGTGGTGCTCTTCTCTTTGTCTCTTCAGCCATGGTGGCTATCGTTGCTCATGCTAACTACCCAGTTCTTCTATTTATTGCTGCTGTTTCTGCCTCTAGCAACATAAAACATATATCTTCCTGCGTGCCAGAGGATTTTTCCCAGAGGAAAGACCTATACCCAACCCTGGGTGTTTAAAACAGCAAATGTTAAAGCTTTCATGAACTGGGTATAGCAAAAGGGAGATTTATTTATATGAAAATGTCACAGATTATTACTTTAAATGGGGCTACTGCATTGGAAAGTGCAAGCCCTTTCATCAAGACAGGCCTGCATCCAAACCCATAAGTTACAGGGTGAGATATAACCGCAGGACTCAACCAGCATGGAGTAACGTGTTGCATTAATGTACTCTCTACTGTGAAGCCATCTTTACGGGTAGAACATGCTCTTAACTGGGAGAGCTGGCAAGCCAACATTTCTTGATGTACCTCAGGGGCTTAGGGGGACTGATGTCCAATTCTTTACACTTCCATGGCTCCAATTTTCACTCTCTAATGGAGTGAAACATGTTTCAGTACTAAGGAGTTCAAAAAATGGGGCTTCCTTTCCCCACAGCACTGTTTGTACTGTAGAGTTGAAGCACAGTCAAACATAAAAATGGATCTATTTTCTCATGTTGATTTACTATGAATAATTCTATGAATAAATGACAGTGTTCTCTCAAAGCCATTTGGCCATTGCTTATTTTTATCTTTTCATTGGTTCACAACACCAAAATTCTGTTATGATTAATGTCGCCATCAATATTATTTATCTGTGTGTCTCTAGGGTATGTAAACAAACATAAAACCTCTTTCTGTTGGAGGGTAACAGGATATGTTTTTATTTTTATTATTCCACCAGGATCCGCTCTCTCCTTTGTCAAGTCTGGGCCTCCGCTGCCAATAACCTGCTGGTGCCTAGCCACGGGGCGAATCTGTCCCGCTGTTCACTCCTGTAAATATGACTGATTCCTTCTAATCCGCACCATTATGTGCTCATTCTTAGCTCAGGTTCTCCTAAATCTCTTCATTCTTGGGTTTAAACAGTGAAGAAAGGGGAGAGAGAGAGAGAGAGAGAGAGAGAGGGGAAATGGAAAGAGGGAGGGAGAAGGCGAGGGAGAGACTTGCAATGCTGTTTATTGCTGGAGCAAGTCCAGCCCAACCTATCTCATTAGTCTGTTCGTGATTAAAAACTACTCTCAAGCTGATATCATTAACCTGCCCACACAACCATACACTCTCAATGGGGCCTTACAAACTAGGAAGAAGAAATGAGCCCGTGCCTTGCGTGCAAGCTCTAAATTCACTCACATTATTTACAGCTGCACCGACATAATCATGATGGGTGTTTTTTAGATACACTGGGAACAAAACAAGCATGTATATCAAATATTGAATTGGCCCATGCACTCAGTAGCCTGTGATGGGGGCAAAAGAGGTTCGGTATACTCCGTCTATCAACCATTATGGTGAAATCTATAGGCTTTTTCCCACTGTCACCGTTTATAATCCCCACCGATGCTCCCTTATCTGATTGCGACCTCAGTCACCAGTTTCTCAGTGTGAGATTACAAACATCTGGCGGGTCATCTACTCTCAAGCTGTTATGATAAACTCAACAGCAGAGAGGGCTTTTGGATAGCCAGGGGGAAATTTAGTGATGAAACATCCCACGCAACCGACCTCCTAATGTAACGCTTCGTCATTGCAATAAGATCCGTCACCTAACGCCCCGCTGCATGGTGTGGATATGTGATTAAAAAGCGTAATCTGAGAGGTTTGTATGGACTGATATGCAGTATATCACTTCACAGCCGGGGTTTCTTTTCTTCACAAGCATTTTTTTCCCAGTGTTATCTGGTCTGCTATGGCGTCACATGCTGTATATCTAAAAGATTTCACAGCACTGTATAGAAATAAATACATAACATGAAATATGCAAAAAGACCCCAGGAAGTTTAAAAAAAATACTACTTAAATTGTCATGACAGAAAAACAAGATATGCTCCTGATAGAAAAAAAAACGATTTTTCTACCCTATACACACATTTTCAGATCAAAAAGGCTGTTGAATCCCATCCAAAACATCTGACACTCCAGATCTGGCACAAGATCAAACCCAGCACCAAATGGAGGATTGAAGCTAGTTGGAGTTCTTGGAGAGCTGGTTAGTTATTGAAAGTTAAAGAGGACTTTAGCAGAGTTTACATTCTAGATTGTGTACTAAATATTAATATCACCTAAGCCTAACCTTTGTAATGATCATAAATACACCAAGAGCTTTTCTTTCTACTACGTATGGTCTCGTGTCAAACTAATGATTTGAAACTGACTGGATTTCACCAAACCATTGGATAGGAACCACTGAATGCGGTGTTGCTTTGCCAAAGGTAAGAATAAACTCTCTTGTTTGGGTGACTTATTAACATCACTACTGCAGTATATGCATGAGTAGGTACTACATGTCCAACAACACATTGTTGTGTTGCCTGAAAATCCAAAGGGATACATATTTTCAACACTAATTGTTTATTATTTTAATTAGAGACAATAACAAGTAAGCAGATGTCCAAAGAGTAACTGTGCCTTTGAGCGATTAATCACTAAATCTGACTTTTAGTTCCATCTTCCATCTACTTTTATCAAGGCTGGAAACGGACAGATGCACAATAACACTGAGATTTTACACTTTGGGCAAAGCTACGACTCCAGCCAAGCAAATGTACTTCACTGAGCGCCTGAGATACGAAATTGTGTATTCAGGCTATCAACCCGAACGACTCAGTCTCCACATGACAACTTCATAGAAGCCCCGAAAACAGAACTTCACTAACCCCAAATATAACTCTCGAGTGCAGCTAGCGAGTTAACTGGGGAAACTGTTTCAGATGAATCCAAATCCACCTGCTAAGGCGCCCTGCAAGGTCTCTATCAAAATTGTACTGTTCTCTCTCAGTTAGCAAGCACTGCACTGCAGATGCAAAGATTTTTTAGGGGAGAAGGAATGAGAGGGAGGGGGTGAGAGGGAGAGAGACGTTAATAAACAAATTGTGAATCCTCCGTGTCTCTATCATCCACCCCTTTCTTTCTGTTATTCTCGCCCAAATCTAACAGCTGGTGGCACACAGAAAGGGAGAGAGTTTGTTTTGATGTTTGTGCAGAGTTGAGGCAATTTATTGGACTGGGATTTAGCAAATCAGAATTCATTGCAGAAACTTTCTGATCCTGGAGGTTCAAGGGCTCTGGATAAACAAGACTGATTGTTTCAGAGGCATGCATATATTACCCCTATTTGAGCCCAAGCTATTACACACAGACAGCTATGGGAATATAAGCCAGACTCATATCGAATGGATTCTGCAGAAAAACATGGCTAGATCAGTGGCTTTCTTAATACAAGGGAAGTGGGTGTTGGGAGAGATATTTGACACCGTACTGAAGCCCTGGTGTGTGACAGACATGATGTTGAAATGTCTTGAATCTTGTTCAAACAACATACATGACAGAATAGCTCAATCTTTACAAAATACAAATGCAATACAATGCAATACAATACAGACAGACTTGCTTTCATGCAATCCTTTTTTCGTCATAAACGTCACTGACAATAACTCAGAATAGACTAAAAATGTCATCGCCATCACCATCTTCATCTCCCTGAACTTTAAGGTCAGAAAAAACACATCCCTCTTGAAACAAAATGCATTAATGGGGTGATAGGAGCTAATAATGCAACGTGCAGAAGGTGCTGGCAGGCCCTTGACTGCAGAACATGTTGCCACGCATTGTGAAAGACAAGTAATGGAATATTTATTTATTGAGTTCACATAAGGGACACCCAGTTAGTTCACCAACCTTACACTGAGACTGAGCATCCATTTGAGGTCCTTATTTCCCAGTGAACATGAACTCAGTGAGTTATTTCTTTTGCAGGCTTTGTCTCTGGTAAGGTTCTCCTGTCCTTCCAGACTAGTGGAAAGTATAAGTAAGAATTTTACTGGCTCATGGCCATGGGTGTGTGTGTGTGGGGGTGTGGGGGTGTTAATAGGGTTGTTGATCAATACCAATGACTCAACAATTACTTTGCCAGGTGCTGAGATTTCTGGCTTTCAAAACTCACTCTCACACCCACATTCTCTGTTTTGGAACAAAGATTCTCCATCCATTGGAATTTCAAGACCAGCATTGCAAGATAAGAGAATTTCAACTACAAAGGCTTATTAAAGAAGAAGGTTCTGCACATTTAGATCCATACAAGTTTCTTTAATAAATGAAGTGCCAAGCTTTCATCAGGGCAAAGCACAGTGCTTTGCCCTGATGAAGGTATTGTGACCGAAAGCTTGGCACTTGATTCATTAAAGAAACTTGCATGGATCTAAGTGTGCAGAACCTTCTTCCTTAATACTTCGGTCTTCTGGCACCTTAGCGCATTCAATAGTCGTGAGTGCGATGATCTTCTCAAAGAAACTACAAAGGCTTAAAAAAACGCATCATTCTCAAAAAGCAACAGACAAACCAGTATTATTACAGCATTTGGCATGGGGATATATTACCTCTTCAGTAGATGTTTCTGTTGGATCTCTGCTCCTAATTAGCTGGCATACTCGTCCCTACCATGGAAATGTGACTTTATTGTTTGTGTCAAATACAGGCCACCATAGCTCAAGGGAATGGGACGGGGGTGGGGGGGCTGTGCCAGAGTCTTGTGTAGGAGGGGGCAAGATTGGATCGCTAATATAGGTCAATACAGGTTATAGATTACTTAATTTATCTTTTAGAGTTTATCAGAGTGTTGTTAAAGTTTGCCTTCAAAAAATAAAGATCTAGAGTGTTAGAAAGTAAATGAAAAACATTGAAAAACAAGTTGAAATCCCTCTTGGTGCTTCCATTTGCCTCACTGACACATTCATAGTCTATTGGTGGAGCTATGCATCTCTGTTGCCAAGCAGGCATTACAACAATTACAAACTCATAATAGGAAACTTTGTAACTAAGATGCTGTCTAACCCCCTGCAGCAAAATGTTTTTCCTGGATCTGCACTGCCAATTACATATTGAATGTATGAGTGCATTGCGTTGTGCAACATAAGCAACACCTCCCCTCCTACCATGTTCAATAAAGTACATCTATTTTCTGTCGCAGCTGTTGATTAATTGGCTTGAGGGCAGTATGTCATTATTAATAGTATCAGACAGATTCCAACCCCTGGGATGAAGGGTGCAGTGGGAGTTCCATTACACTCTGCCAAGCTCCATCTAGCACCTCGCTGCACTGATACAAACACACCCGTGTGGATGTAGACGACATCTCAAAGCCACGCATGCCATATCAGATTGGCTCAGTTTTCCCCCTGAATGACTTAGCATGTATACCTACAAAAGCCTCCAACAGCGTGTCTGTCAGAGTGTCACTCTCTGGAAAATTCCATTTCATAGGCCTTTGAGTCAGCTTACATCGCTGATCCATTGTAAGAAGTCTATTATGTCTTTGCTGCATCCTTATGCTTTATGTAAAGCTTGGCTGCAAGTTGTTCTTTTGGTGTGCTCTGCTGCATGTGAGGTATAAATGATTGTGGCCCCTTAAGCAGGGTCAAAATACCACACATCCTTCAATAGGAATGAGCCACAATGCACCACTTCAGGTAGAGAGCATCCTATTATAGATACAGATTCCTATTAAACTTTCTTGTAAGACAGAGTAGTCATTTCTAAACAAGGCAAATGGATGATAGTTCAGCTTGCGTGCGACAGAACATGGCTTTTCAATATGACTGCTCAGAGCGCTGCTGCAATACCAAGGGGTGTTTTTGTGGAAGAATTCATCAGTCGGGGAAGGTCATCCGAGAAGCTTTCACCCCAAGAACCCCTCTTGGAATAGAACACATTAAAGAGGGATGAGCCTCTGCTCAGAGAGCAGATTTGCTTTTTTCATAAGCTGAAATATCACCATATGTCAGCACAGTGGTGATCGGTCACTACTTTATCCAGATGTGTCAAAATAAATCTAATATCATCAAGTAAAACATCACCTTCAAGCCACTTACCATAAATGATCAACAATTAAATGGATTCCTGTCAATAAAACAAACGCCAAGCTTTGGTACAACAGCAGTTGTTATGGTGCTGCTTTAGTATTTGTATTACCAAGTACTTCAATGAAAATGCATACAATAACTGCATGATGATGACAGATGACAATGACAGATGGATTAATTTCCCCTGCTGTTTCCAACGCATATTCCCTGGACAAATAAATATAAAAGATAATTTAGCTATAACATGTCTGTACTGACTGACATATTCAAGCCTAAAACACCATTAAAAACGTATTATTCTGATTTTCATGTTTATCTAGCATGGCATATTGGATATCATCAGAAATCTTGAAACCTCTATTTCCATTTAAATGTGAGAAAACCCGTCTATACTGATTGTGCTCTGCTCTTTCGTTCACCTTTTGGAAATCAGCCAGTAACCCTTCCTCAGAGGATTGTTGATATGTCATTGACAAAGTGTAGTATGTGCCTGAAATTATATTTTAGTCTTTTGTGTAGTATCCAAAAACCTCAACAGTAATATCCTTCAGATCCATCTATCATGGTTTTATTTAGCCACCCAATTAAATGTGACTGACACAGCTGCTTTATATGAATTAGTTACATTCTTATACTTACATATTTCCCATTGTGTTTGCTATCATTTGATTATTGCCAATATTCATGGATAATTTTGGCCTTGACATATGGGTAACACACAGGGGTGCATATAACACTGTAACACATTGCAGCTTCATAACACAATGTGTAAATGATTGAAATAAATAGCTTTTGTATTGTTTATTAATATTGTTAAGCTGTGTTTTCTGAATCTTATCCGTTTGAACTCTTGAAATATTTTGGTTAATTGGACTGAAAATATAAACCTCCAGGCCACTGGAATAAAACTGTTTTTATACGCCATAGTGAAGACAAGGCTAAAGGAAAGTGGTATTTGCCTCAGAAAGCCCTTCATTACTCTTCATGACCATGGCTCATGAACTTGAATATAACTTGATCATGGAACAAAATAATCCAAGTTGCACCTGCAGTGCACCATATGGCTGTGTAAGTGGGTTAAAAACTTAAAGACATAATCCAGGAATGTTTTGGTCATTCATCTTTTGGCGATATTCACATTTCTTGTCTTTTGCACAGTAAATAAAAACCTAAATTTTCTTAGCCCATCATACACCATAGTATCTTTTTTGTTCCAGTGTTTGAAAACATTGCACACAAAGGTATGTAAAAAAGAAAAAACTACTTTCAAGCTCAGACATTAAGCTCAGTATCAAAAGCGCAGACATTAAATTTCAGAGTGAAAACAAATCCACTCTAATACCTTCCTTCCAATAAATCACTCTTGGTGTGGGGCTCCAATGTTTCATCAGGGGGCACCATGCTGAAATTACAGATCCAGGCTGGATTTCCTCAAATCACCTTAGCGCTAACGTCATCTGTGCTGAGATCCTTTTGGGAAACTCTGTCCTGACAGATTGGAACTTACCATTTCATGCAATCTCACACTTTTGTAATCACTGGATGTGTTTGAGTCCTAATTATAAGTGTTTCAGAAGCTGCAGTTTGAAGGCTCTGAGTCACTTCCTGCAGGAGCCTGATGAAAGCTTCCTCCTGGACTTTCTCAACCATGACAGGCAAAGCGCTGATGTCCAACTGTGGCTCATTGCAGGTAAGACACCGCCTCAACTGTTGTAACATCACTAGATGACAAGGCATTGTGCTTTTGTTGTGTGCTCATAGAGAGAAGATATGCGGTTTGTGTGGTAGAGTGCATTCTTAGCACACAATGTGAAGATTTAACATTGTATTTAACGTCAATTTGTTTTGGCTCATCCAGGAAAGCAAGGCGTGACGCCAGAAAAGCCACCTGGAACAGGGAGCCCGGTGTGATCATGGTGAGAACTGTTAGAGCTGCCAGGCACTGCAGATACAATCTCCCTCAGCATATTGTTATGAAACCTTATTGCACGCCACTTTCAAAAGAAGTGTCTCCAACCTGTTCTGCTATTCGCTAGTGACTTGATGTTGGTTTGAAACCAAATGTTTCCAACATATGCTGGTATTTGTTTGTGATTTGATTATGTTACTGTAATTTCTAAGATATGGATGTGGTGTATAATATGAGAGCAATTGTAAATGAACCATTTCCAACAGGCCACACATGCATGCATGGAGTTCAACCAGGATATGCAGCATTTCAGAGAACTGTAGTGGAACGGCAGCATATTGCCCAGAAGGTGAGGGTTTTTACTGATACCATCAATCAGGAAATCAATGATCAGCATAAAGAGAGGACTGTTTTAAAATTGTTTAACCATATTTCCTGTCACAGTAACACAAGGGTAATATCAAGAAGATCACAATCTCTATTAAATCCCTAATTTCTTCTTGTTCTGCCCTTCTATCTGATAAAAGCTGAGGATGAAATGCATTGAAGTTCTTATCCTGTTCATGGAAGCAATGGTTTAAAGGCTTTTACAATTTATTCATGAAAGTACCTCATTTTCTTCCTCTTTTCTACATACTATGACTACTATTATTATTACTACTACTACTACTCTACTACTACTACCACTACTAATACTACCACCACTAATACTAACACACTACTTCTATGATTGCTACTGCTACCACTGTTACTAATACTGCTAATACTACAGCCACTGCTATTCTATTACAGTACTTCTATTACTGTTACTACTAGTACTACTAGGCAACTACTACCTCTTCTACTGCTGCTACTACTACTACTACAAACAACAACAACAACAACAATAATATTACTAATGATGAACTTCTAAAACCCTACAAAGTGCAGAATGCAGCTCAGAGTTTAAGTGCTTTGCAAAAGGGCATAACTACCAGGAATAGTAAGATATACAGTATATACAGGGGATGAGCAAAATAAAAAATAAACACACATAACAGACAGCCTATAAATGTGCATTTTCAGAAGTGATTTAAAAGATAGGGTGTATATACCATAAGCATTGCATCAGTGGGAGTTGTAGCTGCTTGAACAAGCTGGAGATATGACAGTGACTTTTGACTGATGCAGGATTACAGAGAGCTGCGGCAGTCTAAACGAGATGAGATAAAAGCATGGACGACCTTCTCTAAATCTGTCGAGTATAAACAACTTCATTTTTTGATGGTTCTCAGTAGCTGGAAGCAGGAATGCACTCTGCTCTTAAGCTGCTCTTCAAAAGTCAAATCACTATAAAAAATCACTCCTGTAGTACTCCACTGCTGTAGGTTTCTGGCCACTGGCTTTGTGCTGCGTGCTGCCTCTGCCAAGCCAAAGCTAATGTCTGTCCATACCATTACTGATACCATCTGCAGTGGTCACAGATGCAGTTTAATGTTCAGATTTCCTCCCTAGGAATAAAGTCGGTCAGTGATGACTGATCCCACAACAGCATCGACATTCCTGCGAGGACGTCGATAAATCTGGATTTTGGAGATGTCTCATTTATCCTCTATATCTGTTTACTGTTATAATAGGATTATTGAACCGGATTCACTGTAGAAGTGCAGAAATCCCTTCTGCCAAAGTAGAAGCACCCTGAATAATAAAATCAGGATCAGCTTTAATGGGCAAGTAAGTTTGCACATGCAAGGAGTTTGACTCGGTGGGTTGCTCATGTAGGTCACATTAAAGATAGATATAAACACAACACAAACATTTTAAAGTAGTATATGGTAGCATATAAAGTATTTTTTTTTTTTTTATTCCTCTATTGTTTTATTTTTCATTGCACTTTCATTTAAATTCATGTCAAGCTTTGTTTTACCATGTGTTTTATTCTGTCTTCTGATTTTATTTTTGTTATATTCCTTTTCAGTTTTATGTGAAGCACTTTGTCACTCTGTTTTTGACAAGTGCTATACAAATAAACTTTATTATTATTAGTATTCTTATTATGGAAAATGTAAAGCCAGAGATTTAGGGAATAGGTCTCTTTTTTAAGTAATATATTAAGCACTACATAAAAAAGTAGTATATATAAACAAATAAAAATAGAAATGTAGGAAATAGGTCTCTTTTCTATATCATACGCACATGGTTCTCTGTTGGAAGCTAATGTGTAAATATAAACTGTTTAGTATAAACCTATCTATTTTACATCGGCAAAACATCCTGCATTCACATGTCTACTTAGCACAATAATACCAAAGCTGCAGTATGTCACTATTACCCCAGGGCTTCTTTTAAAACACATGAGCAGAACCATCAGGGTCCGGGCCGTGCCTCGATCAACCCCCCTCTTTCCAGTAAGCCTGCCAAGAGAGGCATCAATGAAATGTGTTTCCCTGACTTGTGCGAATGACTGGGGTATTACTGACTGATTTTAGCCACAGTAACTGAGGTAATCAGAGGGTTGTGAGGAGTGCACAGCGGCAATTTCCGGAAAGGTCACCCCTCTAATGAGGAGCATTAGCCCACTCACCAGCCACAGAGGAGCTGAGAACCATTTTGTGGCACACAAGCAAGCGGAGGCGAAGCTGAGGTGCCCTCAGGAAGCAGGCTTTTCAGGTGGTTTCTTCTTGTGGGTCGACCATATTCTTGACCTCAAAAAGGCACCGAAATGGATACTGAGGATTTTAAAGCAGTTAATGTGCTCAAACCTAATGTCTACTCTTTTCAAGGGTAATGTTTAACTATATTAGTGATGGAAATGGTTAAACTGGCAGCTGACTGCATCCTCCTGAATACTGTGTAGGGGTTTTTGTGTCACGTGTCAGAATGTCAGACCTTACACCATACAGCACTTAAAGCAATATTCCACTTAGTTTTAACATGGGGGTTATTCGGCACTTGACCGCCATGAAAACCAGAATATGAACTACTCACCAAGATCGGAAGCAGCTGGACGAGTTTGTAGCGTTCAGATTTTTACTTCCAATTCATTTGAATGAATCTCCACAGGAGGTATACCTCTCCTAAATGGTATCCCTCCACTATGTTCTCTTCTATCAATAAAAAAGCAATTCAGCTAAATTAGATTCTAAAACACTGGACCCACAATCAATTGAAAATCACAGTAGCGGGAGATGTTGTTAAATATGTTCATGAACGTGTTAAATGTCAGTTTTCAGGCTATTTTTGTGGCCTCACTCAAATGAATGGGGAGCAGTGTTGGGGAAGTTACTTTCAAAATGTAATATATTATTTATTACTTATTACTCCTTATTCAGATTAACAGTTTTTTATTTTCTTCTTAAGCATAATACAAAACATATGCATCACACAATATACATACAAATCTCCCACCCTAACCCCCCCAACCCGTCATCACCACATACACAATTGGCCTTGGTTGTCAACATAAATACGTTCCATCATATGCAATGGACAGAATAGTTAAAATTAGACAAAACTCAAAAAACAAACCATAACAAAACAAGTACAAAACAAATGTATATTTTTGTCCATGCATAGATTGTGACACAAAATACAAAACATGCGACTCCCCCCAGAATATGGTCCATGTCAGGAGCCCTCCAAGAAGGTTAAGTATTTGCCCCATTTACTAATATATACATCCAATCTACCAAACCGTTTATAGGACATCTTTTCAAACGCTGCCACCCTTGCCAACTCAGCAGCCCATTCTTGGACTGAAGGCACCCCCTCAGTTTTCCATCCTCTGAGAATAATTTGTCTACCTATCATGATACTAGTTTGGACCCAACTTTTAATATATTTGTCTCCTCCCATTAAGACTGATCCATCACCTAAAACAAATAATCTGGGGCTGAATGGAATTTGGGTCTCTGAAATCTCACAGAGAATATCATATATCCTGGCCCAAAATTCTTGAACTTTGTCACAGGACCATAAAACATGAATTAGGTGACCTTCCTCTGACTTGCATCGCCAACAGTTTGGTGTGTCTCTTAACCCAAGTCTAAACAATCTGGAGGGAGTCCAGTAAAAGCGATGCATAATCTTAAATTGCATGAGGCGTACCCTCGCATCTCTTGACAATGTTTTAGTGTTTTTACAAATCCTATCCCACTCCTCATCCTCCAATGTCAGGTTCAGATCCCGTTCCCATGTCTTCTTGAGAGCTGATAAGGCCCCATCACCCAGGCTCTGAATCATCATAGAATAATACACAGACGCCTCATGACCTTTCCCAAAACTCATTAACACTCTATCTAAAAACTCCGCAGCTTTGGGAGCTGGTGTACTAGATCCAAAGATCCCCAATAGCAAATGGCGAAGTTGCAGATACCTGAAGAATTGAGACCTGGGAATTCCAAATTGTTGTACCAAGTCTTCAAAAGATTTCAACATACCATTGTGATATAGATCCCCCAAAATAACTATGCCCTTATCCTTCCAATCCTTCCAAAAAAAAGGGGATTTACCAATACATAACTTTGGATTCAGCCAAATACTCGAAGAGACATTTAGATACGGATCCAAATTAAACATCCGGGCAACTTTAATCCATATTAATTTTAGGTGAGCAATTATTGGATGTGTTTTTGCTCTTATTACTCCTTATTAAAAGTAGTGCGATTAAGTTACTTTATTACTTCCTGTATATGGTAACTAGTTATATTATATTACTTTAATACTTTCACTCAAGGCAATTATGCTGATAAATCCAACCGGTGGTAGGGTACTGAAAATCGGAGATAGGCACAAAATAATGTCTTTTAACTCTTTATTTAAAGAGATAAAACAACCTCTTCACTCCTAATTAAGAACTTTTGATTGGCAGCAATTGTAAACAAACAATAAATGAGTAAATAAAATAAAGTGCCTAAATGAGGATTAAGTAGCATAATGCCTACAAGCTCACAGTGAGCTCTCGAAAAATTAAACAGCATTGTGTGTAGGCAAAATACTTTTCAAAGCTGTTTTTTTAACCCTCTAGACCCCAGTAGAATTCTAGAATGTTGCTGCATTTTCTTGCTCACTCCAAACAAACAGCTATAGCTCAAAAATAAAAAGAAATTGCAATCAAAAGTTTTTCCATGTAAAAAAATACAACTTCCCCTTTAATTTGGTACCAAATACATGGCAAGGCGATTCAGGGCGTCTCCTACAACAAAACAGATCCTTCCTATCTTGGCTAACGATAAGCTTTTAAAATACATACAAAACCTCCAGCGCTTCAACCCACACAGTAATAAGATCAGACAATAATAGTCGTCAAACAAATATGGAAAAAGTCGGCAAACTCAACCCTCCCTATACCGACTCTTCGGCGCACTGCCTCCCGGAAAACAGTGTCCGTCTGCGGCGGTGAGAGCCAGGTAGGTCCCGCTGTTTAGTGAAGCTGATCTTGTGTCTTGTTTTATCGAGCAAGAACAAGCGATTTCGATCAAAGGACTTCAACTCACAATGTCTTCGTAACTTTCCACTACACACGGCGGGTCATGTTCTGTCTCACAGCACAATCTGACAGCTTCCAGAAGGTTTTAAAAGCGGTTACGCTTAGCCGGCGAAGCCATTTTTACTGGAGGACAATTAAACCCGGGGGAAAAGCAAACGTGTCAGTGTCACCATATATATATTCCGGTTCCGGTTCATCGATGACAACTTGAAATATATATAAAACAAAGCTCATAACTTGATTTTCTGTTTTTGGTACATTTTAAACCATTTTAAAATGACGGGCGCTATAGTGAAGTATAGAACGGGCGATGGAGCGTGCGCGGGGAGAGCAAACAAGAGGTTACATCAGACCTACAGCAGCTGAGAAAAAAGACAAGAGGATTTCAGTTGCTCTTTGAATCGTCGTGACCAGTAATATTATTACAGTACTTACAAAAGTATTACTTGATTTAAAACAGTAACTCGTTACACTACTTAATTACTCAG
Organism: Centroberyx affinis; assembly: GCF_046629955.1. Lineage (NCBI taxonomy): Eukaryota > Metazoa > Chordata > Actinopteri > Beryciformes > Berycidae > Centroberyx > Centroberyx affinis. The sequence continues at coordinate 333,268 of NW_027278852.1, read as the reverse complement.
ATAAGTAATGATATTACGTAATGCGTTATATTACGTAACTCGTTAACCCCAACACTGATGGGGAGTAAAAATCCCAGCGCACATTAAAACTAAGTGGAATATTCCTATAAAGCTGCACTAGGCAACTTCACATGCAAATGGCAGCGAGAGGTAACAGTTTGAAAAATTTGAACATCAATACCCAGAAATCATGTAACATGATGTCCATAAACTCCACACGGCACACTCATGATTACCAACCCGGCATTCCTGTGATCACTTTTATATCAAAGGACACCAAAGGGACGAGAGGGGCAAGAGATCTAACATCGGTGGGTGCAGCTTTCTCTGGACGGAGCGCTGGCCTGCTGCTGTTTAGGAGGCACACGCCCTCAAATTTTGATTTGTCACATTCTGTGGGTGGAGAAGTCTACATACCCAACACCAGAATTACATTTGGGCAAAATGGGCGAATCTACAGGGTCTCAACCAGGACGGATGGGACAGTCTTTGTTGCAGCCCCAGTTTGTGATTTAAGCTGATAAAACAGGTGTATTTTTACATAAAAATTATGTCTAGTGCAGCTTTAAATGTACTTATGAAATACAGCACAAACATAGAAAAGTATACAGCACAGTTTTGGTTATGTCCGTAAAAATCAAAGCGGATAATTCGGAGAAGCTACCAACAGTATGAGAGGTTCCTTTCAAAATGTGCGACAATCAATGGAAAGGTGAATCCTTTTGGCTGGCATCATTAATGCCAAAAGAGACTAAACAGAGAGTCAGGCCCTCAAACTTGAGTGGCAATCGGAGCGTAAACATTGCACCTGTCAGCTCATTACTGGGGCGTCAGTGTGGCAGCAAAGCTGTTTGCAGGATGGACGGCAGTTGCCTTGCAGCCAGGGTAAATACCTTGCCCTTCTGCTATATTCCCAGGATTCATTATACTGCAAGCCGGCACACAGGAGAAGCTGTCAGGAGTTACCAGTTCCATTACACACTAAATCCTTTAACAGGGGCTTTAACTTGTTGAATAAGACTGATATTGATTTAAGGCGGGGGCTGTGGTTTGGGAGGAGAAGAAGAGTTGATTCAAACCACTGGAGTACTTGAAATGCAAGCTTTGAAAATCACACCCCACTGAATTGTCCACATCTTCTCACTAATTAAGTAATTTCAGCACTGCAATAATAAAAGTGTTAAAAGTATAAAAGTATTAGAAGGCACCTTGACCTGCTTAAAAAAAATTGCAAACACCACATATAGCTTTTCATTAATTATTATTAATCCAAATCACTCATCCAGTGGAATGGCAAAGTCGCTTATTGACTGTGTTGAATAATGCAGCCCATGAAAAAATAAAATCCCTTTAATTGCCAGGAAGATAAGCTGCTTTCCTCATCTCCAACAGAGCCAAGCTCAACCTGATGCAAGAACTCGTCTTTTATTTACTATACAGCTAATGAAGTGATTTACCCCAAGTGTACAATAACCCTTAGCCAAGTCTGAGCTGTGTTGTTTATTTTCATTTAGTGTTTCTCCATGTGTTTTGACAACTCATCTTCATTATTCAGCATGTGGGAAATAGCAGCTTTTTCGATTAACACTGAGAACATGTTTGAGTTGCTTACCGTACGGGACCAAGTCACCAAGTCACTTTTTTTAAGAATCAGGTTATCATACTGTAGTTTTAAAGGAAGACTTATATGTCAGATGCATTTTCTGACAGAAATATGTGAAGTAACGTTTTAGATAGCATCAGATTTGCTAAAGAAGTTGAAGATTCAGCAGAAATCATTCAATTAGATTACTCTAATTATTCATTAGAGTATCTTCATGGCATCACACACAAATTCAAAGGAATATGGACTGAATATCAATGCTATTATCAATAACAACCTTCCACTACAGGTAAATCCATATCTTCTGTTGTTGTTCAGTTTCCAGGGATTTTTTTTTTAGCATTGTATTCTTATTTTAAACCCCTTCAAAACTCTGAGATGGTGTGATAAACTGTCACATGGCTGTCTAAATAATTCTGTTTTAACTCTCTTTTCCCTCTGATGAACATATTCATTATGCAAGTGTTGTTGTTACAGTTACGCATATTTCACTTTGATTTGAATGGCTTTTATAATGTTTATCAAGGGGAACACAATAAAATACAACAGTACAGAGTGTGGGATTTTTACAGTAAGCGGTAAGCACTACTGTAGCTGCTCCATTGATAAACAGGCAACTCCAGGGCTCTTTAAACTGTAAACCTCCTTTATATATCTATTTATATTCACATAAATGTTATATAAATTCCATTTTCATCTGTGTGGGAGAGGTATACAGTAGCTGTGTGTTGTTCTTCCTGGAGGCATGTCTTTATATCATTGAAGAACCATTTGCCATCCTAGGAGTGTGACTCTCCCAAGGGAATCTTTTGTGTGCCTGTGATTTATGATGCTACAATGTCTTGCCTCGAAGGAAAACTGACAAATTTCAGCAATAATTGAGGTAAATGATGGTTTTGTCTCTTTTTAATTGATCATTTTTACCCATAGTCCTTTGTGCACTCAGAGTATTACATGTGAAAGTCAGCAGAATGTGTCACAGGAATGTGTGCTTCATGTAAGAGAAAATCACTGGTGTGTACAGCTCACTAAAGGTAAATTGTCCGTGACAAGGTTATGAAGATGTAAATAAGCTGTTTAGAGATGCGTATTACAAATATTCATTTTGAGTGTAGCTCTCTATATTTGACAAGGGTTTAGCTATGGTACTTATCAGTAAGAAACTACAATAAAAAACAAGATCTATGACCTGGTGTCAATAAAAGCTGGCACTGAACGTTCCCCTCTCTGTCTTGGGCTTTTTTGCAGATGAACATCACTCATGCCCGACATCTCTGCAAGTGGTTGAAATCCATCTAGCGTGGCGGCCTCTAGGGGCACTATTGTGATTAGGAAATGATCAATGCCATAAGAGAAACTGTCCATATGCCACAGATCATTAGCTGACTCTCCCTGAGCACATAAATGCTCCAAGACACTTCTTCGTATCCATCATCCTCCACATTCCCCAATGATTACCACTCGGGCCTGTGGAGTCTCTCCCCCTCTGGCCTTTGTGTATGGAAACACATAGCATGTGGTATGAGAAAGCTCATGGGGTAAACAGGAAGATATCAGCTGATACATAACACTGTCAAGCCCACGAACATTGTTATGTTACCTCTGACAGTCGTTTCGGCTGCTCGCGGGGGATAGATGTCACATTCCCGCCACACACTTACACCACAATGCCTTTCTCTGTCACCCATCTGCGTCAAGATGATAAACACGCCTCATCTGTGAGCAACACTCACACATCAGCTAAATGTCGTGCAGTTATAGCCAGGGGGAAAGATTTAAAATTCATAGATGTTGCCTGAGTTATATGTTTTGAGGGCAAAGCAGCACTTCTTCCACAAATTAAGGACAAGGTTCACAGCTCATCCGGTAGCTTACAGATGAATGAGGTCATGTTAAGTTCAGAAGTACAAAGTAGCAGTGTTGAACTGTTTCAGAACAAAGTAGGATAATGTTAGAGCAGTGACATGCACTGACCAGCGAACCCCTGATGTTAATTGTTGCAAGATCAACCAGCAGCAGCCACCAGTTGCTCCACTGATGTAGTGCGGCGCTCTAATCGAGCCTTTGGGATTGGGAAAGTGCCCCAGATTCAGAGGGCTTCTAGCTGACAGATCAATTTGACATTATATTAGTGGGAGCCTCACAGGATTAGAAAAGTAGCCTTTAATCCAATCCGCCACTAGGAGGGAAAGTGCAATGAGTAACACTGCAGAAGGATACTATATACTCTCTATAAGAGAACAGAGGCGAGCTAGGAAGTAAAAAGACTCCCATTTGGTTCCTTCTGAGAGAATGAGGTTGTTGTCTTGGTTTGATACACTGCATACAGGATTTCCAGACTCCAAATTGCCTTGGGCCAAGAAAAATAACTTGTGGGTTACTGAAGTTGTTTTCTTATGTCGAACGTGCTACTTTCATTACAATAACTGAAGGGAGATTAGCAGTGCAAGATGTTTTCAATTATGATACAATTGAATCATTCATGTTTGGGAAGATGCAAAACATGTTAGGACAAGGATCACTGTTCATAGTAATGGGGGGGAGGAATATTAACAAGCGTGACAGAATGGAGAGCTTGGAGTTTGGAGTGCAGCAGTTGTCTTTGGAAATGGCACTTTGATAACAAAATTGATGTCTCACTGACACTGTAGCAAGATGGAAATATTCCAATATGATGTTAATATAAGTTTAAGGAGATGCAAAATAGTGCTTTATTTCAAGGAATTGTTGAATCTGAAAGGCATTTTTCAGTAAATTATACCAACTAACATTAATTCTGCCAAATCTCAGATGTGAGTGTTTTTTCCCCAAAATATTTCATCTAGACTCAACACCAAATGTTGTACTTATTACTTACTGCTACTAAGAGCAACTGATTGCTCTGATGACTCATTAGGCCCACTCCCAGTTATGGATTTGAAACCTCTCCTAGGAAGTGAGTTTCTAACAGTATTTTGTCAAAACGGTTGAGGACATAAGATCTCAGATCAAATTAATTTGTTAGTAAGTCTGCAGTATCAACCCACTTCTGCCTCGGTCATGACTGACACTGTATCAAGTCCAGCACAAGCCCTCTTCATGTTTTTCTCAGCAAATTCTGAAAGAGGTGTCTGATACAGTTAGTATTTGATCTATTATCAATAGCTCCCTGGTTTAAGACATTATCCCTTCAAGTTTTAAGCAAGCCATAGTCTACCCACTCCTTAAAAAAAAAAGATCTTCCCAGCAGCTGCAAGCCTATCTCCCTTTTCCATTTTTATCAAAACTTTTAGAGAAAGTTGCCTCCGCTCAACTTCATTAAAATGTAATCTCTGTGACATTTCACTGTGGTTTTACAACAATGTATGGCACAGAAACTGCGCTCATTAAGGTGACAAATGATATTCAAATGGCATCGGATTGAAAGTTCTGCTTTGATTCTGCTGGATCTTAGTGAATCTTTTGACACAAACATCTTAACTGATCATTTGAATTGCTGGGTTGCCATTAAGGACGCTGTACTAAAGTGGTTCAACTCCTATCGTTATATAATCATTTCTGCTCAGATTGGAAACTCATCATCATCATCATCATCATTGCAGCAGCAGCAGCAGCAGGATTATAAGTGCAGTACTTGGGTCTGGTCTCGGTCCCGACACCTCGGTCTGTTTTGACTCGGACTTGCCTCGGTCTCAACCACTATTGGATGCTGACTCGACTTTTTCACACCTATGGAATTTTTTTCTCCAACTGATCTGGAATGAAATTATTAGCTGCATGCAGCCCATGATGCAATCTTAGATTGGACTGAGCATTCTCTAAACAAGACAAGAGTACAGTCCCGCAACGCTGAATTTTGTGGAAGCATGAGAATCAAACTCCCGCTTGAGAGTCTGCAGTCTAACTCCCTGCGGGCCACGTGACCCAGAAAGTGGTGAACAGAGTGTCCGACCGTATGACCGACTAACAATACCATCCATAGAGCCGCTGCTGTCCAAAAAAAAAAATATTCCTAAGTGGAAAGCAAAGAGTTTCCTCTGAGGTCACTTGACAGCCACAGCAAGTCGTAACTTCCTATAGATACACAAGGTGTCGGCATTTTCCAGTGCAATTAAATTTGGTTACAACAGCCATAAAGAATTTGTGAGCAGTTCATTGAAAAAGAAGCACAAAGGCGCATGTACATTTTACAGCAAGTCTAACTCAGACGGTTCTGACACCCTCCATTTTTAAATAGGATGCCAATACCTGGCAATTGCCATTGATGTAATCATGAATGTTAACATGTATAGATTATCTGAACGCAATTAACTAATGGAAAGTACATTTATAGCTTCCGTTTATTGTGAATGTGTGTCATTTTAACAATGTTAAGTAATGAGGCAACTCTAACACTTTCAGAATGGCCCATTTGCCACTATTGGATTACTTGACAAATAGAGCTATGCAGAGAGAGAGCATCTTCAGGGAACATACAGATATCACCGTGAAGAGTGACGAATGGCTATTGATGCGCTTTACAAGAGTGTCATCATGAGTTGAGCTATAAGGTATAAAATGAGAAAGGCTATATAGCTTACCATTAACTTGAGAGGGAAAAGCAGATGCTGTTGGAATTAAATCAGCGTCCAGCTCCATCCTGGACTGGCTGCCTGAGAACTCTGCCTCTCCCAATTATCGCCGCGAGGCATTGGTCCATCTCAAAGAGCCCTGAGCTGCCCTGTCCTCCACCTGTGGCTAAAGGGCTGCAACTATTCTTTGTTATACACTCCTTTGACTCTAATTTCATATCAAACCATTTCTTTTATTTCATGAATTGTCGGGGCTCGGATGACTCCACATTCACAGCATCTGTAATTTCATACCATTCTCTTCTTTTCTCTCGGCGCCTGTTAACTCCTGAGCTGACAGGTTTTTTGAAAATGATGTTTCGCTTTGCAGTGGCATTTTCATCTAAATAAATGCTTGTTTTACTACTATGACCAATTTATATAACACATTTTAATCATTCCACAATCTGGAGAAAGTAATTTGCTCTTTTCTTTCATCTCACCTAGGCTATTGCAAATTCCTTCCTAAATTAAAACCTCTTCAACCCTGCTGGTCCCACTGGTGGGTCCATCATTACAAACACATGTTGCGCGGCCAAGCTTTGTTCAATTTCAGGATGTTTCTTATAAGACCTATCTCTACAGATATGCTTTCATGCATATATGATGTTTCCCTTTCCACTGTTTTTTCACTATATTGGTTTATATTGGTTTGTTGCCCCTTACCCTAGTCAGGGTTTATATTCCACCCCCACCCTTATGGTTATACTGTATATTTGTTTTTGCTGTTGTCCTAACCTTGTTTCTTTGTCTCTTTTTTTGTCTTGATTGCAATGCACCAAAACTTTGTTTTACATTACGAAACGTGCTATAGAAAGTACAGTTGTTAAAACCATTTCCACCCCCCACCCCCCCCACATAAAGTCATCATTATCAATATCATTATTATTACAGTAATACAGGGTGTACCAGGATGCAATGGGTTATTACCATGCAAGTGAATCATTCCATCACTTCATTGAAATATGTTCCTTTTACTGTTGTACTATTTTGAAGGTTTAAGACGAAAAAAAAAACGAAAAAAACTTTGGGTGTTGGTTTCAACAACACGCTCCGAGGGATTGAGAAGTTATGTTGTCACATTTTCAACACTCCCTGTAAAGTATGACAAACGTGTGACAGCCAGTTTCACACATATCATTCCACACACTCCAGAGATGTGAGAAAAATATTCTGAAAAGTGCCCTGTTTTATTTAGCTCGGCATGAACACATTTGGGACTTATTTTCAAAGATTTGTCAGAATGTTCAATCTAACACGGTGAGCTTGTCTGCTTCCTCCAGTTTGAACCGATCGACTCAAATAGGAGGCCACCATAGGCCACATGTTTGCCATTGCTCAATCCCATAAGCTACATTAGGGATCGTGAATCATTAAATCCTGTACTGTCAGGCCATTTAAGCTGTTTGACCCTGTATAAAGCGGCATGTTTGAAGACAACTTAGTTTGTAATAAAGAGATAAATTAAACAGCCAATGAAAGTTTTTGCAGCTCAATTTAAGCAATGCTTCAAAGGCTCGATCACAGCCAAGGTTGTTAGGCTTGTATTCTGCCCACCGTCTGCTCCTGTTAGGTGATGCAGAACCCCCAAGTGGTGTGGCCAATTAATCTGATGTCAACGTGTACACATTTCAATGACAAAAAGAAGAGCTCCAAACATCTTGTTAGTGGTTTCAGGATGTATGTGCACACTTGTCATAATTACCACCTTGAGGCTCACTGATTGGAAGCCATCTAAATTGATTTGGATTCCTTTTCCAACTGACGTCTGCCGCGGCGGATACTCACTTCCTTATTTTTTACCGTCAAATTAGCGGGAATGCATCTGCCAGAAATGCAACTGTGGCTAAGCAGCTGTAATGCATATGCAATGTGATTAGTGAGGTATATTTACATTTCTGCACTCTGAGTGCTTACCTCGTCTTTGACCCGATTCCAAGACGTTCTGTGCTTCTGCTGCAATTTATGAGGCTTTGAAAAATCTCTGTTGTCTAATTTAAGGGGGAGACGGAGAAAAATGAGAATAAAATGTATTTTATAATAGAGCTGGAACTGTCCCCTATAATGCAATTGATAATTGAAACAAAACTGCAAGCGAACATTACAGGCTGTGCACAGATAATTTGGAGGTGAGCAGCCCAAACAAACTCTCACACAGTTAGCTTTATAGTAGACTGACCTGTTCTGAGTTAAAATTATCTTTTCGCAAATACAAAGGACAGGAATCACACACACATCACATACCAAACACCATGAACCAGGCTCATTTAACTTTACATGAGTCCGATTTTACATCAGGGAAAAGTCTGATCGATATGCCTGTTTTTGATTCAGTAATTAATAATTCAAACAAAATAATTTATTGATGCCAATTATGTAATATAACGTTCTGAATGCAAAGATCAATATTCTGCTGTGCTGTGTTCCTATGTTGTCACATGCACATACATAGCCGCCATATTACAATGACTGACAAAGATCTGCCTAAAATCACCATCACAGTTCTGTAAAATAAGCCACACAGCTTCTGATTAAAACAAAATATTACATGATTATTAGAAATAAATACATCTTTCTGGATAAGAAGATTTGGAGTTAGAAGTGTGTAGGAAAAAAGGTTTGTTTGTAGGTCCTAAAAATGTTTATTTACAAGATTTACTAAATGTTTGTTCTTGTCAAAATGGAATATTCTGGTTTTCTTACCAGGAACACATGAATTATGGGCATGGATGGAAGGGAATTGGGTACTTTTACCCTAATTAATATGCATTTTGGGGTATGCCAGTTCTAAGAGTTAAAAATGGAGGAGAATGACAGTATGACTCCTTCTGTGATTTTCTAAGCCAGAAGGTGGTAATTTCAAATTGAATTGAACCCACTATAAAACAGAAAAAAACATGAGCATGATAAACAAGGTAAGCATGTCTTAAATCTCCATCCTGTTGCATATTTGGCTGTTGTTGTGTGCTGCATGATCTACAGCATAGCCAATGGCTGAAGAGAACAGAGAGCGGAGTGAGGAAGAAGAGGTTGAAGATGAAGAGGTCATCATACCTCTCTACACTGGGGATGGAAGGCACACAGAGGAGTGAAGTCAAGCTGTATGTTCAGACAGGGAGCTCAAATCCGATTTTTTTTTTGCATATTCAATTTGAGTCAGAGCTTTTCCAGTCTGAGCAGTAAAAAAAACACATAGAATCCGATATTTTCAAATCAAATTTAAACCGCATTCGTAGGTGGTTTGAAATACGATTAATAACACATTTCTGAAAATGCAATTCCGTCTGACCACTCACACTCACATTTCAACAGTCTCTATTCCCGTCACTGCACACGACATTCGTTTGACGTCACATGTTGAGACAAGAGCAGCAGAGAACAACAAACATGGAGGACAAGAGAGCATAATGGTTTCTGGACAAAAGAAGAGGTTTCATGCCTCCTGTCATCAATGTGTTCTGCACCGTCAGTAGAAAATGCTATAATAAAAACAGCAGCAATTTTAGATTACAAATTGTCCTATACAGCTCATTTTCTATGACTAAGTACAAAAGCCCATAAACATGAAATTACCCAGTATAGCACCCAATGTAGCACAGTCCAGCCAACAATCATGGGTGATTGTCCCTGCTGCAGTGCTCAGTGATTTGGCAAAATACATTTTCATTGCAAGAATCAGCTCAGGACGTCAATTTTCAGTAGTTGTCAGTTTTCCAGTGAAATAGATTTCACCACCATCATTAGCATTAGTCTCCATAGCTAACGGAACTGGTGGGCAGGTCAGACTGTGTCAGAATCAACAGCAATGAATGATCGATCATGTTTTACCGAGTTAGCGCATTTTTTTTGTTCAATGGACGCCTGCTGTGATGAGGATCCTGACACCACAGTTCCTGTTGTCTGTGGATTTTTGGAACGTATCAAAGGTAAGGTGTCGCTAATTTGTGTGTGAAGTAACACTACTTCCCCGGCGCATAAATGGGCCGGTCCATTAATATTCAAGCTGTTTGGAGGATTATATACATGCCCAATTTACCAGAACACCCTACCGATTAGTAGTAAAGTCTCAAATTATATTTTCCAATATGTGTTTTGTGCTGATAAGCAAGGCAAAAATAAATTGCCAGATTGTTGAACGGACCTTGGTGTGGTAGGAGGGCCCTCAAACAACAACAAAAACATTAGCCTCGGCCTGCTCCTGTGCACTGTGGCTGTTCATTTTATTTCACCATTCAGGAACCTCTGCTGATATTTACTAGTCATATTATGCTTCAGTAAAGCAGAAATATCACACATTTAACCTTTAATAGAGAGAGACCTAAAGCTGAAGAGTCAGTGCTGCAGGACAGGACAGCCTCCTCACCCCCAATGAAACCAGAGAGGGGCAGGGAGACGGACAGAGGATGCCAGGAAGACACCAGGTAAAATAGTGTGAACTGCTTGTCCCGATTCCAGGCATTCGTTGGTCAATATCAATCACCTTCAACCTCCACAGCGTCTAATTAACTGATGAACAACATCTGGGAAGAGTGTGTTATGTGTTGGTTCAGTGCAGTACAGAGACAACCATCCTAACACCCAATGAAACCAGAGACGAGAGAAGGAGAGAGCATGCAAGACAGGTAAAATAGTGTGATCTATTCTCCAGAACATTGCGACGTTTTTCCCCGCATTCTCATATTCCTTCCTTCGCCCTTGGTTACTATGGCAACCAATACCGTAATGACAGCAAATGATTACACCGTCTAAACACACAAATCCGATCTGGAGATTTGAAAAAAAAAGAAAAACAAATCGGATTTTCCTGCTGTCTGAACATAGCACCTGCTTTGTCAGTGGAAAAAAAAAAATGTTTTTTGCATTACGTCTGCTCATACAAACATTTAATACTTTGGGTATGTGAAGGAAAATAGGAGAGCAGGGTCACTATCTTCCATTGAAAGTGGAAAAGACATCTCTTCAAGAAGTACTTCACATCTGCTTTTCCCCAACAAATCATATCCTCTCTCCTATATATCTTCCTCCTCTACTCGCTCGAATATGTTCTCGTCTTGAAAAAAAAAAAAAAATCCTTTGGCCTCTCTCCTTATAGCTCTCACTTTTCCATTTCTTTAACCAGTGCTTCCCTCTCACATGATTATTTCTGGGGTCACATGAATATTGTCAGGTCACTAATAGCTCTGACCCTTGCATTTCTTACTGTTGGTTGCTTGTAATGGTGGGTATCTAGGAATGAAAGCTTATTCTACTCTTGCACTCATTTTCACTCTGGATAAGAACATCAGCAAAATGCCTAAAATGTAAGATGTGAGAACAGGTTACCTCTTAGAGCCCTCCAAAAAGACTGCATGGCCATGCATGTTAGCATGATGGCATTGTTAGCCCTTCTCCAGTCTGTTGAGGACTTTATAAAAAATCAAATAGCAGTGGGAGATAGTGGAGTGTAGGCGGGGGGAGTGTGTGTTATGCTGCAGAATGACATCCCCGGCTTTAATTGTGCAGCTCAAGGCTAGAGGGGATCCATGTTTTGTCATAACAGCTGCGTTCACTCAAGTTAGTGTTCCATAGTTAAATATGTCAAGTTCTTTACTGTTTACATCAAACATTAAAGAGATCTTTGCAGAACATCACTTTTTATAGCACAACGTGCATTTCAGTCTGTGTGCCTCGTTTTCCCAAACGTGCAGCGCTAAGGTTAGCTAACATTAGCTAGCTTCCACATTTCCACATCCACTGTGTGCGGTGTGTTTACTGAACCACTCAGTAATGTTCTGCATGAACGTCTGGCCACCAACCAGATCCAAACACAGCCAAACACAACTGTAGTAGGCTACAAAATGAATGAGCTGCTGCAGTCAGAATTAACATAAGCCCAACTTCAAAAACTCGCCGTAACTTTTCAACCACAAATTTTCTCTCATTCAAAACAAATAACTTGCTAAGTAGTTTGCAGCTGAACAGATGTTTTTGCAGGAATACAAAAAAAAAATAGAATGGCACTCAAAAGTCGTTTTCACATTATAATTACAATTAATTGCTATGGTGAAAAATTTGATCACGGGCTGTGCTATCAGTCTTTGACTGTTTAAAAAATAAAATCAATATTGCAGGCCCTTGCCTAACGATGAATGTATCTGCAAAGTTTGATCCAAATCGTATCAAAACTGTGAGAGTTATCACTGTGACACAGGCACACATGCACACACACACACACACACACACACAGACAGACACACACACACACACACACACACACACAGACACAGACAGGGGAAATTGCAATATCTACCAAGTTATAGGGTCAGTAAACTCTTTCTTTTTTGCTGTAATTTGGCTAAAAACAATCCAAACAATCCGCTGTGAACCCACAATACATTGCTCACATATCGTAATTTCCTCTCTTCAGGTCAGACTTTATCGAAATTGTTTTCACAACAGAAATTATCCGCACCACAGTTCAAATGGATTTGTCATGGAGGACCAAGACCACTGATGTTTGGCAAGGCTTTTGCAATTTTTTGATCCATACCCCAGTCAATAAGAGTGTTCACACCTGTCACTATGATCCGAACTTAGCAAAAAGTTTGTAAAGTCTACACCAAACAATGTAGGAGTGAAATCCACCTTAACATCAAGTCAAACCAGTATACCTCTCCAGCTCCTATCCTTTACTTTATCCTTTATGACGGGCCCCCCTACCCAGCAGATCCCTGCACCCCAGCCTTCCCACGTCACAGAATGAACTGAATGCAGCTCAATTTCATGAATGAGAACAAATTTTACACTATTATGTTTTCCTGTGAATATACAGTTGAAAGTTGTAAGGATAATTTTAATTTAACAGCATAAAAACTGAGTGTACAAAATATTCAGGGCACTCTTTTCATTAAGTACACTGATGAGGTGAATCCAGGTAGAAGCCATTACCCTTTATCGATTTCCCTTACTAAATATACTGTGATGACTGACAGGTCAATAAGTTGCAGACACTGAGGGGTTCAGTACAGTGCAATCCACTAAAACCATGAGGAAAAAAAAAAGAAATAGATAAAAGATATGGCATTGCATGCAGATTTGCAGGTTTTTTGATTGCCCCGTCTTTTCTTTCTAAATGGATTCTCCAAAACACTAAAAAATATCTGTAGACATTTTCATATAAAACAACTGCAGCAACAGGACAAATTAATACAGACAAAGCCTCTTAAAAGTGCATTAATTCAGTCATAAACGTAATAGCTCACATTGCAAGAAGAATGAAAGAATCCAGTTCTGAACTGTGTTACTGTAGGCAAATAGCTTTTATTATGTGGGTAAAAGGGGAAGAGGTGAAAAATAGCCAAGGTTGTGCTCAGATTGGGGTAACCTCCACTTGATATGGGGGTCAGTCTCCGGCAGCAGCCTGGGGAAACACACAGGAGAATTGGGTGAGACATGCGAGGGGAGAGGGGGTGACCGCTGGGTAACTCCTGCGTGCTTCATCTGTCTGTATTCTAGCCCTCACCCTCTCTCCTTTACTTTTATCCTTCATATACTGTGATGATGTTCAATCATTATTCATAAAACATGCTTTCATGGCTCCTGTGATCCCTTAACATCGGGCCAAGCCGGTGTCATTGGGGTTTTTATCAGGCTGAACCAGTATCCTGTGTGCGTCATCTCTCGGTCAGTATTCTCGCTCTCACTGCTGGGCGGTGAGAACAAAAATACTCACTGAGGGATGGGAGCATGCATGATTAAGGGAGCGGACAGGAACCTGAAAGGGACAGCGGCCCACAGGTACCAGCCGCCAGCAGGACACTTGTACCGTCACAGGACAGCCACTGGACCGCTAAAGAATAGGCGATGAGTGGCGGTCAATGAGCGGGCTATCAGTGTCCCTCTGTCCCAAAGGCCGCTCAGCTGCCAGTGAACTGCTGGAGAACCGATGAGCAAAATGACAGTGGCCCACAGTGATCCACCAACTGTTTGCAATTGGGGTTACGCCCTTTGACCTCTTGCTTTCTCTGTTACTAGTGTAAGAGAGAAGATGTGATATTGTTTTGTGGATATTTGCCCTAGCAATTTTGGGGCCAGGGACAGCCACCGTAGGGGGGGTAGAGAAAAAGAACAGAGAAGAAGAACAGAGAAACAGAGAGAATGTTTAGCCGTCACACAGTTGTCTCTATACGTGCGTGGCCAAAGTTTCTAAAGTTCCCAAAAAGATTATTCCGACTCCTGGATAGAGTTGTACTGGAGACACTCTCAGCTGCACTTTGCGATGGAACATGAGAAACAGCTCACACCATGGCACTAACTGCTCCAAATGACCCAGTTGGTCCATTAATTAGCTAGCCATGGTGATAAACTGTTTCTAATTTCAATCACTTCGTTGCTTGAAAAACTCTTGTACTCTGCACTGATGAAAAACATTACTGGTGGTCTACCTTTCCTACACTCACTGTAAGATTCTCTGGAAGTGGAATATCACAAACGGGAATATATTAGAAAATGATGCTTTCCACTCTGACTTCAATTAGTTAAGTTAGATGATGTTAGTATTGAGATGATATCACATTATTACCAACAGAAGTCATTACATGAATAATGTATCCCATGTATTGTGTCATATTTCATGATCTAGACCTTAACTTATTTAACTGGGAGTAATTACCTGATGGATTCTCCATTTTATACAGTGAGGAAAGGTAAACAGATACAGTACCATCATCTTTATACATTTAAGGTTGATGCATAAAAAAAGGAATCTTTGCTGGACTAATCACTAAGCAATGACAGGGGGAAATTATCCACTATGTTTTAGAGGCAGATTTAAGGTAATTTATTCACAATTAGTCTATAACTAATTGTAACCAAGACCATTCTATTGTAGAACACTGTTCCTAACACTTTTAACAGAAATGCCCTTATATATTAGTTAACTGTTACACACTGTAATAAGTGTCTTCAACCTATGATTTCGTCTTACATAGTCAAAATCAATCAATAATTATTGTCACTGTTTTATATATAATAATCACATGCAGGATTGGTCTGTTCTAGAGTAATGATGTGACTATTACTACAATTGTCATGTAAGGTGTTCCTATGCTTATTTACTTATAATTACATGTAATGGTTTGCCTGCATTCAAAAGAGTAATGGAATTCATTCACTTACTTACTTCCTACTTACCGACGTCCCTTGCTGGCAGTTCAAGAACTGGGTATCAGTTGTAAAGTCATTATTGTCTACTATTTCTGTGGCGAGACTGACTGACAGGAGAGTAATAGCTGTAGGAATGAGGATGGTCATTTAGTCAGCAACTACCTGATATCTTCTCTGTGGCCCGGAGGGCAGTATCCCGTTATCCTATGGATGACCTTGGCAAGCTAACATTTGGCAACACTACTTTAGGGATTGTATTTTACCTCAGCTGTTTGCCCAAGACTCTGTTTCATTTATAGTACACTCTAACATTGTTTTTCTTTATGTTTTTTCCCTGCGGGATGAAGGATTGATCTTTTACAATAAACTCACGTGAGGCCTGCTCCAGCAGTGATATAAAAGTGAATTAGCCCTTTCAGCTACAGAGGATTTATATTTCATCCTCATAATAATAGTGGTTCTCTCTGCAACTACAAACTCATGGTTGTCTCATCTGTATTCCAGCTCCTAAGCTGCTCTCTTCGTTACCTCTTGCAGCTAAGGAGTGATTGTTGCAGGATTTATTAATAAAACATACAGTGCCCTTTCATTTCTCCAACTTTCTCCCTAACCAGCTATTATTTTTAATGACAGAGGCACAATTTTGTCCCAGGAAACCTGATGACTGCATCATGTGACTAGAGGTGAGCTCAAGCAACCCCATATAAATGTCCTTCCCAGCAAACACCATAAAAACCTTCACTGAGTGCAATTAGATTGGGACCGTATATCAAAACGCAGAAGCCAGATCAATAAAAGTGACATGCACATATAGCTATAGCCAGGCGGGAGGGATAGCAACGCCTTTATATTGTGATTCATTAAGCCATTAATGAGGCATTTTACACCATGTCAGCTTGGTAATGATTGACGAGGCTTTATTTATTCAAGCTGTATATGATTTCCCAGATCGTGACTCCCCATTGTGAAACGTCTCCATCACAGCCTGAAGAGACACAGTGAGGGAAGAGGACCAATAAGAAACGGCTAAAAGAGCATTCTTGATTCGCAGCCTATTCTAAAGCGCTGCCATCAATATGCTATGCTTATAGAATAGACACTGTGGCAGAGTGTTGAAGAGAATGAATGGGATATTCCACTGTAGCCATCAAAATTAATAACTCTAATCTGTGTGAAATTGGGCACATTTGTTCAAAGGTATCAAATATAAAGCTTTCACCCTAAAGTGCTTTTGATTAACCATAAAAGGGCTAAAGGCTCTTAATATGCCTTTGTATTCAACTGATAATGAGTATAAAAATAATGTAATAGGGCCCGTTTATGTCTGATTAAGGCATGGAAATGGATTTATGTCTAATAGCTATGATGCCTATTCATATCAGAGCACAGCATGAAGGTAAGGCAGCAGTCACGTGCAAGACAAGGTGAAAGATAATAGGAGAGGATGAAGAGTAGGAGTAACTGTCTGGTATTCATCTCCAGGCACTGAGACAAGCTGCCTGACAGAACCGACATTCGATCCCCAGCACGCCTGATAGGGCAAAGACCATCGAGCAGAGTGAGTGTACCAAACGCGAACTGTATTGAGCAAGGAAAGATGGTAGTGGGGGATTAGAAACAGGAGACAAGAAGGTAAAATTGATTGTGCATTTGCAGAGACAAGGCAGGGCCAAAGCTTAGCAAATGCCAAGAAATCTCAAAGCTGTCTAAGGGTTAGTGTATCAGTGCATTTGAGCACTCTTCAGATGATGGAGGAAAATGGCATGTCAGTGAATGGAGTTGTGATTATAGTACTACAGATTGTGGTAGGAGAAGTTCTTCATTACACAAATTGCCTGTAGTTATCCCACATTTGGATCAATACTGCAACACAGCCTCATTCTCAGGAAATAGCCCTGTTTTTCGTATCAGGCATGGGGGCTTTGCATCTTAGGAATTTACACTTTAATAAATAATGCAGTGTCCTCTGATTCCTAAGTATATTGCATTGAAGTTGGACTGTGTCCACACTGCGCTCAAAACTAATTACCTGTGTATCGCCAAACCTGTAAACTCCATTAAAAAAAAAAGCAGCTCTTGCTCTCAGTAAGGATGAAGTGCTGCTATTGCATCTGAGTTATTTGTTGCATGGGAAGTAGAACAAGCCACAAACACTTTAGGGTACGGCCATTGTCAGTGTACCATTACCAGTAGTAATTGCACAGGTTTATGTGAAAGCTAGAAGTCTACATTTCATGCTTATACCTACAGTGCTTAGAATATAACTGCCTTTTTTGCTTCATGCATATTATATATGTTGCTTTTATGTTCCCTTTGATGCATGCATGCATGGCAGCACATTTAGGCATTACATGTGCAGTACATATCTGCGTACAACGTTTATCATTTCATGCATGCCTGAAGTTGCCCAAAGAGACTTTGGGCCAATCCACAAGGCACTGTTTGCAATCCAGCCTAATACTGTAATAGAATGAGATGCTGTACAAGGAAACCTGCTGGCCATTTGAGCTTAAATAATTCACCCCGTGCCAAAAGCTCGTAGTATGTATATAGTACTTTCTGGATTTAGGCTGAGAAATAATGAAGTCCTATGTTGATTCATTACCTCATTAAACTTTCGAGAAACAGAATGGATGACTGCAAACTATGCATTTACAATTCAGCAGCCTGACATTGAAGTGTAATTGGAAAATGCACGAGCTGTATTAAATGTTCTCAGAATGAATCCGATGATTTACTGAGAAAATTCAACATGTTTCTCCCTGTGTATAGTCTGATCCATGATGTAACTTGGAGAAACATCATATTCACCATAACAGAATTTCATGTTTCAAGGAGAATTCTTGCCACTGTATTGATCACAAAGCTCTTACAAGACATGGCTGAGAGATTAAGAGTGAACTGCCATTCTAAAGTGCAAGCGTTGGCACAGCGTTTGATCTTGGTGATGCCAAGACTTCGAGGTAGAGTGGTAACCACTGTAGAAATCCTTCATGCGTTTATCCTTCCTCTACCCTGCTTTAGTACTGCAAATAATTCATTCTTGAATGTCATGCATTAGAAGCAATTAAGTATATTTTCAAACACAATTCTAGAGTCTCTCCACTGACTAGTTACTCAACAATTTATTGTAACTTCTGATGGCTGACAATCCCTTTTGGGGATAGAGCCGCAGTAGTACAGCAGTAGTTCAGCAAGCATAGAATGAAAAGTGTGACTAATGGCTTAATGTCATGCTCCATGGTTGAATGATTTGACCACTCAAGATTTACAGTAGGAGCCTTTCTTCAAACACTGCAATCATCCACTTATCTACAGAAGAATGCATTTATGTGCACTGTTAGGCTGTAACACCAGCTCTATGGGCGGATGCCAGGATTGTGGCATTAAATAATCAATGATTTTTATCTACCTCTGTGACCGGTGACTGATCGGTGACCTGTAGGAATTGCATCAACATCAGTCGAACTTTCTCTTCCTACACAAGTCATTGACACTGCCCCAACCCCCACCCCTCCAAACCCCTTGAATTGGGGTGCCTGTAATTGGCAAAAACAATAAAAATCACATTTTCACAATAGAAATGAGAAAGCCAGAAATCTCAGCACTTGGCAAAGTAATCGTTGAGTCATTGGTATTGACTCAACAACTCCCGCAGATATATTATGGTCATTTTGTGCAATGGGGCAGTAAAAATCGTACTTATTTCCCATTTAAAGCCCTATGTGTAGAATTTGTATCTGATTATATCATCCCCCAATTAATTTTGATACCATAAAAGTTTGTCAGTAGAAAAATGAGACCATCGTGGAGAAAATTGGTTTAGTCTATGGCTGCAGTCGAATTGTCTTTTTTGCTTAGGAAGGTAAACTGAGTGAAATGACCCGGAAGTATCTAAGTGGCAGCCGTGATAAGAGCTGTTCGAATTCTCTAAATGCTAAGGAAAGGTGCTTCAATGCTTCCTTACTTAGCTCCTTTAGCATAGGATACACTGGACCATCCTTTACGAAAGGAAAGATAATGCCGTCCCACAATTCCTTGCGGCAGCAACATTTAAAGTGACGCACCATTCGGCCGTTCACAAAAACAAACGATCATGACCGACAAGGGACGTAGTTACCGTTGCTTATTAAGCATTTTCCATCTTATGCCATAAGTTGCTAATATGTTTTGAACTTTAAACAATATGTTAAACCCATAGGCGAACTATAAAATGATCAAAGTGAAGCTAATGTTGTAGCCTAACCTATACTCAGTTTGCATTAGTTATTTCTTCATTCTGAGCGTTGTTGTATTGCCAGCCTTTAGGAATATCATTAATTAATTTTACTTCAGTCACAGATGCTGAAACCCTTGCCTTAATAAAGGCCTGTAGCAGCCATAACAACGTCAAAGCACAATCAAGTCAACATTTCAAGGTGTTTACTGAGTTGTGTGGTGGTTCTTAAGCTATTATATGCATAGGCTTATAATCAGATCATAATCAGCATATAACCATAACACAGAAATCTGTCTTTCAAGAAAAAAGGGATATGAGATGTTTTTAGCCAGATGATGTGTTTAATTCAACATGTTTGAAACTTAATAATGATATGTACAGTAGTAGATTTGTAGGCCTAACATGTTATGCCTATCTTGCATGAATTTAACAATTATTTTCATACAATTATACTAATTGGGATTCATGTCGATAGATATGAGTGGACAGGAGAGTGAGCGTGAGAAACCATTCTCAATGTGATAACCATTTCCTTTCACTTTTGTGACTGGTAGCCTATATTCCTTTTTTATTTCAATTCCAACCATGGTGATGAAGCGATAATTTTCACCAGGTTGTCCACGTTTATATAGCCTGCATGAAACAACATGGTAAGTATTATAGAAGTATCTAAGATGCGCTTTTAGTAGTCCATCTTCGGAACATTGTAGTTTCACCACGGCAGACCCACATCATTAATATCTGCCGACGCATAATTACGTAGCCTAGTGTAGGTGCAGTCGGATTCTCTTAGCCTTGTCTTTTCCTAAGCCCTTATGAATTCTCCTTCACATCTTTCCTTGACCTCATGACTTTTTCCAACGAGGTCAAGGAAAAGTGGTTAGGAATAGGAGTTAGGACATATTTTTTGGCTATTCGACCGCAACCTATGTGTTGCTGTGTTGTTGGCGCGAATTGCCGTACTGACCGCCGGAGAGCTAGACGGGAGCTGAAGGGGTTTAAGACCGACACCGAGCTGGCTTTCTTTCTCTTACACATGTAAGTGAAATACCAATAAGGGTCTCAAAATGTGTTACCGAAGCTTTTAACAATTTTTTGGGACCTGTGTAGTTTATATCTACGGTTATGTGTAATGGCATAACGTTAGTTTATTTCTGTAGTCAGCTACCTGTACAGCTACTAGCTATGTAACCTAGCCTAGCAAATTAGCTTCACTTGTCAGTACATAGCCAGCTGCCGACAGAGAGTGGAGCAACAGAAGGGAAAGAAACTATCATAGCCACTTACATTTGACAGCATGGCGTTCCTCCTGTCCAGTGTGTGTGTGGGTTGTAATCGCGTTGTTTAGTCCGCAATCGCCGCCTGGTTCCGAGGTCCTGTGTCTGGTTCATGTGTCCTGCCTTCTGCCAGCTTGATCGGCTGTAATCGCCACATTTAATACAACTCCATACTCCGATTACGTTGCTTGATTTCTGTTTAGTCTAGATTGTTAGCGGCAGCATTTTCCAGCATCAGAATAGTAAATGTTGGATAGGCTATGTTCACGACGACAGCGATCCGCCAAACATCTGTTAACCTGAATTCACACAATAGCAAACTACTTCATAGTACAATGCTGTCATTAGGAATAATATGCTTGAGCTACAGTTATCTGCAGCAGGATTTTGTTTACGTATTGTGGCTGTATGAGGCGGGGTATCACAAACCCCTAAGAGGTTGCAAAGACGTTTGCAACAGTGTCTCTTTTTTGGCATTACCACTAGGAGTCGGCAAAATCAACAATTTTCAAATCCTACACATAGGGGCTTTAAGTTCAGAAAGGTTCTCCTCCATCTGTGGTATCGCTATTATTTAAAGAACAAGCACAGATCCTGTGCAGACCCACTGCGTGTGTTCAATTCTATGCATTGAAGCACTGCCACACGGTTAAATTACAACACAAGGTAACGTTAAAGGCACCTACCGTTAAAGTTTGTAGGGCAGCGAAGACGAGTTATTGTGTGCAAATACCCTACTAACTGAGGAATGTTAAGTTTCAATTTTGTTTTTACACCAGCAGACTGTTTGAGTTCAAGGCTGCTGGTCTGCTGTCTGTACATCTCCAAATTACAGACATGACGTGATGCGCACATCAGGCGCATTAGAGATCGATTTAGATCCATTGCTTTACACTGAGCAACTTTTGATTTTGTGCCTATGGGAAACACTGCATCTCACAGTCAAAAACGCCCTCTAGAGGCCATCTGACAAAGTGCATCATCTAAGCGTTACCTGACTGACTGCCTGCCCGACTGCCTGATCTGAATTTGCCTCGTGATGCCCTCGGCTGCACCGTGGGAAAAAGAGGAAGACTGAATGATATACATGAGCATAAAAAAAAACATATGATAAGTTAACTGTTAACTGTTCACCGCATCATCTTTTTACCGGTTGGAGGTAGATGGATGAACAGACTGGAAGACAGATGCACACTATTTGATTTCAAAACTTAGCAGTTACAGTTACTACTTTCCTAATTTTTATTGCATGCATGGTCAACTATTCCTGCAATTTGGCTCCATCCCTCAGAGGAATTTTTTGGAAAACTGGCAACTACTTGGTTGAGCGACAGTTTGGTGTTAGAATATACCGATTTTGTTCTGCTGTATAACATTCAAGAACAATTTTCCTGCAGTGACAATGGTGGATAGATGCAGGATAAATGCATGAGGACAGATTTCTACAATGGCTTCCTCTATAGATCCCTGAATAACTGAAGCATTCTTTTTACAGCTTGGCAGTACTTGGATAAACAGCCAGACAGGAGGACAGATGCACACTATTTGATTTCCAAACGTAGCAGTTATCATCACAACATAGTACTGGAGTTATGGCCAAATCACGTAGAAAGCCTAGAGGGTGATCCTCTATAATCCAAGCAGTCGATACGGAGGATCAGGGCTGCTGTTTGGCCTTTTTTTCTGTTTGGCCTTTTGACGGCACTTGATTGATCAGCTCAGTCTTGCAATTTGCCAAAATGGATGACGGGCAAAAAGAGCTGGAGTCAGGGGTATCAATTGCCTTTGAGAAGCTGACCTTCAAGGCTGAGAGGTTGCCGGGGGCCAGACAGCTTTGACTCCGGAGGATTGCCACGGCATTTTACCCCGAGCAAATGCACACCTGCCTTCACCTGATAGAAATTAAAGTTTGTTTGCCATCTGCCCATGTGGAGGAAACCGGATCCATCGATTGAGCCAAGATTCATTAGCTAGAAAAAAAATCGCGTTCAAACTCAAATAAGGACCCTTTCATTATTCTGACCATATTAAGAGTAACTACTTTAATTTTGTCTAGTCTCAAAAGATTCCCCATTTGTCCAAATGATGAAAAATGCAATCATTCAATACTCATTTAATAGGAACACTCATTTGATTTTAAATGGAGGAGAAATTTAGTTTAACATATTCAACTGACAGTGTAACATTTTTAGGTATTTACTACCAAGTTCCAATTCTAGTTAAAAACGCTAGCACTTCACAAACTAACATTGTTGCACCAGCAGTAGGCCTACAGACTGATGCAACGCTGAGGCCATCAATGGAGAGAGCCATATTTCTGCCTTACCTGATATTTTATTCAAACATATTATGTGTGTCTCATGGTCAGACTGTAGGGCAAACATACGGAATAATTGGTCCTCCAGGGACAGGCGACAACGTGCCTGGCAGTAAGTGACTCACGCCTCCTTCTCATGGGTCCAGGGTGCACCGGGGCTGCACATTTCCCACTATGCATCAGAGATGTTGTGCTGTGTGATGAAACTGCCCTTTTTCCTTGTCCTGTAGATCAAAAGGTTTTGTGGTGTCTGCCATAAGCAGCAGGAGAGAAAGAAGTGAAAAAATCTATTCCAGTCCAATCCTCTTTCTTTTTCTTTTGTATGTTTAGATCTCTTGGTCACTGCAAGTCAAAAATGCAAACACACACACACACACACACACACACACACACACACACTCTCTCTCTCTCTCTCTCACACACACACACACACACACTCACAGGAATAATTGATAATGATAATAGAATTTTGGACAACAGTGGAATTTTTGACAGTGGCAGCACTCAATCTTGTCAGCAAAAGCTATGTAAAGTAGTTTTGGGAGTATTAGCAGTGACATGGTAAATCCAAGAATAGAGTAAAACATCAAAGATGCTCTTGATTCGTCTCTTCTCACCGCAAAATGCAATGTACTTTAAATCCCCAACGAGCCTTAAGCAGATTTTGATATCTAATCATTTCAAGAAAATTATATTGAGTTTGTTTTGCTCCTCTGGTTTGCTCCTATAATTGCCTGGCTAAGGTTTTTAAACCTGGTCGAAAATTCTTTCAGTGTGCATCCATGCCTTGAGTTTAATGGTGAGTGTCTGCTCGATATTCCAGTAACTGAATCCCAGATTGGCCACATTTTTATCAAGGATCTCTTTCTTTAGGGCGGGGAAAAATAGGAGACGTAAATTGATTCTTTGGAAATTAAACACAAAGACAGTGGTTCTTGGTAATTGAACCATTAATTACAACTCAGTCCAGTAATAATGACAGCTCCGATACAGAAGAAAGACTTCAGCCAGCAACAGAGTGCACTTTATATCAATGCAAAGAATAGCACTGTACCTGTTTGTGCTGCGCAGCGAGACAAGCTGGCAAGCCTCTGTGAATATTTCATTCACGACGGCACTGTAATTTCAATGAATTATCTCTGTGACAGCAAAACAATAATTAAACTGGCAATGACACCTCCAGGCAGGCGGAGCCGGCGGTAGCCTTTGTTGAAATGCCTTCTCATTGCAGCTGCACTTTCCATTGGCACTTCCACCTGTAGGGTTTTATTTCTAAGTGTTGTACAGTACCACCACCACTCGGCACGTGTTAAACCAATGCCTGTGGTTGATCTTTGTTACCAATTGCTATGATGAAACGTTGTAGATGAAATCCATTTTGTTGGAAGACTTCAAACAATGTCAGGCTGAGCCGCAGCCCTCCTCTACAAGCCTTAGCCAACGTTCACCTACTACCTCTGTCACGTATTTGTCAGAGCAGTTGGATAAACTGTTCTGTTTGGTACGCTACTGAGAATGGCAGAGTGAAGGCTTTGACAGCTGCAGCTGCCCTTTCCCTACCATGAGTGCTTTTTTGTGAGCTTGCGATCAGACGGAAGGGTTCCAATCTTTGGAGCATGCTGTGGTGGATGTTTCTCCCTCGCTCATCCTTCAGGATTAGTGTTTAAACCATGACCCAGTGGCTCAGGGATGATGAGAACACTGTTCCAATCTCCTCCTCCTCTGAAGGCTCAGCAATCCTCAGCCTGGCCATAGCAAATGGTGTCCATCAGGGCTTAAAGGGATGTCCCCCCACAAATGAAAGTTTGATTTTTCAGACCTCTAATGCCATACATCGGTCTGATGCCCAGATCCAGCAATAATCTTGATCTGCAAATGAATGGAAAATGTCCTGTCACAGTCTCCTATTCAGATGTAGAGTGCTCTAATTCAATAAATGTGACAAAGAGTATGATGCAGATTTAAATCTACACAACAAACTCTGGCTTTAGCTTTTGGATTCTCACTTGGATATGTATTGCAATTAGCATAACAAGCCCCAGCCTTGTTACAGGGAGAAGTTATGCTGTCAGTGTGAGCTAAGCAGGTTACGACTCAATTCAGTTCTCTATCCTTTCCCCTCATTCTCTTCATGTAAATATCAAAGGTGCTTACTGTTTCTCCAGAGTTTGTCTCATTAAATGTGTAATTAGGGCTTCCCAATTGGTTTCGGGAACAGATGCCACTGTAGCTTTATGCCCCCTGTTTGGTGTGTGTGTGTGTGTGTGTCTGTGCACGCGCAAGTGTTAGGGCTACCAATTGGTTTCGGGAACAGATGCCACTGTAGCTTCATGCCCCCAGTTTGAGGTGTGTGTGTGGGTTTGTGTGTGGGTGTAAAAGTGATATACTGACCTAAACTTAACATAAAAAAGTCAATATTGGGCGATACTGACCTAAACTTAACATAAAAAAGTCAATATTGGGCGACACTAACATTTGGACAGAAATTTAGGTTAATATCTTATGTCTTACATCTAGTAAGACATAAGATATACCTGCCAACACTTGGTCAGCCCATAACGACGGTATTTGCTTTACTCAAAAGGTTGAAAGCATAAGCTGTCAGATTCCCCTTGCTGACAGGGACTTATTTGTTTTGTCAGAAAATTCAGGTGTTTAAAACTCAACTGTTCAATCCATTTCTCCATTTCCTTTATAGGATATTTTCTCTCAAATGAGGTGCTGTACTTGCCCTTCAGATGTTGTATCTTCAGAATTTCTCAAAGATGTCTTTGACACTGTATTTAATCTATTATCAATGGTACTCTGGTCCCTGGTACTTTTCCACCTAGTTTTAAGTATGCAGTAGTTCAGCCACTCCTTAAAGAACCCAGCCTTGATCCACCGAATCTCAGTAACTTAGAGCATTACACAGCACAGAAACAGCCCTTCTCAAAGTAGCTAATGGCCTCCTCCTCACAGCAGATGCGGACGACTGCTCAATTTTAATCCTTTTAGAGTGCAGCTTTTGACACTGTAACTCATACAATGTTACTTGAACACCTTGAACAGTGGAGACGTACCTCAGACTTTGAGTTAGCTTAAATCCTACTTATCAAATAGAACCTTCTCTGTCACAATAGGCAATTCATTGCCAACCATAGCAGACATCACCTGTGGAGTCCCACAGGGCTCAATGCTTGGCCCCATCCTCTTCTCCCACTACATGCTCCCATATCATTCGTAAGCATAATGTCTCCTTCTACTGCTATGCTGATGACACACAGTTATATCTACCCCTAAGACATGACCTCTCAGAAGGTACTGGATGTCCCAAAATATCTTAAATACTTTTACATGGGCGACCCAACTCTAGAAATCATATTCTAAATCAGTGGTTCTCAATGTGGGGCCCGGGGCCCACCAGGGGGTTCCAGGGGGTCCCCAGCAAATATGAATTGTTAAACTTCACCATTATTTCATTTACAATGAGTTAACACAATTAGAGAATGTAGAAGAATGACTATTTTGATAGTTTCACTGTTATCTCTCTACCTACAATACAGATAGCCATGGAATCCTGTTTAGACTACTGCAATTCTATACCTGCCATAGTCAAAAATCACTCTTATGTCTCCAGCTTGTTCAAAATGCTGCAGCTAACTAGTGCCAAACGAGGAGACCATAGTACCGCAATCATAGCACATCTGCACTGGTTATCAGTTAGATTTAGAATTGATTTTAGGATTTAGCTGTGCTTTTACATTCAAAGCACGGCAAGGTCTAGCCCCTGGCTCTATTGCTGACCTTTAACTCCCTATGAGGTGGAGCACAGAGTCAGATCCTCAGGCAAGGCCCTTTTTTGTCTATTCACAGTCTAGGCTCAAGACTAAAGGTAACTGCGCTTTTTCTATCAGAGCCCCTTTGGGATGACCTGCCTGAGGAACTTAGGCTAGCAAAATCATTTTCATCTTTTAAATCACTTCTAAAAACATACTTTTACAGACAGGCTTTTATGTGAATTGCTCTTTTTAGTTCTATCTATTCTATTTTCATTTTGGATTGTGTATCTCGTTTACTTGTTATTTTTTTATTACTGTGTGTTAAGGGGACAACTTATATTGACTGGATGTTCATGTGGTCAGACAGGCACATGCTTTTATGTAAATTACTCTCTCTGTTTCATATTTCTGTTTGATTTCTAATTGTATTTGTGCATCTCTTTTATTGCCTTTTATTTCTATTTTTTTATTTTTGTTTGCCTAGGAGACGACTTGCATTGGCTGGACACCTGTGATGCACTCATGTCTTGCCTGTGGATGCAATGTGCTGGTCCCGGCACTTCCGTTAATGCTTTCATGGCGGGCGTCCGAGAGTGTACTGTGGGCTTGGCATTTTAGTTAGCTTGTGTGCTTGCCACGGCTCTACTATTGATCATTAAGTGGGTCGCGCTCTCCGTCTTTGCCCTGGTTTCGGGCTTGTGTTCCTTGTGGTTTGGTCTGCTCTGGGTGTCCAGTATATGCAACTCATTACCGTTTGTTATTTTCTCCTTTTTCTTTTCTTTTTTCATGTTTTCATTTCCCATACTTTTTATCTACCTTTTATTTAAAGTTTACATCACTGTCTCATTGTGTTTTATGTAAAGTACTTTGTAAACATTGCATTTAGAAAAGTGCTATACAAATAAAGTTATTGCTGTTGTTATTATTACTGTTATATGCAGGTGCAGTTTCAACATGATACAGGGCAACCATTATCTAAATGATGTCAATATGTAATTTTGTTACACATAATTTGTCTACTTACCTGTAAGTAGGTGTAATTGATCCAAATGTTTCCCTCACCCTAAAATTAAACATCGTATGAGCTTGCTTACTTGCCTTCCCAAGCGTTCTTCAGTAACTATCAGGCTCCTCCACTCCATGTCCTTGTCTACTTTCTTTCAAATGTGCTGGCCTCATCTTTGGATAGGTGGGTCTTGCCGGGAAAACTGGTGGGATCCATAATAATTCTTTCCTTCCTCAATTCTGGCTTTAGCTTTCTTCTCAAACACTAATCTGATTCCACAGTCAGTGTCAAATTGAAATGTAACACAATGAGGCAGACTGAAAGACCAGCATTTTGCTGACTCGACAAATCCCCACGATTTTTCCAGAGGAAAGTTGAAACATAATCATGAAAAGACCTTTATTTACTTTGAGGGGACCAAATGTCAGCTTAGTGTCACGTCTTGGCTATGGCCTTGCAATGGATGGCCATGGATGATTTAGTTGACAAACATGTACTCATGATTTTAAATCCACAGACTTTGTAGGCAGTCAGGCATGGCTCCAGGTAAATGCGTGCCACAAAGATTTTGAGTACTGACATTTGTAATGTAGTGCACAAATTTCAGGGACCCATTTTTTGTTCTGGGCTGCTAAGTTTCACCAAGTGATGAAAAGTCATCAATTGAATGTTAAATGCTCTATGGCTTCTGGAAATCTGTAATGAGGTTAGCTAAATAATGTATTAGGTTATCTCTCTTATCTTCATAGAAAATATGATTAACAGTTCAGTGAGTTGGCATTACACTCACAATGTTTTTTTTTTCAACTTCTGAACAAATATTCAGCAACTTTGATTCATTTTCTTCATGATTTCCTTCCCTTCATGAAAGTTCTTATGACCCTGAGTACTTTTCATTAGGGACCATTTGTTTTGGTGAAGCTCAAGACCTTGAAGAGGAAAGAGAATCTGTTAGAAGAAATAAATTCCGATAGAGCAGTCTAAAGACAATAAAGGCATCTCTCTGTTGTACTTACAGTACTTGCTTAACCATTTAAAAATGTGTATATTTCCAAAGCCAGCATGCTGCAAACCATAGGATTTTGACTCAATCATTATACCATTTCACTGCCATTTCTCATTGTGTGAATTTTTTAAATACTTTGACACCCACATCCAGATTCACTAAGATTGTTGCGAGGCCAATTTTAGCATTTTTGTGCAAAGTCTATATGCCACCTTTGGGGGGGTTGGTATTGCGAATTGTTAGTAAATTGGGCGCAATCTCGATTTGCATGGCATCGCAAACAAACAACTATTATGTAGGCAAAATAATGAGATTTACGTATGCATGACCATGACAGGCGCAAAGAGGCTTTATTTTTTGACCCGCACTATTTGGCAGCTCTCCACTCACTGTACACAGTTAGGGAATAGCAAGACATTCTTATTTGACCATTTGGTGATATAGGGCATGCTCTTCCCTTGCAAACCTTTAGTGAATCTGGGCCACAGTCTTTGCCGCTGCTCTCCTGGCCTTTATATAACCTTAGCTGGATGGCCTGTGCAGCCCAGCTGGTGGTCGTCCAGAGGCACACACAGCTGTGAGGGAGTCAGCCTAGAAGGCACTTGTTCAGGGACCTGAATAGGATTAGTCCATCACCCGGTGCTTCCTGCTTCAAGGCTGCTGTCCAGGGTCCCTGAAATGGGGTGCCAAGGCCACAGAGCTTCCTGCCTGAGCTGCTGTTGCTTTCCCTGGCCATGGAGAGGAATAGGCAAGCTACTGTGCTTATTTAAAACAAGGAGAGAACACTTCAAAGGACCACTGATCCCCTCAGCCCCTTTTTCACCACTTGTTTACTGTCTTGACAACTAAAAAGAGTTTAGTCCCTAGGAGCGGTGTTCTGTGCGAGTAATTACTTTTATCTGTTGAAAATGGTTTCTTTTTTTCACTCAATAATGAATATGCCATATTGAAAAGATTGCATTTTGATCACCTTCCTTTTCTCTGAGGTCTAATTTCATGCATTGGAAATGAACTATTTAGGTCTTAAGGGGGGCAGAGATTACTGTGTGCAGTTTTGTGCAAACAACACTTCATTAGGCAACTGCTGAATATGTATAACAGTAGGTTGATCTATTCTGGAAGTCTGGATCCATTAAAATAATCACAAGTTCTCTCAAGTGGAGGTGAGTCCAGAGTCTTACTCAATGAGTTTCTTAGTTTCTTTAGCTCTTGGAAAATTGTAATGGGAAATTAGCCTACGGTGGCATTATTCATAAAACATTAATAGTGTTTTCCTTTTTTAATGACCCACATCAAGTAGACAATTTTTAAAGTTTAAGAATAAATAATAGACATCGCTTGAAAGAAATGTGAAAACCCCATGGAAGTGATTCTTCTACACAGAACACAAAATACTTATGCTCTCCTTTGAAACAGCGAATACTGTCACCTCAGGCAGATTTGAAAATAGTTTAATTGAATGCTATCAAAAGTGTTGTCAATACTGTTCATTGTGTATTCTGCAGAGTGGGAAAAATTGCCGTCAATGTCCAAGAGCCCAGAAAAAAAAAGAACATTCCTCTCATCTCATCCAATCTCAGGAGCATACTCAGTGGGGAGGGGAAGAGGAGAGAAAAGGAGGGAGAAGGAGGAGGCAGAGCTTCTCTTCTAATGAGTATCTGGTGGGTGTTCTCTAGGAGTCGTGACTTGTTTGTTCTTCTATTATTCCCCGGCTCCTCTATCCCTCCATCCCTCCGTCTGTGAGTCTGGACCCCGGCTCAGAGAATAAGATGTGGCTGCAACGTTAGGCTTGTCATGGCCTCCTGTCAGAGAGAGCTAATTGGATCCAGTCGGATTGACCCCAGATCCTCTCCGTATCTCAGCAGTGACCTAATCCTTTCAAGTGGTCCTCTGGCACGTATTTAAATGCTATGCTTCGATATTACGGTAAAATGACTTGTTAAAACTCCGGATTCCAACTCTAAATCAGCCTCTGTGACGTGGGACGAGGATGTCCCGGCAGCTAAGTGGCCACAAAAAAATATGGTGAGGCAAGGATCAAGGGTACTCGAGTGTTGTTCAATATTAATATATTCACTATAAAGCCAAATGTTTTAAAATGCTGCATCAACTTGGTCCAGACACCCACAGCTTTCCATAGGAGCTCTATAGTTAAAAATTTTCACTCCATCTCTGATGTGGAGTCAGGTTGTTTTTCATTTTTCAGTGCTATAATGAATGACTTTAAACTTAACTCATTTGAATGAATGACTTTAAACTTAACTCATTTGAACTCACTCATTTGAACTGAGATAATTTCACCTGACCCATTTCTCTTCCCACTTACCCGTTGCACTAGAAAGGCTGGATTCAGGTATCCAAGAGAACAAAAAAAAAAGAAAAGCAAGAGAACGTGGTGTGAGCATATAGCATCGGCTCACCTAATTAGCAGGCAGAAGATAAAAGGCTGTCATTCATAATTGAAGCTGGCGGAGGAAGCCTGTCATCCCTGAATTTGCAAGCGAGAATGTTGAAGCTGCGTGATTCCTGCCCCGCTTTCATCTGCAACAGCATAGAGAAAAAAACTCTAAAGGGCGAGATGTGTCAGTTTCTCCGACTACGAGCGAAGGGAAATTAAGCCATTGCGCTTCATTTAAAATAAATCCTCCAGATATTCCCAAACATATCTCCCCCCTGTTCTCCAGCCTAGTTGTTGTTTTTCTCTCTCATTGTTTTGTTGCCGAGGGCCAGTAAACATGAATGAGTCTCCGATGATTTCGGTATGGTGGAGAACAGGTGAAGCCATGCTGCGGTGTAACGCGTGGTGTGTCAGCATTCTCCAGAAAGACGATCAATACACTCATCAAGCATGGTTGATTCCTAACTTCCTTCGACTCTACAATATTGGCGCAATTTTTCTACATGATCAGTTTAAGTCATGATGAAACTTGCAAGATCCTCCACCTGCAGCAACACTATAGCTGGGTATAACGTAGAATGCAGCCCAAAACACTGCACAGCATATTAGTGTGACACTCCAGGTTCTCCCTCTCCATTACCTTCCTCCTCTGCTTGCACCTGACCATGATCCTGTCTTTTAATTAGGATGTAGTAGTCGATTGATTACGTTGGGAAAGTTCTGTTTGTTGGGGCGTCTTGGTGGTTTGGTTGGCTACGGTGCGTACCATCATGTCATCTACACATGTCATCCCCCTCTCTCTCACACAATCTTTACTGTCAACTTTCAAATAAAGCCAAAAAAACATTTTCTGTTTGTTTGCCCTCCTCCAGGGAGGTTGCAGCACACAGCATCCCCCTTGGAGCTATTAGGGATAGATAGACAGACAAGCAAAATACACAAAATACAGCCTTTCTGCCTGCTCTACCTGCTCTCCTCTATCATACATGAACATCCTAGGGTCCTTGAAATATTTTGTTAAATCCATTGCCTTGGGGCTGTGGCTTTGACTCTTGCACTCTTTACTATTAGTTACTTGTAATGTTGGTAATCTAGGAATTTAAGCTTATTCTGCTGCCTCGCTCATTGTAGGTCACACTGAATTGGATCATTGCCTAAAAGCCTAAAATGTAAACCTATATGCACAAATTAGTATATCGCTTTATTGGCACAACCTATTATTTCTATTTCTTGTGGCAGGCTGAGGCACAATGCACCAAAATGCTTTGAATGACTGCGACTCTCTGTTGA
The DNA here is from genome assembly GCF_046629955.1 of Centroberyx affinis. Taxonomy (NCBI): domain Eukaryota; kingdom Metazoa; phylum Chordata; class Actinopteri; order Beryciformes; family Berycidae; genus Centroberyx; species Centroberyx affinis. The sequence continues at coordinate 300,658 of NW_027278852.1, read as the reverse complement.
CTTGTGGTTTTCATGTTGTTTTGTTATTTTTCTCAGGTCTTGAGTTGGATTCCCATAGAGTCCTACATGGTGATTTGTTAGGGAGAAATCTCCTCCTAGATATTCATTTGAAGCCCCAAGTTGTTTGGGACTTGCAAAGTGGCAGCACTCAAATGCTTGTTATCCCTTGGCTGAACTCGCTAGACATTAAATAGGGCGGCACTCTGCACTGAATCTCCCTGAAGACTAGCACCTGGCATTTACTGTTTGGGTGGGCTTCTGCAAATACACAATTAAAGCCCTATTCACATTGGACTAGTATCATGGAGGGACCTAATGTAATTAAAGAATTACCCTCCAACCTCTGTGTTTTGTGAAACGCATTTGCAAAGGATAATGAAATTCGCTGAAATTGCCAGTGCCCCGGATACATTTGTACAAGATCAAGATTTATATTATTATATGGAACTTATTATATTTATAATGTGGCACTTTCTGATTTTGTACAGAAAAACCTGAAGTTTCTGCTGAAAATGCATTGAAAACCTTCCTCTATAGATTAAACTACTGCCTCCATTTTTCATGACAGGAGGAAGATAAAAAAAAAAGAAGAAGAAAAACAAACTGTGTGCCAAAACCAAACAATGGCTGAAATTACTAGGAGTCCAATTCACACTGGATTAGTATTATCAGGGGAACTTCTTCTCCAAAATATGGTTGGTAATTTGCCCTGGATGTTTTTTCCTCACAAAAAATGCATAGTAGTTTCACATGGGATTAAAATCACAGATGATCTCTGCAGTTATTACAAATCTCTGGAAGTCCCCAGGTAATAACAGTCCGGTGCAAATAGGGCTTTAGATATCCAGTATAAGTGCAAGAGTACAAATACGGTATTCTGAAACTTTACAGATGTAGATGTTGAAAAACTACTTTTACTACATGCTTGCTGTACTTTTGCTCCGTCCCTGAAGGAATTATCTAGGAGAAAAGAGTGTTGCTGTCTTTTCATCCCTTGAGAGTTACAAGGAATTGCTCTGGAAACGAGTTGGTGGAGAGAAACTTGAGTTTTATGTTACAGTATAATAATTTGGCTCTACTGTATAACATTCAAGAAAAAAAAATCCTGCGCCAGTAACACTAGATAAATGCATGAAGGGGGGACCACAATGGCTACTGCTGTTTGTTACATAAAAGCAAGCAAAACCCTGTTACTTACCACAGAGATTTTCTAAAAGCCCTTGAATGCGGCACCGCTGCTGCCCACTGTGGCATTCACAGACTAAACCCACTCCATTGGGTTTCCAGACTCCCTTACTTTACTCTTTGTTACCAATCCAGGCCAACGCACTCCCATCTAAGTGGGTTATTCCGAGTCTGTTTGCTCTGATTGCCCTTGAATGGTCCCTCTAGCCAGTTGTGGTGTAATGGCTGCCTCCCTCTGGGACAAACAGCCTCCCAGGAAAGGAGGAAGGACAATTACTAATCAATGTGTACAGCTCCCAGGTGACACCCAAAGGAGTGGTGTTGAGGCTGCATCAGATTTCACCCCAAGGCTTTCTGGGAGAATCAGTCTTCCGTGGGAGGTTGAATGGAGGGTTGCCATATAATGGATTGACTGCGACTGACCACTGGGTATTACCTGAGAGTGATGGAGCAGAGACACGGGGATAATGGGACATGCAAAGTTTTCTTTTTTTACATAGTTCTTCACACGTCAGGAAAACAGATTACATTATGGATCCCTAACAACTAGGAATGGAATGATATATCGAAATTCAATATATCACAGCACAAAAATGTGACAATATCGTGGGGCAGAAAATGAATTGCGATATTAGCTCTATTTTATAATCACAAATGACAGGGCTTACCCATCACAATTTCACAAGCTCTCCATCCAAATTACATAAGTTGCACTTTGTAAAGACATTTTTAAATTGTTGTTTAGGCTACATTCTAGCAAGCCAATGCCATTACTAGAAAGATCTGTGTCTCAGAAACAAACATAATTCTGCACTGTCATACTTTGTTGTCATTTAACTTTTATTTATCACATCGTATCGTGGTTGTATTGAATCGTGAACCTCATATCGTGTATCGAATCATATCGTGAGATAAGCATATCATCCCATCCCTACTAACAACCCATTCATTATCTTTAAATGGTGTCTCTTTTCTGATCACTAGTTAGTGGCTATAATAACACCATCCTGACCCCCAACCTCAGAGTTTATATTTTCAAAGCACTGACATATGGACTGTTGGGCACAGAGATAGTATGCTGCTTAAAAACCTGTCTATGTATGCGGTCTTTCATGTGTCTCCCTCTGTTCTCGCTGTTACCCTCTATGACTCAAGAAAAATACTTGAGAACAGTAGATATCCCTCTTCAAGATATGTGGGAGCGCAATCTGTCTACACTTGGCGTTCTGTCAACCCTTTACTTTGGATGTATTACTCTCTCTTGTCAAAAACACAAGGAATGAACAAATGTATTATTGGGGTTATCCACCTCAGTGGGTGAGTGAAGCGTATCATCTACAGCTGATTACATCATCCTCTCGGTGCACCTGTTTCTGACAGGAAAAGCCCCACCTCCTGCGATGAAAAGACAAGGTGCTGGAACAATCCTATCCAGGATTCATCAGGCAGCCATCGGATTCACTTACAGGAGGTGCGCCGCAATCACAATCAAGTGACAACTGCCTTCAATCAAACTTCTTGAAGACTGACAGCAGCTAGGAAGAAACACACAGGGAACCGTCAGGTTGTCTTTTATCTGTCACCGTTTGTGTCCACCTCCTGAAGCGCCACAGTTCTATCAAAGACAACATGTTTGTTTCAGGAAACATAACTATACACTTATTTGTAATGGATCTTAAAGGGGCAATAAGTAATCTATGACCTGCATTGACCCCTGTCAGCGACCAGTAGGAATTGCAACAACATTGATCGAACTTGTCTCCTCCCATACAGGTTTCTGGTGCATCCCCCCCTCCCTCCCCTCCCATCCCGCCCGCTTGAGTGACGGTGGCTTCTAACTGACACAAAGTCACATTTTCACAGTAGAGTAAGCTAGCTAATTAAAGTCCCCATAAAATGAACTCAAATTACTTTTACTTCCTGGAAAACAGTATTCTTTTTCATGGTGACCTCATGCTGCACCAGCAGGCGTAAATATAAATTTTTAACCAATAAAACCATCAGATTTTTTATCAATCCCACCCCTCCAATCAAATAAAACTGCTTTTCTCTCCTTCCCTGACTCATATTCCATTGGTTTAGACTTTTGAATGATCCCTCACTGCATTATGTCCTGCCCCTACATCGTATTTCAACAGGAAATGCATCAAATCAAGGAAGTAAAGATGCCATTTCATGGGGTCTTTAAAGCAAATGCCCAAGTGAAGAGCTAATATGTCATGATGCAAAATACTGTAATCACAATATGCTTTGTCATTTGATGTTTTGAATCAAATCGCAGCACCTTCCACCATCATTAAACAGTTGAAAAGTAGGCTGAGAGGGGGAACTGAAGGCATCTTGAAATTGTAATGTGTGGGGAGTTTTTGCTCCAGAACAGAGAACAGGCTAGAAAGTGAGTTTTGAAGCCAGAAATCTCAGCCCCTGGCAAAGTACCCGTTGAGTCATTGGTATTGACTCAATACCCTGCAGATATATAGTGGTCATTTTGTGCTATGAGGCGGTAAAAATCGTACTTATTGGCCCTTTAAACATGTTAGTCTGCTAAGTAAGCTGACGTATGTTTATTTCTTGTCACACCCTTTAAACACATGGACGCTTTTACTTAAAATTTATAGTGCATATTGTTCATATATTCTGAGTCTGAACACATGTTCCCCTGCAGGTATTCCACTGACACACACTTATGTTTATATTGGTGTTGTGAAGGTGTTCATTAGAAGGGACACTGGGTGTAGAGCACCATCTGCACTGTTCATTTTAGTTTGAGGTTAATTTTTAAACACTAATGTTCAGTAATACAGCATTTAATGAGGCATAAATGCCACACATTTTATGACTTTAGGGTAATCAGGGAGCTGGACTTTACTGAGGCAAGGCAAGGCAAACTTTATTTATATAGCATTTCATACACAACGCAAATATAATGTGCTTCACATAAAACAGAAAAAATACATAAAAATCCTCCTAAGCCAACTCTCTCAGGGCCACACACCACGACTATTTAAATTACATTATAAAGTAAGAAAGAGAGAGATAGAGATAAAATAGGTAAAACATAAATAAAATAAATAAATAATGATAAAGATAATAACACCTTTTACATCTACATACAGATGATTTGGCCAGAGAGAAAAGGAATGTTTTAAGACAACTTTTAAAAGAGCTGACAGTGGGAGCACATCTCAGTGCTTCTGGAAGTTTATTCCAGCATAATTACTAAAAGCAGCTTCACCAGATTTAACAGACCGGTCCCAGATGACCTCAGAGGTCTGGGTGGCTCATATCCTAAGAGCAGGTCAGAGTACATTTCAAATTAAAAGCAAGGTATTCAAAATATGTAAAATCCCCAAATGATACCTGTTTGCACTGAAACAGAGAATAGAGCTACAACACCCCCCCCTCTCCTGTCAGCTCTAAAAATGTCTAAAATAATTTAAATTTGGGGGTACAGATTCAATAACAATAGCCATTCTGCCATTTTTGTCTAACCAGGTTTCAGTTAAAAACATAAAATCAAGTTTATAAGGATTGATTAGGTCATTGATCAAAAGAGACTTGTTAACCAGAGACCTAACATTAAGGAAACCAAGCTTAATGTTTTTTTTGGGCTAGTTTTAGATTATTAGTCACAGGCCCTGAAGCAGGATGTCTGCAATTGTCAAGTTGTTTCACACTTATCAAATTTGATAAGTTTGCAGCATGGAGAGGGTATGTCTTGCTTATTCTACTGCTAGTCAAAACAGGAATGGGGAAAGTTACAGGCACTGATGTAAAAACTCTTGGTGGTGGTTGTGATCCAGCAATACATGTATTGAGTCCCAGCTTGATATGGGAAATTCCATGAATACCAGCTACATTGCAGCAGGTACCCCAAGGCCATCAGTTGTTTGCTTTTTCGGTGTTGATATCAGGAAAGTTGGTGTGACACAGTGTGCTTGGTGCCTCCAGGATGGATGAAGGTCGAGGGGGGGCAGGGAGGGGGAGGGACGAGGTCATCTACGGGTTGCTGCTGAAGTTGGGACTGTAGTGTGTCAGAGTTGAGTGCATCTGGGAGCGGGGCAGATGGGTGATGAAGGGAGTAGAGGAGATTGTTCGTTAGTTGCTTCACTCTGGACCCGTTTAGATGGCGGCCATCTGCTCTGAATAGGTGTCTACGCCCCCAGAAGAGGTTAAAGTTATCAATGAAGTTCAGTCCTTATATATTGCAGGTTTTGGATAGCCATGTATTCAATCCAAGTAGCCTCTAAACTTACTGATTTTTCTGTCAACTGTTGGTAATTGCCCACTGATAAAGGGTTGAATCTCTAGTTTGCCAAGTCTGTTAAAGTTTAATGAAATCCAGCTTTAGCAGTTAAGACTGCTCTCTGTGATTATCATTTGTCCCTACATGTGCAATGATTTGATTCATTTCTGGGTGGTCAGACAGTACTTGGGGGATTTTTTCACTGATGTCACAGGCCATTACACTTGGAAAAAACATGTTTTGGTCATCTCGCCGCTTATGTTTCTGATAGCGGCGTCTCCAACAATGACAATGAGGACCCACATTGAATGCCACACAGTCTTCTTCCTTATTTTTCTCATTCTTTCAGTAAGAGTAAATAGACCTAATAGCACTCCATTTCTCCATGCCACTTTCCAGCAGATGGCAGCGCCATGTGAGGCTTAACTAATCATAAACATGTAAATAATGCAAGGCACTCTGGCTGAGAGGGCTTGTTGTAGTGAGGGAGAAGGAGAGAGAGAAAGAGAGAGAGAGAGAACCAGAGAGAGTGGGCCCTCCCTTCAGCTTGGCCAAACAGGAGCAGCCAGCCTGCTAGCCAGAACATTGCACAAACCGTGATTCCACTCCATGGGAAAAGCATCCATTTAAATGATTTACATATTGATAGAGGTCATTGTCACGTTGGGGTAATCAAGGCCTTGTGTTTGCGCATGTCGCCATGAATATTTACTGGTGAATTTTGAATAAGAGCTTGGCCTAAGGCGATCATGAAACCGTGCAGGAGGCATCCGGGGGTATTAATCAGATTCTTAACTGGTGAGAGAGAAAGCATCTCCACTCCAAATGCTGTAAAGGACTTCCCCCCTTTTTTTCTTATCAGTTTGTGCCTATTTAAGGAATGAAGCAATTTCCTAGATGGCAATGAAACAATATGCTCCCCTCGACACAAATCATTAACTTTATCTTCAGGTGGTCCTTCAAGCTCATTGACTTTTATCTTCACATTTTTTTAAGCAATTTGTTCCCCTTCAAATGAAATCCCAATGATAGGAAGGCCTATAGTAGAGATTCCTCTAATGATTGAAGAGACATTAGCACATTTACCAGGAAATTATCGTAGTGGAAAAATGGAGTGCAGCCCTCTATTACAGGGTAACACTAGCCATGATTATATTACCCCTTCAAACTGCCAACAGGTCAGTTTTAGCGCTTGCGTTTTTTATTGCATTGATTTGAAACAAAAGCAATTCAATAATCACACCAAGATTGTGTTTGCTTTGGCAGAGCAGCTTATGTAATACCTATCATCAAAAGTATTCATCAACTAGATAAATTGTTTCAGTTGTTTTGCTCAGAACTGGAAATTGTCATCAGCCTAAAAAGCCATACAGATTTCACCATTTCTATAAGCCAAAAAATGCAAATAAAATATTGTTTTTTATTAGTGCTTTACTATGTAAAGATCACTATCTATCTATCTATCTATCTATCTATCTATCTATCTATCTATCTATCTATCTATCAATGAAGTCAAGCTTAAGCAGCTCCAACTGCTCTCTGTGAATATCATTTGTCCCCACATGTACAATGATTTGATTCATTTCTGGGTGGTCAGACAGTACTTGGGGGATTTTTTCACTGATATCATAGGCCATTGCACTTGGAAAACAACATGTTTTGGTCATCTCACCACTTATGTTTCTGATAGCGGCGTCTCCAACAGTGAGAATGAGGACGCACATTGGATGCCACACAGTCTTCTTCCTTATTTTTCTCATTCTTTCAGTTTTCATTGATTTGAAACAAAAGCAATTGAATAATCACACCAAGATTGTGTTTGCTTTGGCAGAGCAGCATATGTAACGCCTATCATCAAAAGTATTCATGAACTAGATAACTTGTTTCATAGTTGTTTTGCCCAGAATTGGAAATTGTCATTAGCCTAAAAAGCCATACAGATTTCACCATTTCTATAAGCCAAAAAATGCAAATAAAATATTGTTTTTTATTAGTGCTTAACTATGTAAAGATCACTATCTATCTATCTATCTATCTATCTATCTATCTTAAGAAGATGCTGCTGCACTTCACAGAGAAGTCATGCGCTGGGAACAAAAAGGTGTTCATTAATTGAAATCACAAAAAGGTATGAAAACAAAAAAAGACATGTTAGCAGAACTTGAAATAAACCATACCGATTCAGAACATATTAATGTTTTGATGTTTGTATGTCCTTCAGTCAAACGTCAGATTTTTGGAACTTTCTGAGATGGACATAAAACCCAAAAACATGCCTTCAAACATGACCCAAGTATCTTTTAGCAATGTCTGTATAAGTAAAAAACATGCCTTCAAACATGGCCCAAATATCTTTTAGCAATGTCTGTATTGTTAAAGCAGAATCTGGTTATAAAGGTTAATGAAACACGGGGAAGTATGAGAGAGAAGGCAATGACCCAGGTAGGTAAACGGCTTTTGAGGGATGATGTTTTGGTTCAAGGACGACACACTGATAGAGGGCAAATAACAACTCCTTTGAAATTGAAGCACTCTCCTTTCCCTTGAAGAAAATAGAATGTCGCCTTCCTTGAGAGAGACCTGTAGCTTGAGGTTGATTGGATTAGACTATATATATGAAGAGGCGGATGGGGGAAGAAGTCCTTTGAAGCAACAAAGCAATGGAGATTAACTGTGGTAGAACTATCTTATAGATGAACTACAAAAAGGTATCACAGGTCCTGTCCAGGTCGTCAAATCAAAATGTTGACACAAGTCAAAGCGTTAGATTCATAGTATCAGAGCCTTTTTTCTAGGTCAGATAAATTTGGAAATGCAATTTTGAAAAGATGCTAAATCTTCTGAAATATACACAAAATAGACAAATGAGGAGTTGCAGAAGCACCACAAAGCATCTATAAACTCTGTGCAATAATGAATCACTTTGCAGAATTCCAGATGAAGTGTGTTGTCTAGACATTATGCGCCCAGGGACTGTGGCCAGGAAAATGGGGCATGAATGTTTGATAAGACAAAGCTCTGCAAGATGACAATCATAGACCATCACAATGACATGCGTCATAAACTAGAGCAACTGGGTGTTATGGTCTATTTTGCTTCAAGGCTCAAGATTATGACACCTTTGTCAAATTGTGAAACAAGCTGGTGTTGATGCAGAAAATTGCAGGCGATTAGGTTTAAACCCTCATGGGGTTGGCAGGGTGTTTCAACCTATAGTTGATGAGTTGCTGGTTCAGACCCTGGTGGCAACAGTGTCCAGTGCTGCCTGTATGCCTCCAATCAAGGGCACCTAACTGCCATAAATACTGCATGTGTCTAAGCCACTGCAAAAAAAAAGTCCTTCTTAACAAGTCAGATAAATCTTGCCAATGAGGTGAGATACCTCCACTTGTTTCCAATGCAGTTGCACTTGTTTCAAGAATGTTCTAGAAATGAGTGTCACTATCTTCAAGTCAGAATAAGGCAAATCACATCACTACTATCAAGAAAATGACACTTGATTCTACAAGATACAAGTTGATTTGCATTGGACACAAGTGAAATTATCTAACCCTTAGTGGCAGATTTGTTTTTCACTTATTTTAAGAAAAGAATGATTTTAGGACTCAATGATAGATTAAATGACTTGTTAGGATGGACATTTTTTGCAGTTGGAAACTAGCAAAAAACATGCACACACCAGTTTTGCTGGCATAAAAAATATTCATAATTCATGAAATGTGTAAAATTGCATGAAACCTGTCCAAAACCTGAGCACGATGAGTCCAGAAACGGCCTCTTTGTTTCTCAGATATCTGTAGTCGCTGACTGCCGCATTGTATCACAACAAACACATTCAGCACTTCTGGGGTGTGAAGAGATTATAGGGGATGTAGATTTTTGCCAAAATTATCCAGCACATTTGACTGACAGCAAACCGCGTCTCGGAGGTTGCCACATTAAAGCTGCACTAGGCAAGATTTTTATGTAAAATACATCCATCTTATCAGACTAAATCACCAAGTGGGGCTGCAATAGTGAAGAGTGTCCCATCCCCACTAATTGAGACACCGCAGATTCACCCTATTTGCCCAAACGAAATTCTGATGTCGGGTATTGTCTCTTCTCCACCCATAGAAGTAACAAATTGAAATTTAAGAGCAAGACAAATACAATCTGTCTCCTAAACAGCAGAGAGCAGAGAAAGCTGGACTCACCAAAGTTAAATCTTTTGCCTCTCTTGTGTCTTTGGTTTCCTTTGGTTTAAAGCATCACAGACTGGTTGGCAAACATGAGCGTGCTGTGTGCAGTATACTGATGTCAAGTTACATGATTTCTGGCTTTTGAAGTTCAAACAGTTTTCAAACAGTTACCTGTCACTGCCATTTGGAGCCGCCAGCGTGTGAAGTATAGCTTTAAGAGCAAAGAGCTCAGGAGCCATAGTTCCACTGTCATTGGTCCATATCAGCCACAGAGCGTGGAGAATGGTGGGGAAGCTCAGAGTTCATGATGTGTGTGAGGTTGCTTTATTGCCACTGGGTTACAGCCGAGGTTTTCGTGTCTGAAATAGAGAACATGGCCAGACATTTGCATTAGAGAGTCAGAACCCACAGTGAGCATGGAATTACGGTTAGGTACAATTTTTCCAAAGATCAGAAACCAATCTGATGAAATTATCCAATAGCTTTGAGTTATATGCATTATTTTGTAACCCTTAAGGTAGCTTCAGAATTAAGTAATTTTACAAAGAAACATGTATTGAGATTAATCTCAGACCAAGTTAGACTATTGCAAGATAGTGTGTTTTTAAATGAATTTGAAAGAGTAGAATGTTGTGGTCTTGATTTTCAAAGCCTTACCCTTACTTGAAATTAAATGAAAATTTTGTTACCATTTCCTCCAGGGATTGTGTATCAATCTCAGCTACCCACCATTTATCACTGTAAGCAAAATTTATGTGAAACTATAACAACCATGGTCATTAAGGATTCATTTGTGATAACTACAGAACAATTACTGTAATACTAATGAAGCTTGCGTTAGTTCAGGCAGGACACGGAAATCCAACATTATCTCATAAAGCCTTGTGAAACGAGCACAAAGTCTGAAACACAGATTATGTGTTGTGGACATGAATTATGTGAAGACTACTGTATGTTCCTCCACCACAAATTGGATTCTGTGACAATAGCATGAATTTGGGCACACCATTTTCACCTTAATGTTGGCTAACAGCTAAAGTTAGGCAACTAATACAACTTTGGTTGAGGTTATGGTTATGGCTAGGCAACTAAAGCAACTTGGTTAAGGTTAGGGAAAGGCTTTGGTCATGATTAAATAAGCAAAACTTTTGTTAAAAAGTAAAACTTAACTCACGGTATAGAAACCTTTTTTGTACAAGCTGGGAACTGAACCCAGGTTGTTGGCATTGAAGGCAAGTGCATACACCTGTCCACCCCCCCGACCACAGCACCATTTCAATGTCAGACTACTTCCTGTTTATAGTCCCGCCTCCTTCACGTAAACCTTTTGTGGTGGGAACATGTATTTCTCTCACTTTACGAGGACAGTGCGCATATTTGCATTTTAAGATTTTGTGCTTATTTCACAAAATTTCAGGAGATTAGCCTGCGTAAGTGATGTGTACATCAGCTGACCGTCAGCTGATCCAAACAACACCAATCGTGTTTGACGCTTCAAACAAGGCGGTCTATTTAAGCTGCCAGCTCCTCATTCTTCCCTGCGGTTCCTACCTGCAACACGCTGCTGCTGACTGTTTGTGTTGTTTTCTCCCACCACCACCCAGCCTCCTCCTGCTCTGGTTTCTTATTAATCAATATACTTGTGATGGCATCCTCCTGCCTCTTGCATTATGTATATCCTATATCTCAATGATATGTGTTTGCTGGGTTCTGTTCTTTACCCTGGGGGGTTCGGTTCGATTGCGCTGAATCTTTAGCATGCTGCTCGGACTCATACGGCGATCACCCAAGAGAGCAGAACCTACTTTTTAGAACCATTTGTGCAATTACGGCTTTAATAACGAGAGTGTTCTTGACTGAACATACATTGTGTGAAGCAATACAATAGCTGCAACTGGAGGTGGCAAATTGTGGAATGAGAATGAGACATTGAGTGAGTCAGACAATGGCAGCTGGAAATGTAATATTCCTCAAACAACAGGCATTTCAATTGACTACAGCGAACATAGTGATAAGCGAATGAGACTCTTAGCAACAGATTTGTGAAATTGTGTATAATAATACAGATAAGTGAGACAGACATGAGGAGAATTGAAGAGTTTAATTTCAAAATGAGATATCCACCAATTGAAAAACCTGACACCTACTCCTACAAATTAATTGCTGGTATCAAAGTAAAGCACAATTCTGGGATTTTATTGAAGTTCTGAGTCATTTTCAGAGCTTTGCCTACAAAATCATTATGTGTTTGGGGATAGACACATCTCTCTTTTTAAGATTTTTTTAAGGCATTTCTGCTTTATTGGATAGTGAAGTTCAGAGAGAGGCAGGAAAAGAGAGAGGGGGATGACATGCGACAAAGGTCCCAGGCCGCATTTGACCAGAGGACGTCAAGGTTAGAACACTGAGCCATCAGGACACCCACCCATCTGTTTTTTTACATGTTGCTTGAATATCAAGTAGCAAAGCATTTCCAAAAGGGATAGGTAACATGTTAGTATAAAACTGGTAAGGACATCAAGTCATGCCTTGATAGATTATAGTTAAAAAGAAAGAACCCAGATACATGTCTTGATTTTGAGCATAGTTTTCAGTCTATATAAGCAGGTCCCCATTGGGTCATTTCTCCTTAAAGCTGCATTTAACAACATTTTCTGACCACTAGAGGGTAACAGAAACCACAACACATTTGTAAATAACACACAGCAAGGTCACTGCAATACGGAGGCCAAGGACAAACATTGTAAAGCACCGTGCATATGGGCTAATAGCTAAGCTAACCGTACCTGCTGAGAAGTGTCGCCAGTTACCGGTCTCACTTTATCATCTTCATCATATGTCTCAATGAAATCTCCACATAGCACACACTAGTTTCAGGACTGGTTATAAGGTCTGATATCGCTTATTGCAGGTTTAATATATGACATTTATCAGCGACAAAGGAATTCCAACAACATTGACAGGTTTCTGGTACAGCTTACGGTGGCCGATAATGGACAGAAATGTAAAAGTCAAATTGACTAGCTAATTAAGAGCAATTTTTTGGCTTGAGAATGAAATGTGTTGCGACGCCAGTTGCTCGCTTGTAGCGCCGTTCTGTAACTCTTGCTTTGAAAACAGAGAGTACGGGCTGGAAAGTGAGTTTTTGAAAGCAAAAAATCTCTCTTAAAAAAAACAAGCCCAGTCCAGCGGCAGCCACTTGGCGGTCAAACCTACCATTGAGCTTTTATAGATGTGGTCACTGCGCTCATTGCTCAAACTCTGACACTTTTCTCATCCCTCATCTCACTTTTTTCATCCACGCACAGGCAAAGAATATAAAATCAATTCAGTCATTAACTGCAGCACCATACATGTTGTCAATCTTTTTGAAATGCCCGTGAGGGATGGTTTATGTCAGCCAAAACAAAATGTCCCCTAAAGGTCAGAAGTGCTTAACGTCAGGCTGAATTTCGCAATGGCAATATGGACTATGCAATTGCACGCCATTATGTTCTTGCAAACCATGGCTTCCCTGCATTATTGAAATTTTGGGGAATCGAAAAAATTGATCCTTTCCCCAAGAAGAGGGGATATTGTCAACAGGCCACTGCGTACAGAGAGGCTTATTGGATCTCCACACTCCATTAAGTAGAGCCATTTGAACTAAATGAGGAATTAAACTTCTCGTGTTTCCTGCAAACGATGTCCCTCATTACTAATTGCATGTTTAATATTTAACATAATGTATTTATGTCTTTATTTGTGTGACTATTGTTGTCTATATGATGCATTTTTCTTGGTTTTCTTGCAAATTGCAGTCATGGAGTGCTATCATGGTATTGGCCTACAAAAGGTTCCCTCCCACCTCTCCAAGAGCCTATGAAATGGTTACTTCATGGGATAGGGAGGCTAGTTAGTCCTTGCACCGAATAAAAAATATTCAAACTCCAGTTCTTTCTTTGGGTAGCTTTGCAGAGACTTTCATCTGCAGATCTGTCCTACTCTGAAAAAAATCTTGACCTTAATCAACCACCCACAGATGTATTATGGTAATTTTGTGCAAGTAAAAATCTTACTTAATGCGCCTTTCAGAAAGAAGAACAAAAAAGCTCCATACTAAATTAAACAATACAATAAAACAAAAAAAACAAGGCCAGGAGTGAACCTTAAGTATTACCTTGAATGTGAAAGGGTGAAACAAGATTGAGATGTCTCACTGTTCAGTCGCCTCCTGCCGAACACGCAGCTGTGCACAATAGGCGACTTCAAGGTCTTCTCTCTGAATTCCCCCTCCTACATGCTGCTGAAGGGCCCGGAGTCCACGAGCCGAGAGAGGGAAACAGTCTGGAAACGTTGCCAGCAGGTCAGAAGCGTTGTGTACCCCGTGGCCATTCGATAAGCTCATTTGCATGCTGGCCATGTTGGACCCTGCCCCGGTCGCATTTGCATTTCACAGGTGGAAACTGCAGCAACCTCAACCGTGACACATCAATACTTCTTTGTTGCCGGGTGAATAGTCTAGTATTCAGCTCCATTCGGTAACAGGTGGTGTGTTCTGCCTAAAAAGACAAGAAGGGGAAGGTATTAGAAGTGTAATTAGATTATTTGACTTAAGTAAGTTCAAATAGTTCCTGTGTTAAGTGACACATGAGGCTGGACGCTGGTTCTGGAATTACAATCTCCCATACTGAACTAAGATTTGTAAGATTTATCTCTACAAAATCCTTTTTTTCCCCAGTTTAACCCATAATGGAATTCACACCATATTTGATTAAGTAATTAGTAGAGGTCACAGATACATTTGGATAAATAAAGAATGCAATCAAACCAACAATTATTACAATAATGTTGGGATGTTTGGTGTTAATGGGTCTTAAATGGTGTAATTGCACTGAGGAGCATGACACAGATACATACTGTGCTGTAGCTCCAAGATAATTATCCCAGTCTCATTATCAAACCTGTTTATGATTCTCCTCAGTTCTTTTGTGTTTTGTGCACTAGATGGCTACGATGCATGCTAAAAACTAGCTGGGCGTCGACGTGCTGTTATGTAACAACCATGAGAAATGTGATGCCACTGTAATTCAATTGCATTGTTCAACTAAATGTCAACTAGCTGAGACCCCAAATCCTATTTCAAATCTCCCTCTGAATTTTATGTAAATGAAAAATGAGCCTCAGCCCCAGTAATATGAACATGGGGCAGAGGACTTAAAGACATCCTGGCAAGGTGTTTCATATATTATCATATTAAGAGGATTATCAGCGCTGAGAAGATAAACAAGACAAGCCAAGAGGGATGTGGTGAGCTTATCTGCTGCAACGTGAAATTTATTCAATCCGTGTACTTTAGCACCTGTCTTTTAAAAGCATATTTTCACCTTGGTTATGAAATCGTCTTGTGGTTTTTAATTGAAATGCATGGGCTAACTTCTGAAGGGGTAATTGCACTGGGTAGGGACGTTGTCCTGGCTGGGAAAAGTAATCCTCTCAACTCCTTTAATCTATTGAGGGAATTTGCCCTTCCTTTTTGATCTACACTCTAATAATGGACGAGATGACTGCCCCCGCACCCACGTATACACCGTATAGATTTTTGAGACTCACAAGTTAACTTGTGTACTAAGTCAGCAGGAAAATACATGTGGTCAATGACTGCTCTGGGAGATTATAGCCCTTGCCATCCATTGTGAGCGATCTCATCTTGTATATGTGCATCTCATGGCACAGATTCAGTTTCTGCAGCAATGCAGAAACTGAATATCAGTACTCCAGATCATCTTGAATTCACACCACATAATGTGTGAGCTCCACTCTGGATTCCAGGCGTCATCATGGGGGCTTTGTGTGCTTCTGTGGAGACAATGCAGGATGCATGGGAATCATCCAGCTCCTCTGACCCCATTTGAAGCCCAGGAGAGAGGTATTGCTTGAACTTTTGCTGAGCCAGATCAGTGTGTCTGCATTGGAATGGGAAATCTGTGGCCATGGAATATGTTTACTATATGATCAGCAATGGATGTCCTTCATTTTGCTTATAATGTAACTTAATTGACAAGTTAAATAAGACGACGTGTCATTCCCAACAAATGATGCAGGCATGTCTTGGGTCTTTCAGAGTTTGTAATGTTTACCTACAATTAGAACGCCTTCATCAGACCACCGGTGTAATGTTTTTACCTGCCAGAACACAAAATTGCCCCAATGGTGTCTGAGATATCATATTTGAGTTTAAAATTTTTACCTTTAATTATAAAGCCGTCATCAAGGCAATCAGTGTCATTTGTAAGGATAGCGGATGTGTGTAGCAAGTTTCGTGTCGTGTGTAGGTGTTAGTGTCTATTCTGGCATTCTGGCCTTTGCCCATTATAGTTCCCCCATCAGGCCAATCAGTATAATTTTTCAAAAGCCAGAGCAGAGTGCCAAAATACATAATCTCTCCAAGTTTTGTTAAAAACTCCAAAACAGTTCAGTGGTGTCTGAGATATCAGTGCTGTTAGATATCATGTTTGACAGACAGACGAACAGACAGACAGCGATCAATAGCGCCTCACCCCACCCCGCCCCACCTTACCCCCGGTTTCATTGTGTGGGGGACAACTACAGAGAGATAAGTGGGGTAGAATAAATTTATAGTCAAATTCTATTCAATCCTTTGATTTACTATAGTATCATTCTATAAACCTAGTCAGTACAATACCTCACCTAACACACACTGTTCCACAGCCCGCTGATTCAGTCTAACACTTTGCCATTCTGGATAGGATTGATTGATATCCAAAGTTAAACAGCAGGGTAAAGTGCACAGCCAATAATCGCAGCGTGCACAACCTTTTCACCTTTCTGGCCCTTTTGGATGCTCTGTGACAGCCATAAAGAAGTCTGTAAAACAACTGCCAGTCTCTGTGACCTCCCGCCGGAGACGGTTCACAGGGCTGACTTTCTCACCCAGTGGGCACGGCTATTTTATCTCCACAGGCAACCTTGAGAAACGAATACCAAAACTGAGATACTGAGGATGAGGAGGGAACGAGAGAGAGCGAGAGACAGAAGTAGACAGAGAGTGAAATAGTGAGTGAGAGAGCATGAGAAGAGGTGGAGGGAAGAAAATGACTTGGCAGTCACCCAAGTGGATCATTACCTTCTGGTCCACAAATGTGATGTAGTGGAGAAGGTGAAACTGATAGTTTGGAAATGAGAAGAGCGCGCTGGACTGATACTTAATCATTACCACCACTGCACCATGGCAGATAGTGGCTCTGGGCTTCAAGGTGTTCTCCCCTGATGTTCACTGGAACAGATCGACAAGCTTGTTCTCCGCCTCTAAAGGGAGGAGTGTGGCGTGAAGCGATTAAAAACACACTGCCCACTTTGTAACTGTCCGCTAAGCGCTTAGGCCAGGCAAGAAAATGTTTGCACTCTGTTCCTAAACTTTAGTTTGATTTATTGACACTGTGGTGTAAACGCTGCATGTGGATGCACCGTAAATGCACATTACCACATGAAATCGCTGTTGACTGAATTCCAATACACAACAGGTTTTTGATTAATTTCTCGAATGACACTACTAACCAATGGTTTATTATACAGTACATCTGTCTCAAATATGCTCTGACATGATTAAATATCATAGTTCCACAGTCCAAGATGAAAAAAACATCATATTGATCTTTTATGAATGGAAACAGCCATGATGATGCAACGGTTATCTCTCCTTTCCAGTCAAAAATGAGCTAAAATAAGAATCCAGGAACTTTTACTCGTAAGCCCACTTAAGCTTTTCCCTGATTATTCAACAGAAATAAGAGTCAAATGAGATGTTTTTGATTCAATATTCTTGGATTACCTTCCAGAGAAGATGTCAATGATAAAATGAGAGTAGACACCAGCGCTGGTCCCAGTGTGGAGAAACGGATACCAATGGACTGCTCCATAATGGGTTTCTCAAAGAGGGTCTTGCCCTTAGCCCAAGGTTGGCTCAATGTGAATGATAGTCACACAGCAGCATCAGAATCACTCATTCTGCTGGACACTGGGAAACTGGAGCTCAGTTCAATGGAGTGATCACACCCATAGAACAAATTTAGGTTTCTGAGAAATAGTGAATTTAATACTTTAATACTACCCACTTTTACAAAGCACTGGCTTTGTTAACTTGTTAGCAATTGTCATGTATGGCATTTAAATCCAACTGTATGACATTTAAATGTCAAATATATTTTATTAATCTTTTGACATTCCAGGAAACAGGAAAAAAACATGCAAAGCTGAAGCTTTTTTTTTTCTCTTTACGTTTGCATGTGCCACTCAGTTTGTATACTAAGAACAGTTGTTTTTGCAATTCAGTATGTTCCTGTGTGGTACAGTGTTTCTGCACGTTTGATAACTAGAATAACATTCCTGAAGTAAAGACATTTTATGACATTTAAGCGATGCACTTAGGGGATGCTCTCTCCCAATTATTTACTCTATACTGCTTTGTCCTGTCCGGAAGAGCACATTTCATTCCCTTAAAGTTGTTTATTCAAATGTTGTGATCCAGTACTGCATCAGTATGTGCAAAATTTAGAATACACGTTTTCTGAACTCTCTTAATGTAACATCCATGTTGTAAGTACATAATGTATCATGAGAGCTTTGTCGAGTATATGCAGATTATTATTGTGTACTTAAAATACTCAGACTAACACACTGGAATAAAGGCATTAAAGTCATTATGACCAGGCAAGGGAAGTTTATTTATATAGCACATTTCGTACAAAAAAATTATATAAGACATTAGATAAGAAACACAGAATTGCAGAATCAGTCTGAACTTTTTCACTGGTGTCAACTGTCATATATACAAGATCGGCCCATACTCGTCATAACAGTCATCAGACTCCTCTCCCTGTACATTACACAGGCAAAAGCAGCACATTAGTGTCATTTGTAATTTAAAATATTTTGTTTACATTTCATCAGCCTCACTTGTAATAAGATAGATGATGGTGCAATCATGAATCTCTGTTTAAGGTGTAAGACCGACATGTACGTTTTTTTTCTTCCAGCTGTGGTAATAACAAGCAGAAAGAACATCACTGGCAGGTCTGCGCTCCATCGTAGCTGACAATTCATTTAGCTATTTCTTACTTTAAACATCAAAGAGATGCCGCATCCAATATATAATCCAAATTGGGTGCATGCGGTGCTTCTGGATCAAACAGATTATAGCTAAATGCACACAGCAGTGAAATAACACACAACTGCAGCATCTCAATGGACGCTTTTGTATCTCCTCCATAATTGATAACACGGGGAGTTATGAGTCCTTGGCCTTTGATTCTCAGAGACGACACTGTCTCTCCATTTCTGTGCAAATTCCTTTCATCTGACCTAATCGATGGTATTTCTCTAATGATGACAAGAATGATGAGTTAAAGTGCGCAGAGGCAGTATTAATGGATGCATGGGCGCCCTCACAATACTGATCAATACACTACAGACACCCTTTTGTCGGGAGAAAATGACTTTGGCTAGCTACGGTGTTGTTTTTTTATTTTGCTTTAGATATCTGTTTAAGTGATTCTTGCTATTGAACTGAAAAGCAGCAACCCAAAGTAAGAGGTTATTATATGGTTCCTTGGGTTTGGCTGTGAACCAACAGCAAGATAGAACAATGTTGCTCCCTTAAAAGTCAACTTTTGCTTACAGTCAGCTAAAATATTATTGCAAAGAATTGTGAACCTCAATACATGGCAGCTTGAGAAATGGCGAGATTTAAGAAACAAAAGTACAACAGTGACATAGGTTGTTATAATATGCCAGCACTTTTTCTGTTACTCGCAGAAATGCAAGAGAGGAAAAAGGGCCACTGCAGTTTAGACACTCTGCACTCTCACTGCACTCAATGCCGTTCCTTTACCAGCTATTTTCTCCCCTCACAAGTCTCAACCACTGGTTTTAAAACATTTGAAAATGGCATGTGGCAACCTTCCGCTGGCACTGGGCCAGCGCTAACCATTCAGGCAGCCTCCATATGTGGCATCTTCATTAGGTTGTCAAGCAGGAATGTAGAAATCACAAACTGATGTGTACTGAATTTCAATTAATTTTGAATTCAAGATTGATTACATACCCTCTCTTCATTCCCTTGCCTATTTTTTGCCCATTCTTAACTAAACCAGGGATGCAAACTAGTCACCTTTAGGTTACAGTCACCTTTTTGATCCCAAAATAGGGCACTTAAGTGAATGATTTCTGAGTAGTTTCTGGGTCTGCCCTGGTATCTGTCACCTTTTTCACACTCCATGAGTTTGCATCCCTGTTAAACCACATTGCCTTTCTCAGCTTACTGTGACCTCCAAAAATGTCACAACCCAAAACTGTCAACCGTAAGATGATTGACAGACTGAAGGTAATCAATCAGGGTAATCCCGTTCCAATATGAGAGCGATTTATTTTTAAAGAGTCGGACAGTGTCTCAGATTTCTTGAAGATGAAACAGTCGGAGTTGGGCCAGTCCAGTTCCATTCCATCTGCCTGTCTGCTTGTCTGTCTGTTTGTCTGTTAGCAGGATAACTCCAAAAGTTATGAACTGATTTGCATGAAACTTGGTACAAAGTTTGGTCATTGGGCAAGGAAGAACTGATTAACTTTTCACACTGATTGGCCACAGGGGGTGCATGGCAGTAGGCGTGGCTTCTCATAAAAAGGCATATAACTTCCAAACGGAGTCACGCAACACCATGAAACTGTGTGGCCTATCAGCAGACAGAAGAAGGGGCAAACCCTCCATTATTGGACCAATCAAACAACATGGGGGCACTGGAAAGCTCATTTAGACATAAGCGCCCAGGTTGTTTCAGGTCCAACTCATGAAACTGTGTGCATCCCCTATATGAAACAAGTTGGTAAAGTGGCATGGAATAAATTATCAACTTTTGGTGAAAATACGACATGTGGAACAACCATATTTTGACAATTGCATAGCATTTGCAGAGGTATGCACTCTACTGAGTGCCATCTAGTTTCACCATGTATGCATTAAACGTTTTTTTGATGTAAAATGGGTCTGCTTTAAAATTAAATGAGCCTTAGTTCATGACATTTAGTAATATTTTATTTAAGGAACAGTAACAGGAAGACTCTCCAAATGAAACTCCAAATGATTATGTGAAATTCATCCACAATCTCTTAGTCTTGTGAATCATTTCAAATTCAATTTCAGTTTCATTCCAAAATTAGATATCCACCATTTTAAAAATCTGACTTGCAAAATGATCCTCGGCATGAAAGTAAAGCAAACTAGAAGGGCACTCGGAGAGCGCAGACCTCCGCCAAGGTTCATGCTATTAGTGCTTGTTCGTGAGTCGGATCCGGATCCGCTCCAAAATTGAATGGGTTCTTCCTTGGCCCATGCTACACCCTTCTACAAAGTTTAATGAAAATCGGGCCAGTAGTTTTTCCGTAATCCTGCTAACAGTCAAACAGACAAACAAACAAACAAACGGCACCAAAAACATAACCTCCTTGGTGGAGGTAATTAATGCTGCAGGCCGTACGTATTACAAATGTGTTTTTTGCCGACACGCTTGATTAAATGTTATATTAAATAAGGTAAGATTAAATAAACACCTAAACCCCGTCTGTTTGAAAAGTAAAAACACGCCGGCCTGTGATTGACAGCTGACAGAGTCAGCAGCAGACAATTTCCTCACATCACTGTCAGCCATCTTAAAAAAGACAAGGAAACAATCCCCAGTAATAGTTTCTTTACCTGTTATTCATGTAAACCTCTGGACCGACAAAAAACAATTTATATCAAACGTTGAAAGACACATAAAGGGCTTTTGTGTCTGAGAGTCCTGTAGAGGGGAGAACCCACTGTATTGTGTTCATGTTCACAATCTGCCCGTAGCGCAGCACCAGTGTTTATATTCAAATGCGACTTGTGGGTATTCTCAAGGGGAATGCAGAAAGAAAACAATGCTTTTGTGACTATGAATACACATTTACTCATCTGTTTAATGTTGGCATGCACTGTTTTGGTATTTTATAGTTGCATTATATAATCTTTCTTCTAAAATTTTGATTCGTAAACCAATATTGCTTTACAGACTTCATTTAAGCAGCATGACAAAGAAATAAATAATTAATTGTTTCACACATTGTAAGCCCATGCAAGCTGGTCAGTGCATAATCATCGTTATTATCGTTAATTTCACATTTCACCCATAAATAATCAAAGAAAACGTTGGTCTTTTGGACAAATTTGACTTTATAATTTCATAAAGTTGAATATCAACTTAGCAATCCAAAGCATGAAGTTTTCCCTTCCAGTGAAATGAAGTGAAATTGGCCCAATCAGTCTTCATGGTCAGACATGCGTAGAGCCATCTGATGAGCTGCATGAAGGTGCTGTAAGATAAGATTGACAGATAAGATGGATGGATACGAGGTCTGTTAATGAAACAGATGTGCATTTTAATTGGTTCAATGATATTTGTCAGGCATATGGGGAGTCTGGCAGTTTAAAAAATTAGATTTTGAAACCAATATTGCTTTTCAGACTCCATCTCGTTCATCAGAGTGAAGTGGTGCAGCAAGTCGATGTGTGAGCGCTACGTGCTGTTCCCACTCGCCACAGCACTGCAGTTTTAATCAAGACAGATTATTACACCTGGGAAAAGTTCATCACCGCACAATGGCGTGAAATGGGAGAGAATATCAAATGAGTCTTTAAAGTTTGAATCGGTTATTATAGGTTTTTGAATGTGATCTAATCTAATGCAAGTGCAGTAGCATGACTTAAAAGGGGGATACCGGCAAATGTCAGCTTTGAAATATGTTATTTCTGTGTCTTAGATGGTTTGGTCTGTAGTGCTTTTATGATAAGTCATTTGAATATAAAAGAAAAAAATATATGAATCCACTGTCATTCTCTTCATCATCAATACTAATATATACCTAACAGAAGAATACATACTGTAAATGCTTGATGTTAATACAAAAAGTGGCAGTAAAAATATATAGTGCTAAAGGCTTTCAACCTTTTCAGCTTGTGATGCCCAAAAGTGATACTTAGTTATGACCCATTATTTCATGGTTACACTATAATAACACTCACTAATAAATGGTGAATTAATAATTATTTAATGTTTAGTAATTATTATTGAATAGTTAAGTAACAACTAAGTTATATTAGTTAATTCCCTGCATTGCTTACAATTTAATAGTAAAATGTATACTGTGCATTATTTAATTATTAATTGACGAAATGTCAATAAATCAATAAATTATTTATATGTTGTTTTCACTGCTCTGAAATGAAAAGGTTATGGTTAGTAAATGGTTTAGAAATGGTTTGTAAAACATAAGAGAACATCTGGGCCCTTAGGGTTGCAACTGATGTTTACAATGCTTAGCAGTATGGAAGGGTATTTTGAGGCCGTGTGCAAAAAGCTCTCTTCAATCTGTTCAAATAATGATGACTTGATGTTTGTTTGTTTTTTCTTCAGTTGTGTGTACATGTAGGTTATATTTTATCTGACCAGAAATACCTGGTTTGAATGCCAGCTCAGTGCATCACAGCACTGGAAATAAATCTAAAAGAGAAATTTACCCGGGCGGCTTTTAATTTTCCTGGGCGGGCCGCCCAAATATAATCAATATTTGAGAGAGATAGAATCAAAAAGGGGATACTACTGAACTATGCCAACGTAACACTTTTCATTTATGTTTAAGAAGCGCTTGTTAACACTTTATTAAGCATTATAAACATCTGTTGCAACTTCATAATAAAGGCACACATACTGTAATGCTTATATATGTTTTATAAATCATTTATTAATCATGGCCATGGATAGTTAATTAGGTATTGAAAAGTGATAAACCTGGATAATAACAAATTACTGAGAAATCAATTCTTAAATCATCAATTTGATTTCAAACAGTTCTGATAATACATTAATTAATTCATTAACATGTCATTATTTAATGTTTAAATAGTATACCCTATGCAATTTACTATTATTAGTAAACAATATAAGAAATAACTAATCATCAAGTTAGTTACCCATTAAAAGATAAATAATAAATATTAAATACAGTTTAATTTACCAATTATTAATGATTACTGTAAAGTGTATTTCAAAGAAAAATGGTAAAGACATTTATCACCAAGATCAAAAATATGATGAGAAATTTGTGTATTAGAAGTATATTCTTTTACATCCACATAAACCATCTTGCCAGCCCCCAAAATCAGGTCATCTGGCCCCCAGGTTGAGAACCACTGTGCTATCAGTGCGATCCACATCATCTGTGGGGCATTTATTGCCCAATTTTATGATATAACTTTGCTGTAAATATGAAAAGGCGTTGCGTGGCGTCACGGTGAGGATTAAATAATGACATCAGGCGGTCAAAGGAGAATTAACCTTAAGGTGTGGATATAAAATCATGTTGACATTTTTGCAGCTTTATATTACATGGATGGGTTGGGGGGGAGGATCTGAATGCGTCTCCCCGGAGATCTGTCTAGCATACTGTTTATCTCCCGAAGACAGGGCCAGAAAAGTTGGTGCTGAAAGACAGCGTTGTAAATAAATCATTGGCTTGTTGTGAGCATATACAGTATGTACAGCAGAGTGGAATACAGGGACAGTTTGGGCGGCATGCTGGGAGGCTACCCTTGGAGAACAAGTTTGAAGGGTAGCTCAGGTTTGAAGGGTACACACTGTGCTGACTATGGAAAGACGAGAAAGTGCATTTATGACTGTCATTGTTTCTTATACAACTAGTAGTTACAGCCAAACTAGGCAGCAATAATACGCGTGTCAGGATCTCTGTGCTTACAAGGGCCACTGCTGTGTTGATATGTGAGCAGAGGGAAAAACTGTAAAAGTAAGCAACAATTTTACACCTGTGTATTCATGCAATGTGCTTAAACACAACTAGCTTCCTTAACATTTGTGCCTTCTTCTTTACATACTGTGATTAAACTTAGTTATTATTGATATAACTCGTAAACACGTTTGACCTATCTTATCTCTAATTTTGCAGCCAGTTTTCATTCATTGCCTTGTTTCTAATGGTTCTGCTGCATCTGTATTGTTCCTCTGCTGTCTGAACAACATTAGGAGTCTTGGGACGAAGCGCCGATGGACAGCTCGCAATGGTTTCTCTCAGTATGCGTCTTGAATAATTGATGCCTTGATTGCCTGGGTATTCATGGACACAAAAAGGCTTTTCCTATTCTCTGTCTAACACACTGCTGGAATCTTAAATAGTCTTCCCCAGTGGCAGGATGCACAGGGAAGCAAGTTATGTGGCCCACAGACATACAGCACAGTCAGTGTCCTTCATCATCTGATTACCTCAAGCTAGTGCTATCAGATACTGATAAGTTTTAATAAATTTATTTTATTGAGTGTACGCTACCATATACCAATTTTATCACCGCTGAAACGCTCAACCCAACCTTGGCTGCATCATATACTGTGTATGTTTTTTTAATCACAAAAGAAATCTTGCTATCTCTTTTCCCAGCAAAGGATACTCTATACTCTTTACTGCCTCTTTAGGAAGATATATTTTGTTCTACTTGAGATGTGTCCCATAAACTGGGCACCTTGTCTGTGGTGACCTTGCAGAATCTCACGCTCGGTGGAAGCATTAGCTGGCTTTATTTGCCTCTGCTGCTCTCCGTTGCTGTATATTTATTTATTCATGTTCGCACACTGCCGGTGTATAAATCCCGTAATTAAAGGGGATTTGTGTACAAAGAGCAGCAATGTGCTGGAGGCTCTTAATGGAAAACATGAGTGACACAGAGTGCCACGGTGCATGAGGCCCATTCCTGCACACAGAGGCAGCAGGCAAATGGCTTATGTAACCAACAGCTCTGGGGTGATAACAATCTTACCAGTCATGTCATGGCGCAGCAGACTGAATTGTCTTGGTGAGATGCGAACATGTTAGAGGCCCCATTGACTGACCATTAAACAATTAAACTGTCAACCCGCTGTCCTATAAGGGCAATTACCTTGCCAGCATTACATAGTCCATTGACATGTAATGGCTTCCCTTCCTGGGTTCAATTGATTCAATGTGACGCTGTAAGCAGTGATGATGTGACAGCTTTGGCACCTCTGTGACCTAATGTATTTAATTATGGCTTGCAAATAAGAAAATGATTTGATGTACATTGCTTTGGATGATTTTCACATCTTACTGATGCGTATTACAACCTCTCCAGGCAAGGTTTCTGAGCTCTCTCCCCCAGCTGGAGATGCTGAGGCTGATTTTCATTTCCTTTGTTTTTGTTTTTGCTTATACCAACCTCCTACAGTTGCTGAAAATAGCAGGGAATGGCAGCACTGTCTCTCCCCATCCCAACCCGTTGACAGGAGACCCCAGATTCCCCATTCTGGATTATGATAAGAAGCGCAGGGGAGGAAACTTCTCATGTACTCTCATTATGACTGAACCTGGAATGCATACTTGAGTGCTATCCAGCTCCAGGCTCAGCAAACATCTGTGATCTTTTGTGTTATGTCGGTTGCCAAAAGAAACATTAAAGCAAAAATCCACCATAAAACACTTTAACCTGGTAAAAACCAGCTGTTGGCAATGTTCCTTGCATGTCTGGGTCCTCTTTTGTTGTTAGATGGTGTTTTTCTCTTACTCCCTTGGATAAGCCAACAAACATAGACAGTGTGACTTCATGTCAGGATACGGGGCAGCTAAAAAGGAGTTTAACAGCAGGACATTTTTTAGCTATCTAAAACATTAACAGCATTAAACATCAGGTTTTGTTGTCAGTTCCTCTTAATCAGAGAGGGGGCTTCTTTCTGGAGCCGCCATTTTGCACCGACGTTCAACAATCACACAGGGAGAAATCTATCGTAGAAGAGGAGAGAGACCAATTTCTCCACTGACAGTAGCCTCAATAGACCAGAATGCAATGCAGCCACGAGACATGTTTCGTTTTGTGTAAGGGGTGCAACTCTCGCTTCTTCTCACAACCGGTATCGCTATCACTCTCTCCACCTACACATATAACCCACAGCTGAATGGAACAAGTTCAGGCCCGTTCTCTGGGGGTTGTTGAAAGTAATTCTGGGAAATGTAGGAAATCACTAACTGAAGTAGAAGCAGACGAGGCAGGTTGAATGAAAGTGAATGCAACAAAAAAGGTAAATTATAACACTTCATCACAAAATACACAAAAACTCCTGGAATGCTTTGAACAGATTGACGATATGTAAGAGCATCAGTGTAAGAGCACCCGAGGCTGGAATGTTCGTTGAAAGGAAAATAAAATCTCAAGTGCGTTTTAGGGTTCAAGAACAAGCAGATGAAGGTTACACAGTGAAGTCTTTACACGGCATGATCAAACCTTACAAACAATTCTCCACCGCAGATACCCAATCAACGTATCCACAATAGGTAGAGGGAGATGCGACTGTACACAGAGTGAGGTGGTGCCCATCTGGGAAGGGAAAGAGGGAGGAGAGAGTGTCTTCACTCATCAAGCCTTGTTTTGGCCTGGGGCAGTGGTGCCAGTGTGACTCTCAAGTCAGCCAGTGTAGGCTAGACACCAGGCACACAAGCAGATAACTGGTAGCGAGAGAGAGAGAGAGAGAGAGAGAGAGAGAGCAAAGGAGGGAAGGAAGGAGGGAGACGGAGAGAGAAGAGAGGCTTCGTCCCAGGATGAGTCACGTCTCCTCCTCACATTGTCTGCTGAGCGGAGCGAGGGCTGCGGGGAATAGCTGAGCTGGTGAGATGGGAGTTTCCCCAAGCTTGGTGGATGGCTGAGGGCAGATGTGGAGAAATACACACACGCCACACACAGGCGCACACACACACACACACTCACAGATACAAGCTAATGAATGTGAATGGGCGCGCATCTTGGCATACACACTCACCTAGACAGATGGACTAGTAGTATGCACATTCCTGCTCACGGTTTAAGCTTATAGACAGCACATAATATACAGGAGTGCAAATATCATAAAAAATACCCTAAAATACAGACTTCACCAGATGTTGTATAGATAATGTTATCCTGTTTGAAGTAATATATCTGCAGTATACTTTTTAACATGTGGGTTGGATTGATAAATAATCTGAAATCTGTTTAAAAGTACAGTGCAAATATTTGACTTCAAACAGGACAACATTATCTGGAGGCAAGGCAGCCTATAGGCGCAATAAATGCTGCATCTCTCTCTCTTTAAATTCTACGGACAGTATGACCGTCTAAACCACTAAACTCTTACGCCCCATGCCAGCCAGCCAGCCTGTGTTTATGGTCCCTTTAATGGGCCCCATTACACGTGCATTAGGTGAGGGCATCCTGTATTGGACTTTGCCTCTGAGAGCTTTTTACAGTGGTGGAAACCCAAAGTAAAGTTGGGTTTGTGGCTGCACCTCGCTGACCTCACATTTATGTCGACGTGTTTGTTTTGCTGCTGTCTCCTTGAGCGCATATTCTGTGTATTGTGCATTTGTGTCTTGCGCTATACGTGTGTGCGTTTGCATGCCCTGCCTGCCTGAGTGCAGAGTGTGTGTATATTTATCTATGTGAGGGCATCACCGACGGTATCTGCTGGCGGCTCTCTACCGCAGAGAGCCGAGATGCTCGGCTGTATGCGAGAGGGAGCCCTTGTGTGGTTAGACTAATGAGGCTCTGCATAGAGGATGGCTGTTGAGAGTGACAGAGATGATTTACGCCGGCAGGATGGACAGTCAACTGGGAAGCAGCATCCGTCTTCACACTGAGCTGCTGTCACAGAAACACACAGGTGGAAAGCATACACACGTGCACGGCTAACGTACACACATGCAGGGGGGTAGACACACACACACACACACACACATACACATACACACTCTTCCTCTGCTACAGTCGACAGTCTTAAGCTATCACTGGAGTCCATTTTGAGAGCCTGAAAGCAAGCTGACCACTGTTCAATGCTCGGTCAAGAGTTAAAAGGGTTTTTAGCATAAATGATGGTCTCTCCTGCATCATCAGCGAGGCTCAAACAACTCTGAGTCTTTATAGTTGGCTGCTTTGATATCTCCCTCCCTGCCTTCACTGTCTTCCGCATCTCTCTCTATTACCTTTTTCTCTCCTTACTTACACTCTCTGCATCCTCTCCCCTCTGCGCCTATATCCTCCCTCTCTCCTCTCCTCCTCTCTCTCTCTATCCCCCTTCATCTCTGTATTTCCTCTGTATCTCTCTCTCTCTCTTTCTCTCTCTCTCTCTCTCTACCTTCGTCCTGCCTGCTCTCCTTCTCTCTGGGACAGATGAGGTGAACAAGACTACTCTTCTTTCAGCCAAAGACAGCTTCCTTTCCACCAAGGGCATCGTTGTGTGTGAATAATGTCTGAACTAAGGAGTAAATATCTTCCCATGACAAGTTGTTTGGATTGGTGCTCATGTGCAATCGGATGCTTTATGTATCAGGGCCTGGACTGCCTGGCCTCTTGCCTTGCAGGAGTAGGGTTGCCCTGTCAGAACCCCTGAAACGCTGAGAAGGAAGGAAAGGGCCTTTTAGGGCAGACCCAGAAATGCAATGCTGCCGAATGTGTGTCACTTTGACTCTAAGTTGTTCTGATAAAGTATCTCACAGAGGTAATGCATCTGATATGGCGCAGATTTGAGGAGGAAAAAAATGTCCATTTAGACGCATTGGATCAATTTTGGGTTTTAAATTACCGGGGAATTAAAGGCAGCAGATTGCTATCGTATTAATCCTGCAAAAATTACATGCTCTGAAAAACTCGTCAGCTGAGGTCAAACATTACACTGAGCCAACTTGAGATGAGTTTCAATTAATGTCACATGTTGACCTTGCGACGCACAACTGCCAAAGTTGTTTTATTAAAATCACCAACGGCTGCCTCTTAGCTTATCCCCCTGATTCTTACCATCATAATCCATGCATTGTTTGCCTCGATACGGTGCAGGGTCCACATGTACTTATCATTCCATTCGGCAGCTCGCTATATTTATCCAACACTAAACCAATCACACTGATCAGCAGAGGTAATCAACAGTGAAATCGCATCACTCACCTCGCTGGAATATGGATAAGCATTCATCCATGAAACTATTTGCCGGAACAGGTTTCAGTTAAGGGCATCTGAGAGGGCACCGCGAGACAAGCTCGTCGCATCCTCCCTCACTCTCCCATTGTCATAAACATTCAAACGCGGGGCTCGTTTTTTACAGGGGTTCTGTTTAATGGGAGTCATCCGGAGCTGTGGCCCTCCGTGCCTTTATAAAACAGCGTGCGTTTAAGGTGTTAGTGGCAGCCACCAGCCACGGCACTTAATTTCTTCCTCTGGGTGCAGTCCATTGCTGCTTTAACTGCAGTGGGCTGCGCAGGAATACACCCACATACTGCAAACTTTTTAAGTGCAGAGACTGATTACCTAACATGAGTTTGTGAGTCCATGTAAAGGGGGATTTTATGTGAACCTAGAAAATGTTATTTTTGGGGGGAAGGAGGGGCAGGTAGGGGTTGGGGGGTATTTCTGCATCAACCAGCACATCATCTATTGTGACTGCTTCTATCATATAGTCAGCCACTTATGTAACTTAATGATAAGAAATCCAGTATATTTATTCAGGAACAAAACCTTGACATGAAGAATATGCATTCATTTCTCAGAATAATCCACCAACAGGATGGATAAATCACAAGACCGTTATTATTGACTACATTGTGCGCTGGATTTGAGATCAAACAACTTCCTTTTCAGTGTCTCTTACATCAACTTTGCTCTTTCATGTCTGAATTCAAAGCTCTGCAAGAACTCCCACGGATGTCTGATTCTTAATGTCACCGTCCACCCTGATGAATAGACACTCTGACGTTCATTACATCTCCCTGCATTCTCAACACTAAGCTTAATCCCTTAAGGTTCAGGATTTTCACTGTCCTATCCTATTGATCAGTCATCAAGCCGTCTTTTAGTGCAGCTATTCACCCCTTAGTGTCTGCCTCTGTGAAACTGGTACCAGTCTTGGTTAGCATTTTTAATAATGTAAAAGTGCAATTACTTAGGACACACAAGGCACTCTGTCCTTTCAACGAGAAATTAAAATTCATGTGAAACCATAAAATTCAATTCCTCGTTTCGTTTTGGATTAAATAGTGTCACTGGCAAATATAGGTTCAACATTTTGGATCATATGTTACTCAGGCTTTATATTTAAGGTGTAGTGATGGGTTTTGAGCAATATTTTATATCGATATTTGTTCAAATTCAGCCTTGTTGCTAACAAAATATGGTCCTAAATAAGTCTGGGTAACAGATGAAATGCTTAAGAAGTATTTCCCAGTGGCACCATTTAACCCATAATCATGTGTATGTATGATGTGAAACAATGATGTGTATACTTTTGCACAGTAGATTGTTGTTTTGTTTGAATTGTATAACTTCATACATTTTTAGAATTTTCTTTTCAGTTTGAAAGGCAAATGTCTGTAGATCTCAAAATTATTTTTTAGTGCAACTAAATGTGCTAAAATTCAAGGGGGTTCACAATCGTTTGAGCATGACTGAATAGGAAATGACTGCATGCCATTTTAGAAAGTAATGGTTTCATATCTCATTGACTGCACCATCATTGTAATGCTTACAGGACTCTGGTGCCAATTTCTCAGAAACAAAATCACTGATGTGAAACTTTTTGAATGTTCTGGCTTAGTGATGGGGAAGACAGGACTCTAAATATTCCAGACCTTCCCGTTAACATTGTGCCCTACCCAAGAAAATCAGATTTCCATTCAAGGTCCAGTTAAAGAGCAGGGAGGGGTTACAGATGGTAATCACCTCAATAGCATAGCCTGTCTCCGATCCTCCATCTAATATGCAATGTTGATGGCTGATGATCTATTATTGATGCTCCATCCTGGCTGATCTTGAAAGGCCAGGTTCGGCCATGACTATCCATCTCATGGATATTTTAGTACCACTTCTACCAGAAGATGACCACATGACCACTGCATTTCTAGAAGAAAAACAATGGAAAATACAATAAATCTACTGTTGTACTGGCAGTGGATTTAAGTTTGTGTTACATTGGACTTGTTTGAACAGATTGGTGCAGTTATGTAAACCCAAGTGGAGATTTGTGAATCCTAATGTCTGTGTTAACTGTAAATATTATCTTTATAGATCCATTTAGGCCTTTACTGAGGAACAATGAAAACTTGTTCATACTGACAACAAGCTAAAACCATTGACTTAATGCCACTCAATTAAGCTGGTTTCGAAGTTAAGTGTCCCCTGACTGACTGACTGACTGACTGACTGACTGACTGACTGACTGCCTGACTGACTGACGTTACCATCATAGGAATAACCACTCTCCATAACTTTGTATCAAATACAACATTATGAAATAAGCACATTTTCACAAAAGCTTAATGCACTTACAATCAATGGATACAATAAATAACTCCTCACCTAGACAGATGTTTGATACTTCAAAATAGTATGTTGCATCTTCATCATGAAAGTCTTTAAGAGTTAGAAAAATACAAACTCCAAGTACAACACAAAATAGCACAGAGTTCCAAATAAAAAAGCCTATATAATGCTACGCTATCCAAAACTATCGCAAACTACTCAGTCGTGTTACAACCTAATTAAATCTTCTCACCTAATATGCACAGTTATTAAACACAGTTATTATCAGTTATTAAAATACTTTATTTATAATGAAAAATGACCCATGCAACTACTCAAGCACACATCCACATGCGTTTTATTATTATTCACAATAATCATTAAATTCCAACCTATTAATCTTGTCGCTCAGTAGTCATGATGTTATCCAAGATGGAAAACAAATGACTTGTAACATCTTTCTACTTCAAACCCTTTGTAGTCTCAATCAGTGTTGTTTGAAAAGACTAAGTGTTGTCTTTGACTGTTACAGCAAAACATTTACACTTCATTACACTTCATTTCGTTCAACGTTCATTGCCAAGACACTCACAGCTGGCAAGAGTTTTAACCTGTTTAAATCTGTGACTGCATTACTCTCTACCACTCTCTCTCTCTCTCTCTTGATCTCTATATGCACACATGGATGGATAGTAACCACACTACACTGAATTCCAATAACAGTGCGAGACTGAACACTTCCATACCTGGTTTTGAAGATCTGATGGCAATTTGAGCAAAATGCAATTTCTTTGCATCACTTAATGTGTCCTGGCGTGATTTACTGCTAAAAGTCACATTGAAATGAAAAGTGTAATCATAACGAAACTCCTCTCTTGTTTCTGGCAATGTGCGAGAGTAGGGAACATTTGTTTTAAAACAGACTGAGCTGTTTGAGTGCATCGCACTAAGATATTTCATGGCTGCAATTCAGTTGTAATCCCCTTGAAGCACATTACAGTTCTGGTAGCTCTAAAATAAATATCTGACTCCAGACATGTGGCTGGGAATAGTCTCACAGTTCTTCTATGTACATGAATTTTCAGCAGCATTGGAGTTTGGGGCATTGAGATCTACCCACCATATGCAGTGCATTCAAGATAATCAGGTCAGGGTATGCTGATAGACCCCAAGCCTTAAAGTTTCATCACACCCTCCGTTTTATGACCGCCATTCTTCTCTGCTGCTTTGATCGATTTCATTCTCATGTGGGATGGCTGACTAGCTTTTTGTTTCACCACGGGACTCATGTCCTTGTGCGCCGTTGATTCATTGCATAGAAAGTAATTGATTTTACAGCACATAATGCTGAAAAGGTGTCTGACGTCTGGTGGTCCCATCCAAGTTTGTGTCTGCCCCAGACGGAACAAAAAGCCCGGGCTGCGGCTGTGGCCACACTCTGCCAGGTGCGGAGCTTGGCGAGTCCACATGGTACAGTGGCCCTGCCATCTGTGTCAGCCAAAACTCCCAGACAGATGATGGAGGGCAGCGCCTCTTGGCAGATCCTGCAACGCTGTCCGGGGACTGTAAAGAATAAACCACCACCACCTTCCTTTTGGTATTGTCTTTTGTTGTTGTATCCATAACCCAGGATCTATCATTTAGGTGCAGCCACAGCCAGGATGCTAAGTTAGGAAAAAAGGCTTCCATTTTTTGCTTTGTGTTTGTTTTTGCTCTGTAAGCAACATCTAATAAAAAAGGGTTCAGTCAAGAGAGTGAGTTTATTTCACCCAGTCGAGTGATAAAATGCCTCTTCAGTTGTATATTGAGATCTTTCATTCAACTAAGGCATGCTACTTGGCCCAACATGTAATGAGTTTTGGGAAACAGGGGGAGGGAAATATATGACTTCCTCCCATGAAGCTAAGTGTATTGATAATTTAACCATTTTGTGTCACCACTCTGAAATACGCACCACATCCTGTATTCTGCTCCTCAAGAGCGTTCAAGGCAACCCTCCATCTACATCAGTCAATCCCCTTCTGCTTCTGTCTCCCTAACATCCTCTTCTTATCATCTTCCTTGTCTGTTCAGTGACCCAGACGTTTCCTGTTCTTAGTGATAGCAAGCTAATCGTTGGCCTTATTTATTATACATTACATATACAGAGTGACTGTCGGGCAATCTATCAAGTAAGCACCCGGCTCTACTTTGTCAAATCTCCTCTCAACGTGACAACTTCAACAGGTTGTTTACCTTCACCATGTCAAACAGGACGCTTGCAACTCTTCTATGACTCATTTAAGACAAAGAGTTGTCATCATGCCCAA
Source organism: Centroberyx affinis (assembly GCF_046629955.1). Lineage (NCBI taxonomy): Eukaryota > Metazoa > Chordata > Actinopteri > Beryciformes > Berycidae > Centroberyx > Centroberyx affinis. The sequence goes on along the minus strand of NW_027278852.1, from coordinate 266,335 downwards.
ATGAGTGATTGCCCTTCCCATCCCTCTCTCCATCTGATTAAAATATAATTCCACCCCTCCCTCAACGGTGCATCATGGACCTCCTTTTGTGGCTGATGTTGATCTTTTTTTTTTTCTTACCCCTAGACCTAATCATGTTTTAATTTTTCTGCTGCTTTGCTTGGCTAGCTCTGGCGTTAATGACGGCCCCTACCTGCTCATTGTGTGTAATAGATTTGATAAGGTTCCTAGAGCCACCCTTTTGGCTCAGACCATCGCAGCGCTCATCAGGATAATTTATGAGCAGTGGTGAGAGATTCCTTAAACTGCAGGCGACCTTTGAGGACTACAGATGTGCTTCAGTGTAGCTCCTCGTGTGGAGACACACTCATAAAGCAGTGTCACCACATCTTTGTTCCTGATTAATCTCTGTGTATAAAAGAGCTATTATGCCTGTGCCGTATCCTGACCTGCACTCTCCATTGACCTTGTAGTTGATTATGTGTCAAATGCTCCAAAGCCTGCAAAGGAAGGGTGAGTAATTGAGTGGGGTTAGTGTTATCAATCTTGCATAACATTAGGTCTTTATTAATCAGATATTTACATTGTTTATGCTGAATATAGTTATGTATCCACACAAATTACTATTGAAATTGTTATGCTATTGTGTTTAGAAATCCATTATCTAACTTGATGGTCTCCAATTGCCCTTTTATACCTACATCACATTTGAGTTTTTCAGGTTGTAATACTGCAGCATAGTCTAATATTAGCATTTTTGCTTTGCTGGATATTAAGTGGGTGTGGCTCACAAAAAAAAATTAGAAAACTGGATCCAGGCATGCAATAACTGCCATTGTCCTATCAAAAAGCAAACAAAGAGCCTCATAAATGATTATTCTCCACCCCCTCCAACCCTGCAGTCCTGCTGTAATTGCTTCTTCGTGAAACTACAATAACAAAGACAGGGCAGTGTATGGAAACTGCAGCCTGCTGCACTGGGCCCGTATGACATGAGCCTTGAGCTGACAATGGCTGTTGTTTCAGGGTTCGTGCTTGGAGACTTTGTATTGATTTCCTTCCTGTGCTCCGTCCACAAGTAATATACAGCTTTAATCTAATTGCCGTGCTGGAAGTTTGGGGGAGTGATGTCTACTGAGACATGTGTTATGTATTATTGCTACCTTCATACTCTGATTCACACTGACCTAGTGTCAACCATCTACATTGCTGACAAAGCACCTTTGATCACAGGGGAATAATGTCACAGAGAAGCTCAAGAAAAAGGAGGGGAAAAGCAATATTTAGGTAACACACAAGTATGGCTAACTTTGGTAACTTTAATTTGCTGTCACAAATCATATGCACTGTACGTGTAAACTCTTTGATAAATGGATGTGCATTTATTGTGCATCAGCAAACATAAGGATGGATTTATTCATGTGGAGATATATTTGGTTTGTCACCTAAAATTACATCCAAATGAAATTTTAGCATAGCACCACGAGATAATGATTGCTTACTCAAAACAGAGAGAGAGCTGAAATTGATTTTGAAGGTGCTTTGAATGTCTAAATTCTCTGCAAATTTCTGATAATGCCTCATTTTCATTCTTCATTCCTCCCAAGCTGTTTCTTCTTTGCATGATGCCAACTTTGTGCTGGAGAAATCACCCCACAAAGTTCAGCACACCCTGCAGATGGAGCAAGTTCCTGGGCTCTTTGAAGATGAAACCTCTTCTACAGTCTGATGTGGAAGATCCCTCAGGCCATTTTACAGTACTTCATGTGGTGCCCACCGACCCACGAGCCTTATATTTAAAAAAAAAAAAAAGCTTTTGAAACCTGTATCACTAATGCACTTGAGAATCTTATTAATCTCTAGATGTCTCAGTCACTTTTTCTGAACAGAAACCAAGTCCTTAAACATGAATTGAGTTGCATAGAAAACCAACGCATACAAGAGAATGAAAATCTGATTCTGAAGGGCCATTGACCAAGAAACAGGCTGCCTTCATTGTGTATTCAACCCTGGGACCAGACAAATTGCATCAAATGCCAGGTTCACCCAGGGGCCACTGTCTGCCAGACAGATATTCTTCATCCAAGGGCATTGTGACAGCAACTATGTCTTGCTTGGCTATTTACATCTTCTTAGCCGTGGGTTTTTTAAAACTATACAAATGTGGCTCCTTCAAAGGGCAGCATAGCTTCCTATGGTAAGGTGCCAGACAAGTTCACTGCCCATTTCCCCTAAGAAAAGAGGCATTTTGATGTGGCCGACTCCCCATGGCATCAGTAAAAAGTCAACTTTGATAAAAGGCAAACATCATCCAGATTTACTCCGGCCTAGCCTCTAGACACCCTCTGTGGGTATCTGTACCATTTCCAATCTCACGGTCTTGTACCCTTGCAACTCGGAGTGTGTTTCTCGGTGTGCAGGGTAGACATATCAAGAGATGCTGAGATTTCCGTTTGTGTGACTTAATGCACTTCACAATGCAGCCGAGCTTGTAATCATCTCCCAGAGAAACACTGGATTTGGTATATTGTAACATTTCTTTAAGGACCTCTTGAAGCTCTCTGCGATTGCCTTAGGATACTCTGCTCAATCAGACCATGATCTGCTGATAATTCCTACCAACATTGTGAACCAGCTTCTTACTGCCCACTCAACCATGAGCAGTACTGTAGCACCAGCTCGTCTGGCTGTGAAATGTTATCACTGGGCTTGGGTCTTCATCAGCCTGAATGTGGCCGGGAGGATCAATGCACTTATACTGGATCGTTTTACCCTGGTGTGTGCATAATGGCTTGATAGGTGATTTCTTAGAGCTCTCAGTGTGTGTGCGAGTGTGTGTGTGTGTGAGTGTGTGTGTGTGTGTGTGTGTGCATCTATGTTTGCATGTACAGTATGTGATGAACCACAGCACTTAAAATCAATATCACAATTTCAAGGTTAGTGACCTGCACTGACCTATTTGCATCCTGAAATATAGCACATGATTGCATACTATCCTCATTAACGTCTGTTTGGCCACACAAATTCAAGGATTTACCTCAAAATTTTCTCCTAGTCTTTTGATCATATCCTAACACTCATTAACTCATCTTTGAGGCAGCAGACCTCCTCCACTCAATTAAAATGCAGACTAATCCTTTAAACCAACATATAGATTCACATCATGGATCCAGAGACACACATAGCGAGGGGGATAGGACCCTCTCAAAGAGGACGATATTTACTGTGGAGCCTTCGCCGTATCCCACTTTAATTAACACCAGGAAGCGGTGCAGAGAGGTGGCAGGGGTGCTTGCAGGTAGGTGGGCGTTTCAGACGGTCGACTGATAACGGTTCTCTGCACAGTGAACTAAAGGACATGCCAAAGGCCTTCCAGACGGCTCAGCGAACCCATGCACTGCAAAAAATATTAAGGCAGTTCAACTTAAAAACATAAGTTTCCTTGCTGCCTTAAAATTGTGAGTTGACTGAAGTAGTACTGAATAGTTAGGTCAAAGATCATTAGTTAGTTGTTCTAATGTAGAAAAGCTAACTGAGTGAACTTAAAACAATAAGTTCAATCAACAAATGTCTAGTCATGCTGATTCGTGTTTCCAAGTTGAATGCATTAATTACCTCCGCCAAGGAGGTTATGTTTTCGGTGCCGTTTGGTTGTTTGTCTGTTAGCAGGATTACAGAAAAACTACTGGCCCAATTTTCATGAAACTTTGTGGAAGGGTGTAGCATGGGCCAAGGAAGAACCCGTTAAATTTTGGAGCGGATCCGGATCCGACTCACGAATAAGCAATATTAGCACGAACCTTGGCGGAGGTCTGCGCTCTCTGAGTGCCCTTCTAGTTGATGAACTGAAATCCAGTGTTATTTATTTTTTCACAAGGTTTGCTAGGTTTAAGTTCGACTTCCTCTTGTATCACATGATTAATACACAGTTCAGCATGTGCAGCTGCAATACACTTACTTGTAGTGGATTGTACTTGCCATGTGCATCACAGAGAAACTTACTTGATTGTGAATTCCCAGATACATAGATAAGATAGATACTAGATTTTATCATGTTTTTTTGTATTTCTAATCAGAAACTGACCTATTATTCACCAAACATACATACATAACAAGTCTCTATCCTGTAACTTCATTCAAACCAAAAGAAGGAAGAGTTTCTGGAGAGTTAAACTGAATGCAATGCATACTGGGAAGTCTGCTACTAAACTAACAGTGTTGAGTTTAGTGAATGCTTTATAAGGTGTTCTCTCAACTCATAATTTTAAGATGTGAACTCATGATTTTAAGTCATGAAGCTCATAACTAGCACTTTTAAGTTGAAATTGACAAACACATCTATATACATTGTGTTAATGGATAAAGATGAGTTGATTTCACTAAATTGCACTATGAGTTTTTACAGTGCAGTCTCTCTGCCCCGGGCCAACACCGCCACCGCCACCCTGCTCCCAGGCCCTTGATCCCGCTCCTGCCGCCCTGCCCAGGATGGCGTTGGGCCAGAGTTAGCAGCCGCAGCACTCAGGCTTCCTCTCACTCCACCACCCAACATGAGCCAGTAACACGTGAGAGAGAAAGCTCTGTATGTCTGCCTCTGCGAGGGAGGGAGAGAGCAGGAGGAAGGAAGCTAGAGAGGGAGACAGAAAGAAAGAGAGAGAGAGAGAGAGAGAGAGAGAGAGAGAGAGGAGGGAGATAAGTGGCGGAGATAAAAACGCTTGGAAATGCAGAGCTCTTAGAGAAGCAGTGCACCTTTAAGAGGACGTGCAGAGGCGTCTTTACAGTGGCAATTAGGCAATGCTTTTCTTCCGATGCAGTACTCTGTAAACTTGACAGGGAATTTAAAAGCTATATCTCTATCTCGCTGTGTCTCTCTTAAAAGATTTTTCTTTTAGAAATACCCAAGACAGGCCTTTTTTTTGTGTCAGCTACAGCCTGTTTGTGAAAGACGAAGGTGTTAAAAAGGGGTCTGTAGTCACAAGAGGGTGCCCACCACCACCAGCACCATCACTAGCCCCCCCCCCCCTCGCTTGTTACTGTGATCGCTGTGCCTTTTGTGGCTCTGCACATAATATATCTTCTCGCTGCAATTAACTGCTGCAGGGCCTGTGTAGGAACTTAGAGGGATGTCCCCTCGGCAGAACAGGTACCCCGGGGAGTTGATGTAGGAGAGATGGAAAGGAAATAAGAATGCAAGAGGGGAGAGCCAGTAAGTGAGTGAGAGAGAGAGAAAAGCAGAGAGAGAGAGAGAGAGAGAGAGAGAGAGAGAGAGAGAGCGTGTGGGGAGAGAAGAGAGAGAGAGAGAAGAGAGAAAGCAGGAACGCTGCATGCCAAGGCTTCCCACCCACCGCTTGTGTCTGTAATCTCTCGGGGATGGGCTGGATATCAGGGAAAGAGTTGTTGTGCCGTGAGGAGTGCTGACAGCTTCGCCTCTTCTGCCCCCTACTGCAGAGGGGGAGAAGTGTCGGTGGGAGGAGGACTGGGAAACTCAAAGGGAAGGCAAAAGGAAGGGTGATGCGGAAATCTAAATGTTTAGCCTGTTTCCCAGAGATAATGATACTGTCGTTTACATTTCATCAGTGCTTTATTTGGTTGCACTTTATGATGGCTTTATTCAAGTGTATTAATCTGTGTATTAAGGGGGGGCAATAATGATAATAATAATATTTTACTGCCCTATAGCACAAATTGACCATAATATATCTGCAGGGGGTTGATGGGGTTGTTGCTCAATACCAATGACTCAACGACTACTACAACGACTACCGAGCCCCCACCCCACACACACACACACACACACACACACACTTGCATTTTCAGCTGCTCAGGATGGAGGATGGAGCTACAAGCGAGTGACCAGCATCGCAAGACATTTCAGCTACAAAGTCTAAAAAGCCAATGACCATCCAATATTATTATTGCAGTGTTTTGCGTGGTGATATATTACCTCTTCATTAGATGTTTCTGTTGGATCTCTGTGCTAATTCGCTATCTTATTCTCCAAACTGTGACTTTATTGTTTGTGTCAACTACAGGCCACTATGAAGGCTGGTGAGGGAAGCTCTATCGATGTTGTTGCAACTTCTATTGGTTGCCAATAGAGGTCTATAGAGGTCATAGATTACTTAATGCCCGTTTAACCCATAGTGAAGTATTGTAAGCGCACAATATTACCATGTTAGCACTCAAAGACAATTACCCTAATATATAATGTTTACAAGGTTGTAAAACATATGCATAAACACAAATGTTCATACTTTTAGTGTGCTATTACTCCCTTGTATGTACATTATGTACTAGGGAGATTTTCAGTACTAAAACGGTAATATTTTGTTTTAACGATACTTTCCGTCGGGTTAATACACTGGAATAAATCCATTTTAAGTCTTACCCTTCATTCAGTGTTTGCAATTATAAAATGAGCAGACTCTGGCTTCCACAGTTGAGAAAACTAATAAAGGTAAATGAGATCAGAAGTATTTGCTAACAAAGCTTTGATGCGTTCGAACACGGGCTGGCTTGATTAGGGGATTAACAAGTGTGTTGACTATACAAAGAACTCAATGTACACACTATTCTCAAATCACACCGCTAAAAGATATTCTTTTCTGACATATGCTTCTCACCAGCTGTTGTGGTTCTCATGGGCTTGCGTGTCCTTAAAACCAAATTCCCCTTTGTCTTCCAATTACTGCAACAAAATGGTGTATTTTCATATCTCTATTTACCCACATGTTCCTTTACACATTGTATTCTTATCCTGGCTGTGCTGCGATTGCACATAATATATGCAGGGCCATACATTACAGGAAGTCACTGTGGAATACATATGTGCAAATTAGAACAATATAGCACTATCGCTGTAGCTCACTCTGGGTATTTTAACAACAACCCACATCAACAGCTCGACTTTGAGAAGGTGAAAAATTGTCGTCCCCCGCCATAACCATGCTTCAGATATGCTCAATCAATGGTGAACATGCATCGGAGAGGGGCGGGGGGGGGGGGGGGGGGGGGGTCCGCTTTGCAGACCTGCAGAATATTGGCTGTCAAGAAACAGACGTGCAATCAATCATGAGCAAAGTCACAGCCAATGTGAAGGATACCAGTCCTCCTTAGGCCTCGTCGCTGTGACAAGCCAGCGATTGCGTAATGCTGGACGCTGCCGTGCTGTAGGTTGAGATTAATGGACGCCGAGTATATGTACTCTAAAAGGGCATGAGATAAAAAAAAAAAGTGTCTGACCTCCTATGGGGTAAAACAGATTTCAAGGCGTGGAGGGTCGGGGTGGAAAAGGGGGGGGGGGGGGGGGGGGGGGGTGCAGTGACAGAGGGCCTTGATCACTAGCACCTCCTATGCGGAGATTAACGGCGGAGATAGTGCAATATCAAGTGCAGAGGCAGGACACTAGCCGAGTCCTGGCTAATGGGCTCAGCTGCTTGGCATGTATTCAGAATCACGCCCTGCATTTTATCTCTCTCTGTCTCTTCCCTCTTGAGGATTTGGCATTGTCCACAGAATAACATGAAAAATAGTGTCTGTTGCTTGTGGATTCCTTTGTGTATGTTTGTTTTCGTGGTAGAGTCCACATACAAAGTCTTATGTGCATTCCTTTGTAGTCGTTTTTTTCTTGCAACTTTGACAAACCAATTCTCTTATTTGAAGCTCTCTTAAAGTCTGAGAAAAGCATCTAAAGCCTTGATGTTGGAGTCTTTGCAGCAACTCTGGCTGTTCTCTGGCTGAGGCAGTCACTTGATGCTGTTTTGCTTTTGGACATCTCAGCTATAAAAAAAAAAAAAAATAACAGTTCAGTCACAGTAGTTCAGCAACTGCAGTAGCAAGAAACAGCAACTGTGTCACCATCTTAAGACTCAAGTGTTCATGTCCAGAAAGTCTGCTGTCATTTAATCTCCCACTCATGTCCATTCAAACTTCCAGCCAAAATGGATTTAAGTTGAGTATTCTTCCTGCTTAACATGCTATCCAGACCATGCAGAGTGTGTGTTACCTCACGCTTTGCGCTGTTTCAAGGGGTTCCAGACCGCCCACGTGTTTTGCTTTGATCCTTGCTCGGACTGGCAATAGATTGCACTGGATTTAGATGTGATCGGATGCTTATAGGATTTATCAAGCTTTCGCAAGCTGCTCTCCACAAACACAGCCATGGTTCAAATCATGGCTCTGTGTTTGCAGCCCTGACAAAGAACATCATGTAATGCACATCTTTGCCAAATCCCTGGACATTCTCAGTTGGCACATCTTTTGCATTGAACTCTAATCCCCCACCAAAACCCCAGACAGTGTTTTGAGAGGCACCGCAGTGAAGTTGCTCACCACAAGATCCTGATTACATTTTAAGAGGCAAGTGATCGAAAGGGCTCAGAGAGGCTAAAGAAGTGCATTGAGTGATAGCACTCAGTGTAGTCCAAATATTGTATTTGATTACTTTGAAAAAGCTATATGGATAGTTCATTTTCGTGTAAACCAATTTCTCTGTAGCCACTAATAGCAGGACTTGTTTTATCCTTCCGATTTTTATCTTGAACACACAAATGATCATTCCTTTCATTTTTACATAGCTTATGCCAATCAGGCTGTTTTAGCACCCTGTCTGTTTTCATTATTCCCCATTCCTAATTCAAGCTTCACAACAGGCCAGCAGGCCAGCATAATGGCATTTTTCTGCCACTGTTAATTAAAAGCACAAACTTGCAGCTAATAAACACAGAGTCTTCTCTAATTGAACTGCCAGTTGCATTGTTCCAGGTTTGTTTGTAGGGAATGGATGCCATGTTGGCTCTCCGCAGTGTAATTACCAGTGCCTGCCCCGGTGGGAGAAAGGATCAATCTTGGGTGACACTAGTGGTGGATACCTCCCCTTGTATCCTTGGGTATTGGTTCTCCATGGCAGGGAAAGTTTATCATCATGGATAGAGAGCATCCTTTAAGACTATGGCCCTCACTGCAGCCTGTGTGTCCATTTGTAACACGACACCAGATTCTCTGGATCACAGTCATTACTTCTGCCACTCAGATTGCCAAGAAAACAGAATGAATTCCAAATTTATGAACACTACCCTCTTAACACTATGTCATTTGATGGACTCCTAAATGGTTGGGGGAATTCAATTAGGAAAGGAATAGAGTTTTGAAAACGTGGCACTGTGCCTGCCAGTTACTCAAGGGACATGATTGATGTCTGTGAGTGGCATTTAGCACAGCTGACCCTGATTCAGATTACCATCTCATTAGCATCAATAGACTGAGACACACAAAAGAGAGCAGCGCTGTCGCCTGAAAACTGTTCGGAGGGACCAGCCTGAGGGAATTTCCAGCTACAAAATACTTTAATTCCATAGTTTTAGTGACATTATAGGGGAGTGGGAGTGCTGCTGCATACAAATCAGATACAAAACCCTTACAATGTCAGGAATAATGCCCCAAGTCCCAGCCTTTCAAGCTAATTTAAAATATGTTTTCAATAGTGGGGCTACAATGAATGTATTTGTTGTTCTAATTATGACAATGAGTCCCTTCTGGGAGGGTGAGGTAGTCTTCACAGAATATAAGGTCTTTAAATGAAACTATTAATCTACATAATGTATGAACAGATGTTATTTGTGCATCAATACTTGTGTAATATGCATGAAACAATATTTATATGCTTCTACTTTATGCATCGCAGTAACTAACAAAACACAAATACCCACACACCAACTCACCAGAGTAGCGTTTCAGCTGTTTGAGCGGCCTGAAAATGGAGGCAAAAACAGCAACAAATACGGGTTTAATCAATACCACCCGTTGTTTGTTAAAGCCTGGCACGTTTTGTGAGTTCCAGGCAACCCGCGATTTACAGGCAAGGATAAGAAGGCCAGTCTCTGTGCATTCTTCTCACAACATTGATGTGTTTTTGTTGAGACAGCATCTTATATGAAAACATCGTATCTTTCTTGTTTCATTTCAGGAGCTGCTGCGGGCCCAAATATGGCCTACTTTTACCTTTTCCTCTTCCCCCTGGTGGCGCAGATGTTACAAGCCGAGATTTAAATATAGTCCGTACAGATGTTTGTGTGTGATGGCGCGTTAAACATAGGTGTGGATTTTGAATCATCTGTGATTCAATCAAGGTGGTAAAATAAATACTGAGAGTGAAACTTGGAAGAAGAAAAAAAAGATGGTGTTAGCAGGCGAGAGAAGATGAAGTGAGAGACTGAGAGGGAGGGAGAGATAGAGGGGCAGATAGATGGAGAGAGGCAAGAAGCGAGAGGGAATAAAGAGAATAATAGACAAATAGAGGGGGGGAAAGTCTGTGTGTGTGTGTGTGTGTGTGTGTGCGGGTTTGTTGGTGCGTGCATACAAGTGTGAGACAGCTTTACAGAGAGATAAATATGTGAGTGAGAAAAATAGGAGAGAAAAAAAAGGTGGGATAGAAAGAGAGAGGGAACAAGAGGGAGAGAACAAGAGAGAGACACAGAGAGAGAGAGTATATGGGGTGTGTCTTGATTGTATTCAGTCCCGTCTCCTGTCTGTCTCTGATCAATAGCTGCTGTCACTCAGTGCCGGCTCAAACCCCTCATGCTCAGAACCACAAATGTAACCCCAGCCAGCCCTGCCAGCAGCTTTATTATTCATGTGGACCCAATACAAGACCAGAAAACTGGATGAGCAGACTCCAAGCCGGACTCGCTGTCATGCCTGCCCTGACTGTGCAAGCTGCAGGACAAACTGCTGCTAGGACAAATGCCCTACGGTGTCCACGTTGTCAAAAAATACTGCTCCCTGTGTCAAAGCACTATGGCAGGGAAGGCAAAAAAACCCACAAAAAATAAAAAAAAACATACAAAACCAGAGGTATTTCTGAGTTCTCCTGACACTATTTGGCGGAGTTATTTCTGCCATTGCAGGCAAAACATCCACCCCAATGTTCAGAATCCAATCTTCAATGAATAGTGCAGCGAGGATACACAAAAACAGCATTCACAGAAGGCGTAGATCTGTGTGGCAAGTCGACTCATTTTCTCCTAAGAATAATCAAAACGAGAGAGTTGAGTGAGTTGAATGCAAGTGTAGTCTAACTCTATTCAACCTCAAAACTGGTGTTAACCCTGACATTCGTGAATATAAATATTTAGCACTTAAGGCCACCGAGCCTCCAGGATGGCCCACTTGTGAATATTTTGACTTAAACAGATGTACAGGAATGCACTGAAGGCTGTTCTGACATCCCGTGTGTCTATACAGTCACTGTGATATCACCCAGCATGAAAATATACCAGGCCTAAAGCCACAATCTTTCACAGTTGTGAGTCATCGGTTGCTGCCTGAATTCAATTTAGTTCAATTTAACATGTTTGTTTAGGTATCAGCTCTTTTATTAAAGGTGAAATGTAACACTGTGTACACATTTTCGATTTTTTTTAGAAAGGGACAAAGTTGACCGGAGGCAAATTTATCTCATTACACATTTTAATGATACTGCCATGTAGGAAACAAATTCAATTGTTGTCCTCCATCTACATCAAATGAGAACCACTTCGCACTAATAAATGCTTGATTTGCCCCAAACGCTTGAGCACTTTTGCTCCAAATACTTATTACCGTTAATCAATATGAAGTGTGACATTGTATAATACTTTCATGAAGAGACTAAATTATTTGCAAAAGGGAGAAAAGAAAAAAAACAAAAACATCCTCTCACTATCTCAGCACCAAAGTACATTTTGCTGTGCGGTTTTTTTTTTTTTCTCGGATGGTAAAGGTCACCCAATGAACCGTGGGGTAGCAGCGATATGCCTCCTCTCTCTCTCTCTCGCCTTGTGGACTGCTAATTCACTTTAAACCTCTCCCAACCTTTTCTGAGGCAGCGGCACATCTGCAGGCGGATCCGATTAGGTCATGTATGCATTGCTGCGAGGCTGGCAGGCCGGCGCATCCTGGCATATTTCTCTTTCCCGTTGGCCGCTCATGTAATTGCCCTCCCGTGTGCGCTTCCTATTAAACATGTGAATGGTGCATTGCTCGACAAAAGCCACGGGCCCACTTGTGCATGCAACGTTAAATGAGTGTGACGCTCTGTAGTTTGCTGGACGAGATAGTTCTGTCATTGGAATCACGTTGATCCAAGTGTTTCAATGGTCTGTTAAGGATCATGAAAACATCTCTTTTTATTGCAGAATTTGGCTGTTACTGTTAGTTCCAATGCCGATTGTCACCGAACAGGCAATTCACAAACTGTCACCATTTCATCTCCCACTGTCACAGTCACAATGACTTCTGTGTGGCCCATCTGCACCCTACCGGGGGGAGATCCGTGATGTTTCTCTGAGGAGCGGCGCCTCGCTTACAATTTCTCAGAAAAAATCACACGGGCGCCGTCGAAGTGTTCTCCGAGGATCGGCACGCCGGCTTCCTAAGAGGAAACAGGAAATGACAAAAAGCATGGCAGTCTAGAGGAGACAGGCAGGAAACAGCTGTACTGGGACTCGGAACCCCATCTATAATTCATTGGAGGTATAATAAGATAACTTTTCCCTTTTGTCATTTGCTGTAAGTATGATGAAACCCAGCCCAAACGAGGAGGCTGGCTCCAGTGCAATAATAATGAAGACATATTTTTCCCTCATCAGAAGAGAAAGGCTGGGTCCTTGATTAAATATTGACTTGCGATCGTCTGTGTTCTTGTCTCTGTCTAATCAATAATTCATACGAGGTAAAAGAGATTGTTGGAATTAACCCAGGCGCTATATGTTCGCCCAACATCTGTTTTGCTTGTTTTCGCACCGTGCCCGCTCAGAATTGGATGGTGAAGAAGCTGCAAATGAGCCCTCCTTAGTGGGTTAATAGCAGTGACACTCTTTCAACACTTTTAACATCATTTTACCAATGTCAGGATAAATTTGTTCAACATTCAGTGAGCAGAATCCCACACAGTGCTGGATGGTAATTCTTTCATCAGCTCAACTTCAGTACCTTCATTATACTCCATTAAAAGTCTGTCAAATTATCATTAAATTATCATTGTAATGTAATCTTGTCAACCTGGAGCAGTGCTGATTTCTCACAAAATTCAACACCAATAATGAATCAGTGATTGTGTCAGTGATAACTGATAAATGCTAACAATATCTATGTTTATTTGCACTGAGCGGTATAAGCGGTATCGGCACATCTTGGTGATTTCTGTGAGTAATATTCAGGTTTTTGAAGTGCCAAAAAAGGACATTATCAGGAGACATTCTTTAAACCAGCTGAGAATGATGCTTGTTATGTATAAATGGGGAGAGGAAATTGACTGTTATCTTCTCCTTTGTAACCCTATCTAAATGCACAGGTTTCCTGCATCTCAGGTAATCCCTCTGTATTATTTAGTAATGGAAAGCATCTACGGTATTTGTATTATTCAAGCCACCATTTGCCTCTCTGTGGTGGCTCATCTGCAGCATTGACTCCTGTTGCGTTGCCACAGCAAAACAAGCGGTGCCATGAATCTTTTATAAGGACGTGAATAGGTTGATGATGAGGACAGTCCCTAAAGCCTGTTTCATAATGTGGTCCCTATAGCTTGGGAATTACATCTACAGTATGACTATGCGTGCCGTCCAAACTGCATTGTGAACGCTCCCTCTTGGGAGTGGCGTGTGCGTGGAGCACGGCTATATGGTCGACTATCATCATGTACTTACACTACATTTTCTTCAGTTGTTTAGCAGTCAAAAAATAAGGCTGGCTGAAAACAAGCTTGTGTTTGATAGAACATTAAAGGCAGGCGAGGAGGACAAACACAGTATAAAAGTATTTTATCGGCTGTGTGACCGCAGCCTTTGGACCTCCCACAATGGCATTCATCTGGAAGATATTTGCACCTTTTTACGAGCATATGTCAAAAGTGTATCCCCGCAGAGCGCCTGGGAGGCCAGAGCACAATAGGGTTCCCAGACACCGGCTGACTTTCCTTAACTGAGCTTCTGACAGCTCGGCTTATTCTCCACTTTACTCGGATGTCAGGCCCTATTTCTGGATGGCCTCTGACACACACATATTGGATTTTACAGCCATGAAAGATGCCTTCTTATTGACACTTTGGGGTTGCGCGGCCGAGTGACAACCAGACCTAAAGGGATAGAGTGATAGGGACAAAATCAGGGTTTTTTCTTTACAATAAGTAGGCTCATCAGACAGGAGTAGCCGAGTGAAAATCGGTTATAACTGCATTATGTTGTTTTCCTCAAATATGCTTCTCTTATAGTGGTAAACAAATACATATCATAGTGCGGGTAATTTGCTGAGACAGACAATAATGAGTGCAAGAATGGAGGTAAAATATTTACTCTTGTTACTGTAACTGAGTAGCTTTTTGTGTACTTTTGAAGTATTTTACTTAATACATCCATTACAGGGTCAAGTATTTATTTATTTATTTATTTATTTATTTATTTATTTATTTATTTATTTATTTATTAATCACAGATCAAATAATTACATGAATTTCAGAATCGTATTTAGAACAATCAGTTCTAGATTTGCGGGAATTTTATGCCTCTGAAATATATCTCACATATACTTTTCTTGAAACCTTTTTAAAATGCTTTCTTTTATTTTCATACATGCTCATGTTTAAGCAAATATTAGCTGTCATTTATTTATAAAAATAAGCTGGACATAATTGAAACGCTTGTTTTGTCTTGTGATTGTAATCACAACCTTTTAATTAGCTAAAAAATAATAAACTTTGGTAATTTATAAATTCTTTTCATCATTTTCCTTTTAGAAATATGAGATAATCATGACAGACAGGCATTCATTACCAGTGTGAAATAACAAGTCAAGTTAAGTCAAGTTACCCTAAAAAAACACTTCAGTTTTTCTTCTTCTTCTGCAAGTTATGTTCTTTTTTGTTTTTCCTAATATTTGTCATAAAGGTGTGTGTGAGTCATGAGTGGATTTATTGAAGGTCAGCAGCATTCCTCCAATATCATAAAAAAGACATTTAATCACATTTTAATCAATTATTTGTGTAATACTTATGAAAGGTGGTGGTGCATAATTCCAGGCCTCCATATCGAGAACAAGCCCATTACGCCAAAAATGTCAACTATGATTCCTGTAACATAGTTGACAAATTAATCAGTTAACATTTCTGATATCAAATAAATATCTGAAATCACTGTGTAATTTTAGACGTGCAATATCAACATATTGCAATCCAAGTTGATAACAGCCAAGGGAGATTCCTGCTTCAAACCGGCTGCAATTTCTATAGCACAGCACACACTGTGCCAATTACGCACCATATTTTCACCTGGCCTCTTTATCTTTATTATTCTGTCCCCAGCCTGTATATTATGTGGGCAACTACACACTCACAATGTGCCTTCGGCAACCTTTTTGGGGTGATTAAGGGAAAGACTGCGGGGGTTGATGCGAGAGGCAAAATTAATGGTTTAGTTAAAATGGGCGAGGGAAATATGGAGCCGGTGAGTGAGGGAAACGATGAATAGGTGAGGGAAGGTCAGTGAATGTCATCAGATCCAAATCAGTGAATCAGCCCTCACCCGTGGCCTTGGCCTGTTTGGATTTGCAATTCTAAAAAAATTGAGTGGTGAAGAGCAGAGAGAAGAGGAATGGACTGTACAGAAAGCACCGCTAACACATACCTGAATTGCTGTGTTAATTCATGCTTTTCTTTGTTTTTGCACTTTATTTTGCAATGTTTTTTATTTTTTGTAATTAAAAGAGCTTAATTTGAACTCTCTGTCCTTCATCCCTTTTAATTATATGCGAAAGGTCATATGTAGCAATGTCTCTTTTTTAAAGTAACTCTACTGCAAATTATCTGTTTTTTATGTCAGTAATTTTACTTATACTTCAGTGAAACTTCAGTAAAGTAACAGTACTTCTATTTGAGTAGGACATTTCAGACTTTACAGCCCTGAATGAGCGCTAGTGTTTCATGTTGATGACGCATTGCTTTCCTTTAAAGACTTAGGAGATTGAATTGTCTTGTGAACACAGGAGGATAATGGAAGCTGTGTAGATATGGGGCTTTAGTTTTGCTTTTACAAACTCAAACAACAGCTCTCACTTATCTTGCAGAGCAAGATGTCCTCAGTGCCTGAAAAGCAATAAGCCCCACCATTCATGCTTGAAGTTAATTCTCTCCCCATTTTGCTAAATTTGCCAAGCTACGGGGATTTAGAAGTCTTTTCAAAAGGCTACCCTTGAGACCCCCATCTGATGCATCTCTGGTCCACGGTCACTGCTTCACGCTCGCACTACTTCCATGCCACTGTGATCAAACCTTATGCTTGCCTCACACTAAAAAGGAACTATAAAAGAGCGTGCCATCTCTGAATCGTAACAGCCCACTGGTCCGAACGGCCATGAACAACTGCTCTCAAAAATTAGATATTTAACAAAAGTGGGCTAATCATATTATCCCAACTTTTATGGTAACAGCTTCAGAGGAAGCTGGTCAGCCATAACACTGCAGCCCGCCCTAATGGTCTCTCAGTGGCAGTCAGGAGAGAACCAGGAAATGGATGTGTGGCTTCCCAGGAGCATCACAGCTGTGGACTAATTAGGGAGCATGGCTCAGGATGGTATAAACCGCCCCAGCACTGTTACCCGCTGCGTCCCAGCCTCCCCTGCTGATCTCCTCAGAGAAGAATATAACCTTCACCTGGAGGAGACAGAGAGGTTACAAGCTCAAGTCTGAACGCTAACCATCCAACAAACTGCCACTTCTATTTAGCGCATGTTTCACGACTCATAATCGCTTCTACTGAGGTATAGGCAACAATAGGTAACTGCAAAATTAGATGTACTGTATATCCTTGCATGTGTGATGGAATGTGATACAAACCAGTTAACAATAAGAAAAGTCATGCTCAGCAATTGTATGGTATGTGCTCGTAAGCGATTAGTGATATGCTTTTAGCAGGTATAGTCACTGTCAGTGTGCCTGATCAGAAATAGAATACTACTCAGCAATTACTTTTCAGTATGCTGCTTCCTGAAAGCTGTTTTAGGTTATGCACACAATTGATTTCTCAGTATATCACACCTCACGCTCTGTAGGCAATAATGTGCAAATAAAACACTGTTGCCCTGATTCACTTATCTATAGTATCTAATATTCTCTGGGTACATTCTGGCATTCAGAGCCACTGACTACTGTGCGAGCCCATCCACTGGAAATGTCAGGGCATACAAAACCTTCCATAAAAACTTCTGCATTGGTCTCTGGTCTCATCTTGTTTTCATTTGAGGCACTACCAATGCAAAAGAATGAAGGCCTTTTCCTCTGAAATGGAAAATGTGGCTGTGGCAGATGAATAATTGAGTCTGCTGTCATGTGCAGCACCAAGGATAGTGGTTGTGTCAGCCCGCATAGAAATGACACACACATTGAAAACACTCTCTGTACAAGCTGAACAAAGTTAAATGATAGCCCGGTGTTGAAACAAGCAGCTTTTTTTATTGTTTTGCACTTTTCGTCAGTCATTTTAGCTACTGTGTTACTCAAGGAGTGAAATCTTACATAATGTTTTGAAATAATAAGCATAATGTTATATGAAATGAAAATATTGTGCATATTGAGCGCAATATTGGTGGAAATGTAATCTCCAGCCTGACTGCATTCAAATCATAACAACAGAGCTGCTGCACAAACACCATATGACTCCTGACCCAAAACAAATCAGGGTGTATCTGATTATGTTGCTGTTATGGTGATCTTGGTTTAGTAGCACAAGTGGTACGGCTGCACTGAAGAAGTAGAGGTGCAGCTTGTTGCCAAAAGCTACTTGTGAGGAGGAAATGGATGCGAATAAGCAACACTGTATATAAATGAGCATGGATATTATCTGCTACTTTGAGCTACTGCTCCATCTCGTCAGATTCATTCGGAGTTGCATTTAACAGGGCCAAGTGGGGTATGTGTAAATAGGTCAACTAGAGCCAAAGATTCCCCAAAGTATTATGAGAATCAAGATCTTGGCACATTTCTTCTCAAGTCTTACTCTGAGTTCATGTTTGCTTAGTATCGGCCTCTGGCCTGTGTGCACCGAGAAAAAAGAAAAAGCAGAGGAATGTTGGTGTGTGAAATGAGAATGAATGAAGTTAGTCCAAAACCAAATTCAACTTATTTCTGCAATGAAAACTATCTTTATTCAGGAACATTACTAAGGTACATACAAGTTCAAACAGAAAAAAACAGAATTAGCTAGTAATGCTCCATTTTGCTTTTATAGAAGAAGCAAAAAACAAAACAAAACAAACATACAGCCAACAGTAACAACCTAATAAAGAAAATCTAACAAAAAGACACTGTCCTTCCTGTCCCCCCCAACCTATCTAAGTTGTGACGTCATCTCTCACAATTTACGGAGCACACAGCACAAACACTTTTGCACAGTTATAAAGGAAAGACTGTAAATTGAGGTAAGTTCATACTATGCAACAAATTGGCCCTTTAGCACTTTCAATTGCATACATTTACTAATTTTGGTCAGTGATGTTATGTAAAAAACGAGAAAAAAAAAAAAGGTAAACTATAACCGACTGTTTATCATCGTAAGGCAAGTAGACACTGGCTGCTCAGATAGAATGAGTCCCTTGTGGTTGCCCTGAAGTACTCCAATATAAGGTATCTTTGCCTCCCTGCAAGAGGGTGACCAGATCATCCGGTAAGTAGCTGATCAAGGGTTTCCATATCCTATTAAAGATCTTTAGGCTACCCTTGGCTCTAGCACAGAGTCTCTCCATGGGTAAGACCCTAAATATTTCCCGGTACCACTGCGTGACTGTAGGAGGCTTATCCATAATCCAGTTAAAAAGAATACATTTTCTGGCCAAAAAAATCCATTTTTGGAGGAGTAGAATATTAAAAGCATTAAGAGGCAGGTTCTTGTCAGGCAGATTAAGCAGGAACAGACCAAGTGTTTTTTCAATTCTAGTTTCTATATGGCATTTAATTCTTTGGTTACTGATGACCAGAATTTACAAATGATCGGGCATTTCCACAGGCAATGTATGTAAGCACCAATCTCTGTTTTGCACTTCAGGCAAAGAGGAGATCGGCTGGGGTCAAATTTATTAAGAATGTAGGGTGTTCTATGCTGTCTGTGTAAGATTTTATATTGAGTTTCCTTAAATCTGTTACAGCTATATGTTTCATGACATGCAAGGATGCACTCAGCCCAATTGTCTGCTTCGTACTTAGTTCCCAGATCTCTCTCCCATACTGACTGAACATGATCAATATTATGTTAATTCCAGGAATCCAATGATTGGTAAAAATATGAAATAAACCCTTTAGTTTTGGTGAACCCTGTGAGGCCCTTATCCAGGGGACTAACCACTGGACCACCAGGAGGCAGCAAATTATCTGTTTGTATGAAATGGCGAACCTGCAAAAAGCCAAAAAAAAAGTGCGTACATGGCATGCCAAACTGAATTTTAATCTGTGTAAAAGAAATTAATGAATTTTCTAAATATAGGTCACCAATAACTCTAATCCCCTTCCTGTGCCAGAAATCAAAAACCCTGTTATTGATACATGGGGGAAAGGCCTTACTGCCGATTATAGGATTCAAAGAAGATGAAAACCCCTTCCTCCTTGTATAGGTCACCATCTCTCTCCATACCTTAACTGTGTTGTATATAACTGGATTATTTCTGATATTGGTTGTGATCTGCTTTTTATCGCCCATTTGATTTGAAGGTGAACAGCTCCATTCATCCATGTGACCATGCACTCCTTTAAGATAACTATGAATCCAGTCAGATATGATACATGCGTGACAGGCCCATCTTAATCAGGTTGACTCTACCAATCCACGAGATAGGAAGGTCCATCCATCTATTAATATCACTCTGAATTGTTTTCAAAACTGGGACAAGATTAAGCTTGAACAGGTCTTTCAAGTTGGCAGAGACCGTTATTCCTAAATAAGTAAGTCCTGTTGTAGACCATCTGAAAGGGAAATTTGTAATAATGGGTGGATCAGTAGCCCTCCCTTTGGCATTGCAACTGACAAGATTGACTTTGTATCCTGACTCCGGTCCGAATGACTCAATTATCGACAGAACAGCAGGGACAGATCCATCTGAATTTGAAATAAAAAGTAATACATCGTCGGCATATAATACTATTTTAAAAATATTCCCCCCATTTTTAATACCTGATATATCAGGACTGTTTCTAATTGCAAGCGGTTCAATGGCTGCAGCAAACAATAAAGGTGAAAGGGGATCCCCCTGGCGTGTAGATCTGCCCAACTGAAAAGATGGAGATCGGGTACCATTGACCACCACACTAGCCCTAGGTGGGTTATATATAAGTTTTACCCATTTAATGAAAATTTCAACCATACCAAATTTTTCCAGGACTTTGAATAGGTAAGGCCATTCTATCCTGTCGAATGCCTATTCAGCATCGAGCGAGATAACTAATCCTTCGCTCTGTGTCTCATTTGCATGCTGGATGACATTTAACAGTTTACACATATTTGTATATGATAGTCTACTTCTTATAAATTCGGTCTGATCTGGGTTAATTACTTTAGGCAACAGCATCTCCAATCTTCTTGCAAGAAGTTTGGAGAGCAATTTACTGTCCACATTTATTAAGCTGATTGGCCTATATGATCCGCATAGATCAGCAGATCTACCTTTCTTGAGAATAAGAGAAATATTAGCTGTATATAAAGTTGGAGGGAGATGTCCCCTCTCAAAAGACTCTGTATGCATAGTAGTGGATCTGCTACCAGCTTAGCAAATTTTTTATAAAATTCTGGTCCATAGCCATCAGGTCCTGGTGCTTTACTGCTCTGTAGGGATTGAATAGTTTAAAGTAGCTCTCCTTTAGTAATTGTACACAGTGTATCCCTATCCTCCTGTTTCAATGAGACCAATTTCACCTGTTCTAAGAATTTGCCTACATCTTTGTACTTTGATGGGGGCTTGAAAAGAATGTAAAATATCTTTCCTTGGGGTATAACACCCTCCAGGCGTCAAACAGGCTTAAGTCTGTACACATTTCCCTAGTAACTACTGAACTTTTGGAGGGTGATGTCTTTAGGGGTGGTTTGTGGTCTATCTCTGGAGTTCTCACACAGTTGAAATCTCCACCCAAGATAGTAATAGGGGTTGACAAAGAAGAAGCATCAGATGTAAGTTTAGAATAAAATGTGCTCATAAATACGTTTGGTGCGTAAACACATCCGATCATAATGCGCTCCCCATATAAGGTGCCATTTATCAACATGTAACGCCCCTCTGCATCTTTAACACATTTTCCAAGATTAAAAGGGGTGTTCCTATGTATAAGTATTGCAACCCCTCTCTGACTTGAACAAAATGAGGAGAAGTAAATTTGGCCCACCCATTCTCTTATAAATAAAATTTAAAAAAAGGAGGTAAAGAAAATCCCAGTCCTTCCTAATTCCTAATAATTATTTGGGTTAAAGGTGGGAGGTTAAACCTTCCACCATTATATAATTGCTTTGAAGGCTTGATGTAAGTAAGCATGGGAAAAAATAAATAAATAAATAAGTAAATTAGAGAACCATAAGAACAAGATCAGAATTGGTGTCTAACTCAGAGGTTTCTTTGTCCATCTTTCTATATGAGAACAG
This sequence comes from Centroberyx affinis, assembly GCF_046629955.1. Lineage (NCBI taxonomy): Eukaryota > Metazoa > Chordata > Actinopteri > Beryciformes > Berycidae > Centroberyx > Centroberyx affinis. The sequence continues at coordinate 244,697 of NW_027278852.1, read as the reverse complement.
ATTACTCTGCCCACCCAACCCAAGTTTAATCAAACTAACAGAACATCAAAAACATCCGTGGGGCAGAGTGTGAAATGAAAAGTAGTTGTCAAGAGATCATGTCTTGCAGTCCAAATGGTTCCATATGTCTATTAAAAAAAACATATATATATAGGCCATATATCCTTAAATAGTTATTCTTGAGCCTTGAGATATAGGCCTAGCCTATATCACAAATCCACATCAGAAGATCACAACCTGTTATATATCCTTTTACTCCGGTGTCTGGTTTACTTGTCCAATGCCATCCACGACTCCCTGTGCCTCTCCTGCATCGGTGAAGGTAAAGTTCTTATCTTCATACATGAAAGTGAGAGTAGCAGGGTAGGCCATGCGAAACCGGATCTTTCTCTTGATCATTTGGCTGCACACATCGTTGAAGCATCTCCGTTGCTGAATGACACTTGCGGTAAAGTCGGAGCGAATAACAAACACTAGTCCGTCATGTGTCAGAGGCTGTTTGGATCTAAAAGCTGCAAGAATTCTAATCTTATCTGTGTGGTTGTGCAGCTAACGACCGTGCGGGGCTTGCCTTGGTTACCTGTCTGCGGTCTGCCGAGCGCACAATGAGCTCTGTCCAACTTAATGGCCCCCCTCTTGGTTTCCAGGTCAAGCACAGAAGGGAGCCATGATTCAAAGAAGGCAATGGGCTGTCGTCCCTCAGTCCCCTTTTGTAGCCCAAAAATCCTGATGTTGTCGACAGAAGCTAGGTTAGCTGCGTTAGCTGCGCCATGCTTGGACTGGGACCGGGACGCATTTTGATGCCGCCATCGCTGTTCTCCCCTAGTTCTCCCTTCGTCAGGCAAGTCGCTGCTCTGATCTGATGTGGGCATGTTTCTTTATCTTTAGAGGAAAAGCTATAACCAAGCTTTGCTAAATAGGTAGACAAATGTATGTTTTAGGTATGTTTGGAGTGGGAGCCAGGTGCTGCACATCCTGTCAGTGCTGTATTATGAGAATCAAGATCTTGGCACATTTCTTCTCAAGTCTTACTCTGAGTTCATGTTTGCTTAGTATCGGCCTCTGGCCTGTGTGCACTGAAAAAAAAGAAGAAAAAGCAGGGGAATGTTGGTGTGTGAAATGAGAATGAATGAAGTTAGGCCAAAACCAAATTCAACTTATTTCTGCAATGAAAACTATCACTGCCGACATGTTCAACACAGCCACAGAAAGCAATTAGATATATTTTGATTTCTGCTGTGTTTTTTTTTACAGCTGCACTAGGCAAGATTTTTATGTAAAAATACACCCATCTTATGAGCCTAAATTACAAAATGGGACTGCAACAGAAAGGAGCGTCTCATCCCCTCTAATTGAGATTGTGAAAGTGGGAAAAGACAAACAGGCAGCCACACACACACAACCGCACTAAGCACAGCTCACCCACTTTAAGGAGACATATTCAGTCAAGTACACACGCATTCAGACAGCAGATAGTCAGTGAAGTAATGCAGACAGACTAAGAGACGGCCCTAGACTGGGTTTCCAACAGCCAGTTATGTTAGTGCTGTCTAGACTAAAGTAAGAGAACACACTGTGTTTGTCCTGAACTAGATAAGCTACGGTTGGTCGAATGACAGTGAGAATAGGTAGCTTTTGAGTTTGGATTTGAGGATTTACAAAGAATTAGCTTCCCTAAATACAAGAGGTAGTTGATTCCAAAAATGGGGAGCTTGGTAGGAAAACACTCCTGCTGATTTCTTCTTGATTCTCGGGACAGTAAGGTAACCAGCGCACTAGAGGGAACATCAGGGGTAATGAGTTCAAGTATTGAGAAGCACTTTGATGTCAGATCTGACTTGAATGGGAAGCCAGTGATGGGAGGTCAAAATGAGGCTAATGTGATTGATTTTTTTTAGTTTTAGTTAATATTCTAGCAGCAGCAATTTGTACGAGTTGAAGGTTTTTAATACTAGAGTTTTGGAAGGCCAGAACTGGCAGGCGGTTTAATAGATATTTCCTTTCTTGAGATATCAACCATGAAGCATGTTTACATAACTTATGTATTCATGCTTTTGTTTTGAGGCTAGATTTGTCCTTTTACTTTGGAATATTATGTTAATGTTATGTGCTTTTCCCATCAACAAATTAAAGTAGCATTCTTCAAAAAACCAGCACACATAAAAGACTCCAGACGTGAAATAGCTTTTACCTCCATAAGCCACACCTCAAAAAAGTGCATTAATGTGAAAGAGACTCATTGTCCTTTCACCATTTTTGCATTAGTAAGCGTATGGAATTAATCTTGTAGATTGCACCTACAGCACTAAGCTTTTGAAGCTGTATTGTCAAGACCAAGGCCAGTGAAGTAATGGCGGCTCTTTCCTGAGAAATGAAAATGTGCATTTCAGTGTGATCAGATTTTTTTTTTCCCACGGCAGTACAATTTCTGAGATATATACATTTGCAAAAACCAAAGAGAAATCAAGACCTTCAGCAAACAAACCTTGCATAATGGCCTTCTGATGCATGTTGAGAGACATTATAATATCAGTTACACTGTTGCCCTCACACACACACACACACACACACCGATAGAAAATCCCCTCCATATGAAAAGATGATGTTGATGACTTATGGGACCTGGCCGCTTTTGACTTTTTAATGACGCCAAAGAGCAGCCATGTCGTAAGCCCAGTATCTATGACATAATTCATACAGACTTCTTATCAGCTTAAACGGAGAAATCAGCTTGTATGAAATTTTACTGCATATTACTCAATACCTCTGAGGATGTTATGCAAGAAACATCATAATCTGCTGTAATACCGAGCATCAGTCACATCAAGATTCGCGCATAGGCTTTTCCGCAGCCTCAACTCCAGTTTGCTCTGCCATCATTCTAGCTCTCCAGCTGTCCAAGCCAACATTGGGACTTGCCTGGTGAATACGACCAGCCTGTAAACTAATGCATCCATCTCTCTGTGAGAATCCAACTGAGAACTGTCACCTTAGAATGCATTATGAATTGGATTCATAAATAATTGGCGAGAAAACACTGTGAGGCGATCCACAAGGGGATTGAGAGGGATAGAGCCTGAAAAGCTTGAAAAAAAAACAAAAACAAAAAATGAAACATCTCACTGTGAGTCCAAACATCACGTTGGAATAGATTTTCGGTAATGTAGCTCATGTAATTTTTGCAATTCAAAAGACCATATTTGAATTTGATTTTGAGATAGCCTTTAGCACTAATCTGCTTTGACACTTGCTCTCATTTGGAGTAACTTGAACTGTTGTTGATGGCAGGAGAATCTTATCTGTGAAACTGAAAGCAAAATGCAGCACATAAATTAACAGCTAAACTTGGCAGATTCCAGATTGCAAACGTCTCCCTGAAGTGAAACACACCACCAGCATCACCTCAACACCTTCTCGTAAACAACGCCATGATGCATGCCCCGCCATATGCTGGAGGAGTTGATGGCTGAACCAGAGAGGGGAAGGTAATGGATGTGTCAGACAGAGGTGGAGCAGAGATTCAGGTCAGGGTGTCTGTGTAGAAGCACATCAGGGCCAGTGCGTCGCAGCATCTCTCCTCACAGCCATGGCTGAATATATTAGCTTAATGAAATAGCACGGCATACACTGGCACCGACTGTAAATTTGCCAGCAGTGCCAACCGGCGCTGTGCATGCTGTACGGTGATAAAGTGGCGTCTCGCTGGCTGTACGAGGGTCACATAAAAGGGGCTCAGTTTGTGTAATCGACATCATATATCCAACCTCACACTTCTAGGACACGGGCCTTAAATTACTCGGAGGTGCCTTTTCTTTTTTTCCCCCCTCACAAGAGATTATCATGACAGGGCAAAGCACTTATCCACCACACCTGATTCACTTATTGTTAAGCATTTTTTGCTAATGGTGGGACATACTGCAAGAGCCTTGGGTAAAACAGTGGGTGGTAAATTGCAAGTGTTTTAAACTGTCTGCAATTTGGCTATGCACAAAATACAACAGAAAAGTCAATTACACGTTCTTTGAACTCTCCATCACTCTCTTACTTACATTGTCTGCAAAAACAGTCTATTTGTTGACTTCAGGGGTTTAACAGCCTGTATATATCCTGTATATAAAATACAATGAAATTTTGCCATAAAGACAATAACCATACACAGCTATACCATAAAGAACCAGTAATAATTCTGGCCATGTTACACAATGCACCTTTAATAGAGTCTATTTTTTTTAGTGTCCAGAAAAACGATTAAGTGTCATTGGTGTCTGAAAACATCCATTTCTTCCAGAGTAATCCTTTCAGAGAAAAGTGTGTGACATTTATATATTTCAAACTCGCGGCTTTGAAGGAAACCGACAGTATAATGCATTGCTTGGCCAATACAGCTTGACATTGCAATCCCCTTGCCATTGAGTCCTAAATTCACCCAGCAAAGTTTTCCCAAACGAAAAAGTAGAACGATTTTTACTAGACAGCGCATCAACACTTTGATCCTGAAAACTTACAGGGTTCAAAAGCCACATAAAAGGGGGTTGTGTTCCCTTTGAAGTGGCATCTATTTTAGGTAACATTTTGACATCCCATATGCATGTGGAACGAGTGTCCAGTTTTAACTGGGAAGTATTTTTCCAGAAACAAGCTGCCCGGATTTTTTAAGTTCATTTTAATACTTTGTCACTTGGGTGATGTGCATTTCACTAAGCTGGTAAATTAATGTCCCCATCCATGTGACAAAGCTTTGCTCAACAAATCAAATAAATCCAATCTATCCAATAGAGGAAGCCTAGCAACTTCTGTCATAAGTGCTTAGGTGTTAAAGCATCCAAGTAAGCGTGCATAATTTGTCTCCTGACATTGTCCCTGGGTACTGCAGCAAAGTTTTTGTCGCAAAGAGGAGTGGGCCGGGATCAATAGCCCTGCAGTTTTATGCTATTTACACAATGCTTGCTTTGGTGCTAGTTAATTTGCTTAATGAGCAACAGAATTAGTAAAGCCTCCTTCATAATTAACCCTAGAATCCCACAGGGGTCATCAGGAGAAACGTTAAACCATCTGCACATTGTGAATGCGTTTGTTAAGCGGACAAACTGGGTGGATTTGATTAGAGGAAGGCCTACATCAGTTCACTGAAGCTTCACACAAATCACATTATGATGGGAAAGGAGGCTTCAACTTAAATACTAAAACCTTTCTAGAGCTTCTGACTCATTCCTTTGACAAGGACTTTGTAAAAGTGCAGGACTGCATACCAATTGCACCTGCAAATACCAATCATATTTACAGTGTATTTCAATTGCAATATTTGAAGTCAACTGCAAACATTATAAAAAACAGGAAGTATTAATGCTTTAAGTAGCTAAGTGTTACTATTGCTCATTTGACATTGAAATGACAAATTAAGATGGCCTCTATGATTGGTGGCGGGACAGCAGTTCTTATGTCGAGTCGATGTTATTCCTTTGGATATTCTCTGGTTTGATCTGGGGATTTCTCTTATTCAGCAGGGAGCATGTCCTTCACCAAGCGGCAAGTCTCTAATGATCTCCCAGGGGAGTCAGCAGTCACGCTCCTCATCATGACACAGGAGGACCTACTCACTACTTCACCACTTCTGTACATGTAAGATATAAAATAGTAAATACCTTTTGCTCTTGTCTGTAAGACATGAATTCAGCAGGAATAAAAACACACTTCGGGGGTCAAATGCTGTTGGAAACAAAGTCTTCAGTTCAACTTAAGGCTGCATTATGTAACATTTTCATGATAAAATGTTGCTTTCAATCTAAGAGACAAGAGACAATCCAGCCATCAGCAGTACATGAGACCCCCTAGACCCCACCTATTACACTGTGATCTGCTGACTATTTTGGATTGTATTTGATGCAGTGTAGCATGGCAAAAGCAGCTCCGCAGGATTGGCTTCATCGCCTCCGACTTCAGCCATCCAGAAAAACAGAATTACATCTTTGGAAGCTCTCCAAACAAAAAGGAGGGTGATAAGCAGCACCTTAAAACTAAAAGTTTGACGTAATTTTTAAGGCTGTAAAATGTGCATTTCCACCAGTTGGTGTGTTGGCCAAATCCCAAAACACCAAAAATACAGTGTGTGCTACATAGAGGCTTACTAGCTATACTACGTTGTGAATTTCATCCTTCAATTACTTTTTATATTGATTGTTGCTCACGAAATGCTAATCGTCCTGTAAATGATGTGAAAATGGCTGAGGAGCAACCAATGAAAATGCGAAGATTGTGCACTTTCAACAATGACTCAAAGTACAGCAAGTGGCTAATAAGGAAAGAGAATAAGTCTGAGGCATTTTGCACTGTCTGCACAGTCAAGTTTACTGTGAAGTTTGATTCGATCAAGGCTGCAAAACATCATAGTGAGTCTGCAGGCCACGTAACGTTTGCTCGTCTTCGTTTATTGACAGTACTTACTGTGCTCACTTTGATTTAGCTACGCGCGGCTTTGATATGACTGTAAGTGCTCCGTCTGAAGACGAGTGTATAGGCCCACTGGTTCATGTGAAATCATACAGGAGAGCAAGGTCTTCAGAAGTTATCAAATTCAGTATCGAGTGTAATAATAAACAGGCATAGAAAGTATAATATTGTTGCCGAATGATACTGATTTCGGTTACCCAGGTTTGTACACTCATCCGCACATGTACAAACATCCGTTCTGACCAAAATGTAAATCTGGCAACCCTACATCTCAAGCCAACATAGGTGTGGATGAAGCCACACCTACAGTAAGCTTTGAGTGATTCAGGTTGATGACGCCACTGAGTCCTGGATTCTGGACTGTTCAACACGTCGGACTTGCTGCCGAGTATCGCAGCGGCACCCCGGGGGGGGCCGTGCTGTCACCATTCCCGCCCGATACCCTCTACACCCCAGACTTCAGATTCAACTCTGGGTCACGCCACCAACAGAAGTTCTCTGATGACTACTCCGCTATTATGGGATGCATCAGCGAGGGCAACGAGGAGCAGTGCAGGTGTCTGGTGGAGAGTTTTGTCGGCTGGTGCGAGGAGACCATCTGCAGCTCAACGTCAACGAGACAAAAGAACCGGCTCCTTTGCCTAGACATCCGACGGAGCAGAAAGTCACCGATACCTGTCACCAATCAGGATCAGAAGGTGGAGATGGTGCTGTCCTACGAGCGCCAATGGGTGCACATCAGTAGCAAACTGGACTGGACTGACATGGAGGCACTGTTCAAGAGGGGGCAGAGTAGACTGTAGTTAAATAGTAATATGTTTTTGTCTGGACTGTCTGACTTTATAATTGCCTTCGGGATTATTATTTTTTATTTTTTTTACATGTTGAAGTGCCTCTCTAATAAAAGTAATAAAACAATTTCAGAGGGTTTTTTTTTAGTTGACAACATAGCAAACATCCTGCAGAAATGCTATTACGCAAACAGAAAATGAATTACAATAGAAATACCAAAGATATACAAATTAAAACAGTGAGATCCTTGGAATTAACTTGAGTCTTCCCTCTCAGCAGGTATCAGACTTGAGGTAGTAAGGTGTAAAAGTCACAACCTCTAGGTCTCCAGACAGCTGCCGTGTCTCATACAACACATACTGACAACTGCAATTCTAAATAGTATGTTGGCTGTCAGTTTCAAATACTGTTTTTTTGTATGAACCGATAGCTGCCACTGTCCCCAAAATAAATAAATGTAGCCTATATCTGTGGCAGAGAGGCAATACATGTCATAGCCTTTTGCTGCCGTTTTGCTCCAATCTACTTTGCTGTACAGTTATCTTTCAACATTAGCGGCTGGGGTGACATTTCGATAGCATTGCAGAGTAAACCTGGCGGGAAGCAACAGACTGGGACAAATATTGGATTCTTGCTATATCGCTATGATTCATGTATCTTTACAGAATCATGTTTTCACAGCTACACAGCAACATCATTAGCCTAGGGTAGCTAGCAAGCTTTCCTTAGAAATGCATCTCACAGAGTACCATTCATTTTCTGCGCCACCCATTCATTTCTAATTTTAGTTCAAGGAAGGAAACAATTCAGCTACTCTTGGAGGCAGATGGATCCTCTTAAAAAAAAAACGTTTATTGATGCGGTAAAAACTAACGCATTTCGGCAGCGTGCCTTCATCAGGGTGCATGCTGCCGAAACGCGTTGGTTTTTACTGCATCAATAAAAGTTGTTTTTTTTTAAGAGGATCCATCTGCCTCCAAGAGTGGCTGAATTTTTTTTCCTTTCTAGTTATTTCCTCTTCATGCACCTTGGTTTAAGGACAAAGTTGCACATCATTATAGGACCATAAATGTGTGTAACACAAATAAAGCGAGTTCAGGCAGACCAACTCGAGTGGCGCTGCAGCTCCGGATCAGCTGAGCTCGTGAATTCCCATTGCCGATTGGGACCTTATTGTCATTCTGTGCTGCTGCTGCTGGCCCTGCTGCCGCTGCTGCCTGTGCATCTCACACCAACATCCCAGCATCCACCTGTGGGCTCCGTCTCTTTATGGTTCCCCAGGAGGCCTTGCAGTTGATCTCGCCATGCTCTCACTTTTGGCTTTAAATTATGCTTTGCAGGGAGTGTTACAAAACAAGGCCTTGACGTCAAACGAAGAAAATTTATATTCAATATGCAAGTGAAAAAATGTCACTTATCTGGTTTAGAATACTTTTCCCTTCATTTCTCAAAATGTTTCTGTAGATTGGTGATGTCACGATAAAGCCCTTTTCGCCCTTTTCACGTCGTCATGGTAACAGCCTTGTTGAGAAACCGGTGCATCCGTGGCAAGTTTCTTTTTGTGACTTATTGACAAACAAATCCAACAAAGACAACAAAAACAACAACACTGTAATGGTTAGTAGCACTAGATACATGTAATAACGTTATGCAAATGAGGTGATGACTGCCAAGAGATGACAGCAGATGAGGAGAAACTGAAGCTAAAACTGACCTTCAGAATGGAAGAGGGAACTTTAGGAGAAGAACCTGAAGCCTTTCTCTAGTTTAGATCCAGGAGTCAATGAAAACATTGAGTCTTTGTACTTTTGTACTTGCAGTTTGTGGAGCGATTTAGTGAAGGCCATGGCCGGCAACAGGAAGTTGTAATGCAGCGGTTTCTCAGTGCAGAAGCTGTTGCCATGACGACGTGAAAAGGGCCTATTGGAGGCAAAAACCACTGAACAACTACTCACGGCCACAGCCGTTACAGCGTGTAGTTTTAAACATCACAGCAATGAGCTGAATGGTGCTACAGCACATTTATAAATCTCAAAAAAGTCCATATGAAAATTGTTTGCAGTGGAATGTTGTCTCTCTATTTTCTCAGCGTATTCGTAAAGAGATGGTGGTTGGCCTTGACATGCATTCGCAACAGTAGAAGGGAGCAGGGTTGCAGGTTTGCTGTGGAGAGCAGCCCTGAGAAAAACAACATTGCGCTCTATTCACAGGCTGATGTGTGTGTCCTTGTCTCTTGTCTCCTCAGAAATTCCAAATACAGCTGGAATCGCCCCTAAAAGCCAAAGTGATTGCTTTTTCATTAAAAGAGGAATGACACTGGCTTTATGTTTCTCTCCCGCCTTTGTTACAGCTGCTGCAAGGCCATATGTCTGTTATTGAGTTGTTCATAAATATAACGAATGAATTTAAAAAAAGAAAAAAAATTGTGAGCATTCCTACATAGCTACATAAATCACTATCACTATGCTATTACAATATTTCCACACTGGAAGAGTTTTTTTTTATTATTATTCAAATCCTGCAACTGACTTAAATTTTGATTCATGGATTGGAATATAAAATGCCCCTGACACCTCTGTGTTTTGATGCCTGATGTAAATTTCTGATGTAGCAACACTGCGCATTCCTGCAGTCTTTCACATCTCCCAGCAGACTCTGCATAGTGGTTGGCATTGTAATATCTCCAGCATTTCATCTGAAAATGTTGATATCTCTCATGTGTGCATACACTAAGCAATTGTTCACTTTCAAAGCGCTCATTTCTGCCCACATACGCATCCTTATGTATATATACACTAGTATTAAAGGTGGGAAATGTAGGAAAGATATCACATGACCATAGCACCGGCACATACACACACACACACACACACACACACTCCACACCCCCGCCAGCAGCTTAACTGTTTAGGTATGTAACTGTTTGACACTCCCCGAAAACAGAAACGTTTCTAAGACACTCCTCTTTTTCACTGTGACATTACAAACCTGACTCACCCACACCCTACCTCTTCTCCACACACACACACACATACACATACACACACACACACACACACGCACGCACATATACACACCCCTACTGACTTTCTGTTTTAAGGCTTTACATGCCGGTATGCTGCAGTAATATGCCTACGTGCAGAAATGCCAAGGCGTAGTGGGGCTCATTATAATGTCCTAAAATACCTGGGGAGAGAGATGCAGATGTTCTATAAGGAGCCGGGGCAGGCAGGCCCGGGTACAGGGATGATACAGTATCTGCTGTGTTCAAAGAAAAAAAAAAAAACTGGTACAGAGGATGGCACAGAAGATGTATGGGTCTATGTGCTGTTAAATAGATATAGGAATACAGTAACCTCCAAGTATTTGGACTGTGGCACATTTTGGAACACCTTCTGGATTAAGCGTACACTACCAGTCAAAAGTTTGGACACAGGCATTTTTCTTTATTTTTACTATTTTCCACATTTTAGAATAATAGTAAAGACATCAAATGTATGAAATAACACAAATGGAATTATGCAGTGACCAAAAAAGTGTTAAACAAATCAAAACTATCTTACATTTTAGATTCTTTAAAGTAGCCGGCCTTTGCCTTAATGGAAAGGCAAAGGCTTTGGAAAGAAATTCACACATAGGCATCAACTTCACTATTTATATTTGTCTAAGAAACACATTTCAAGCATTTAAGCATAAGCCTTTAGATCAAAATGGATTTAAGATCATGAAAAGCATGGTACATTCAATCAGGTGTGTCCAAACTTTTGACAGGTACTGTGTATGAAGAGATTCAATACAAAATTATACAAAAAATGTTTGCTGGCAGAAATTCAAACAGATTCTGATGCTTTTAAAAGGATGGTAGGCAACTTAAGTCCTTAAGGGAAAAATCCACCATCAAATACTCTTACACTGTTATATATCATCGATCTATGTTGTGCAATGCGTTCCAGGAGTTATATTGTGATGAAGTGCTGTAATTTACTTTTCGGTGTAGCCGCTTTCCCTCAACCTGCTTTGTCTACTTCTACTTCAGTTAGTGATTTCCTGCGTTTCCCAGAATGACTTTTGACAATCCACAGAGAGCATGAGTTAACCTATTGCATTCAGCTGATGGTTCGGTGGAGAGAGCGATGATAGTGATATTGCATATAGTGATATATAGCATAGTAATAAGAGGAAGAGAGCAGTTTTTGTCATTGAAAAAGTGAGAGTCTAGCTCCTTACTCAAAACTCAAAACTGCATTCTGGGCTACAGTTGGTGGAGGTCTCTCTGCTGGACCTTCTATGTCTTAAAGATATTGAAAGTTTAAGTTTTCTTTTTAATGGCCATTTTGGAAATGAACTCTTCATACACGGTGAAGTCATCTTTAATTCAACATTGTGCTATACAGCACCTTTTATATATGACAGTTCAAAGTACTAGGCATTTTAATATGTCCTCAAATTTTGTTAACTTGCAATTACTGTCAGAGGGTTGCAACCACTGAACAATGACAACCTTTTGATCTTATTTTCAGCTGTTCTTCCAGGTCAATTAAAAAACCTCATTACATTTCAGTATATCACTATGAGAATGGAGCTGCCAGCGACAGTCTGCTCTAAGTTACTCCGGTGTAGAATGAAATACGTGAACCAATAAATGACAAGTAAACAGCCTCATGACATCAAGGAGCTTCCAAGAAAGACATGAATCTTGGCCAGTCAATTGCCTCGATCAATATCAACTCCCCATAGAGTTAAATAGGAAAGTTAACAAGGAGAAACAAATGACTGATTGCTATAATAAAGCTACATTGCAGGAGTGCGTTGATTGGAGGATGCAGTGATTTAGCCAACGATATAGTCCACACCACCGAATGTAGTGTACAGCAGAACTGATACAGACACTATGAAATACAAAAAAATACTGTATATATTCAGTATATTTTGTATTTCAATACATGAAGTTTGTTGATTTTTATAGGTACATCTTGAAATTACTGTATTTACCAATACATAGGATTTGATGTTGCAGTCCTTTGTGCCATAATCCAAGGTGAGCATTCATACAGAAGCCCCAATTCACATGTCAAAAGAATGATGTACTAACCCACAAATGGAGAATAGAGGACATCGGGCTACACTGTCATAAATCATCATACAGGCAGCACCATTCACCAGCCAGTGCAGGTGAGTCACTGGGGTTATCAAGTGGTCTCCTCCTCTGCAGATGTTTCATTGAATTAGGCCCACAACACCTCCAGAAGGCTCAAACGTGATTTCTGGCTTATCCTGAGATCCCAACATTACTCGATCATTTCTAAAGTCACCATTGATTTTGACAACAACAGGCTAATGGGACAGCTGATAAATTTAACAAGTGCAGATCTGCACAGTTGTGCACGGCTGTGATATGTAATCAATGTTTTGACAGCGTAACAAGATAGTGATACTTGATGATAGCCATATAGAGGCAGTGATCTGTCTCTCCTACACATCATCCATCCAAGGTAAGTAGCAATTAGAGCTAAAAATGACACGCTATACACCTAAAAGGGGTAATGTATTTAAAGGGGAATACATAAGCTTTTTACTGCTCCATAGCACAAAATGGACCCACAGGTTTAGTTTTAAGCTGTTTGGATGTCAATAAAACAACATTTTAGAAATAAAAAATAAAAACATTCTTGATATCAATATTTAATGTTTTTACATGTATAACTGTAAACACCGCTCCTTTCCATTCTATCCTTTCTATTAACTTTAAGAAAATACAGTTGAAGCTGCACACAGCAATCTTACTAGTCCCTGCTAGTATCTCTAGGAAGTACCTGCTGTTCAAACTGTACTACTCAGACATAAATTACCTAACTAACATCATTCTTTTATTATAGATGACACTAGACTCAAGTCCTTAGCGTATTTCCTTTGTGCCAGTCAGAATGCATAAGTGAAGTAGTTTATAATCTAGGACAAAAGCTGGGTTAGTGAGCTAAAAGTCATAACAATTTGATTTGAGTCCGGAGAAAGTCCCTTTTCTCTGGTGAAGGCCATGGATATGATACAGTAAGGATGTAATGAATGAAATAACACCAAAAGCATGTTAACTGACCTTGCCCTCTTCAAGATGCCCCTCAGTATTACAAAATGAATCAGGTTCTTGAGAAATTTTCAGTCACATTATTGTAGGTCAGTAGTCATTTTGGTTTGTTAGCATAATCTTCATTTTTAATTTGCATTCTACAGGTTGAAAACGAGGTAGCGAGAAGTTAAAAGTCTGGAGCAGGTTAAACTACGGATGTCAGGAGGAGATGGGGATGGGGAGTGATTTTGTCAGTAACCTAATTATAATAGATGATGAAAAAGTCAAAATTCACTGGGGGAAGAAGAAGTGTATACCGTTGAGTTGATCATTGCTGTCTGTGAAAATTGATTAAATTACCCACTTAACTTGAGTGTAAATCCAGTCAAGAGGGAACACACCTCTACCATTAACATCCATTTAACAAATTACTGCTTTAGCTCTTTTCACCCATATTAATCTGAGTGTCAATGCTGAGGCAGAGATTCGTTTGAAATGCAAGTGTTTATGAAAAGAAAGCGTACCTACAAGTACCACAAGGCACATATAACCAAACTCAAGTCATTAATAATAAGAAATATATGATTTATGGAGGAGCCATGCTGTGGTGGACTTTGTCAAAATCTTCAGAGTTGTTGACCAGCTGTTGCATTACAGAACCCGCTTTGCCCCCACACAGCATGATCTTGCTGCCACATTCAATTCTACCTCCAAGTCCAATAAGCCAATTAAGGTGGGCCAATTAAAACCCAATTCCAGCTGAGACCAGCATGCTTTGTGCCTAATGGTTATGTTGTAATTAGCTCCAGAGAGATAGGCCTCAGGGCCATACCACTCTGGACAGTGTGAACTATGTGCACACACACACACACACATACACAACCTCACTGATACACACATGTTCCATCATTCACTCTGGGCATACACTATTACACCTCGAAAGGCATTGATCTGGATAAAAGTTTCAGCAAACAGAAGCTTTCTCGCAATGTCACGGTGGGAAAGCTGTCATAGTGTCAGAGCTGTAACGCTGTAATTGGCTCTCTCATATACACCCACATACTTTTAAAACATGAGCACGTCTGTATACACAAACAACAGACACACACACACAAACACACAAACACACACACAAACTTTCAGTCACCACTCTACTGGAGGGAGGTGAAAGGGATCAAAAGAAAGCAAACAAAGCTTCATATTTACACCATTCTCAAAGGGCCATGAGTCTTTATGAGGACAGATGACTTTAATGGCTGCTGTGTTCTGGCTACACTCAAGGCTGTTAGACAGCAGCAGCCAAATGGAGGTGGAAAATTACATTCTCACCTTTCACATGTGTGTTCCACTAAATGATGAGTATTGATTTGACGGCTTGTGTAGCACTGCTTGCATGGTGTCCTTGATAATAAAATCCCTTAAGGCCATCACCGCAGTATTACAGCCATATTGGCCCCTGACCTTATGTGCACATTATGTACCAGCAAGAATAATAACTGAGATAATTACAAGCAAATGCAAGCAAAAACACACAGCGCATGCATCATCCTGCTTAGATGCAGAGTGATTGTGAGAATCCATTGTACTGCAGTGTGTGCCACATGATCAGTTATGATTTATTGATTGTCCTCCTTGTAATGCGTAATGCAATTGCGTTTTATTGCTTTACATGGACCAAGGCTAATAAAACATCTTGGCAGTGCACCTGAAAGGACTAGGAAAGTGCTGTGAGATATAGAACCGTAGAAACATTTTGCGAGAGGTGCGACAGTGAGAGGCAACATCTGTCTCAGGAAATAAAGCTGGGTCTTTTGTTGCAAACAAAACTTGTCAACTCCATGAGACCCACGTAATCTGCATAAATCAAAGACCTCCATATCTGCCTTGACAAGCAATCCAACCTTCTCTTTCTTGCCAGTTTCAAAGTACACAAACACCAAAAACACATAGTCCTATGTTGGCAGAGCTATTACTTTTTACTAATTCCCCTTCAGTTCAAGCATTCTGACCTCATTTGTATAGTTACACAAATCCAATTTCTATTTTATACACTGATTCCTTAGCCACAGAGCTGTTTCCTGTGAGCGTAGGGTGCAATCACACCTACAGTGAGTTTTCTTTAGTCCAAACTATAAAAGTCTTGAGTTTGTTGACTTTGTTGCATTTTTAAATTTGGTTACACACTGCCCAATTACAAGCGAAACAGTTCTTGTAAACAAAAATCACACGGACGCATAGTGTCTGGTTTATTGGACAAAGTTTTGGTAAGCTGTCATCCCGCAACATTAAGACATTTTGGCGACGGGGGAGAGTCAAAACAAATCCGATTCCAGTCCCTGTAACTTTAACTAAGCATGATGGATGTGTCTGCGTTCTCTGGTGTTCATACCGGTTAGGAACACATGATGAAATAGCTGAATATGATTGTCAGTCGCGGCTGCAGCTTGGCTTTGTTCGTAGGTACCAAAGAATTTCACCTCAACTTGACTCCAAATTTGCCCTTAGTTCATTTTGTTATGCTAGGCTTTCCGAGCATGAGTAACTGCTGGCAGTCAGATGCCAACATCTGTCTCCTTTTGTTTCATCCTTTTGTTTGCTACATTGTTTCCTGTCCGGTTCACATTATATTCTCACTCCTTACGAATCGCACTGTGGTACACTTGGAAGAGGACTTTTGTGTGGTTATTTCGTGCATACCTGATATCGAACGGCATTGATCTCAATTGCCCAAATGAGCCAGACTAAAGGAGTAAACAGCCTGGAGTTTGAATAAACCGCTCCGAATATGCTTGGTGTGATCACACCATTGGAGTTCCTACACAGACAACAAAAGAAAAGGTTTGTTGGTTTTGGCTCACTGATAGCCCCTCTGTTTCCCCTCCGATGGAGTTTAAGGATGCTGGGGCATCTGTGTCCGATCGTCCGGATGATCAGGAGGAGGAGGAGGATGAGGCCGAGGAGGCAGATAAGGAGGAGGAGACGGCATGGGGAGGAGAGGGAGGGATGTTTTGGTAGGCCCAGGGCTCCCTTCTTTTCTCAGGGAGGTGACAGTGGAGACACACAGCCGTCAGGGTTGGGAAGTCGAGGCTTGACAATAGAGCTTTGGGCAACGGAGAGGAGTGTATCCTCCGCTACAGCACCGTGAGAGAGAGAGAGAGTACCAGGAGAGGAGAGAGAAGTGACAAAAGAGAGAGATGGAAAAGTATTGGTGGGGTGGGGGGGCTGCAGGGGAGGCGGGGGAAGGAGGAGAGGGACGGAGGGAGGAATGAAGGGAGAGAGAGGGGACTGTGTTCTGCAGCCATCTGGCCCGTTCACTGATCCAGAACGTTGACACTGGCAGCTAAGGAAGAGGAGAGGAAGGGGAGGAGGAGGAGGAGAGGAGAGGAGTCCTCAGTTGGGTGTCTGAAGAGAGAAGTCTGTTTGTATTACTTTAATCTCATTCACAGTTCTACACACACACACACACACACACACACACACACACACACACATACAGAAAGACATGCACAGTACACTACAAGAATATTAGGTAGCTTTTTTAATCTTATCCAAAGAGAGACAGCTGTAGAAGTACATCCACGGATAGAGTGTGCCAGACAGTCAAATGATACCCTCATCATAATGACGGCATGCTGATCTGCTCTCTCAGCTTGCAATAACTTAAAACTAACCACTCAGGGAAAGATAGCGTCTAGGGCTGACGCGTAAACTCATCTTTTATGTGAGCCTGAATTCATTCAAATAATGAGCAGCCGTGCGTTGGGCCCGAGTTGCACAGATATCTTAACCAGAGTCAATGAAAAGTTGCAGCTCCGTATGTCACAGATGAAAGCAGATAACTTTCTTGATGAAAAGCTCCTTGTTTGATGTGTCAAGCCTTTGTGAGAATGGAAGAGGAAAACTTTTAACTTGAACATATTCATCTGGCGGCCAATCAATGAGAACAAGAAGAGTTACCGTTATTTTTTATTACAACTTATGAATATTCATGAATATAGTTCCATAATGGCAAATTAGGATTTATCCTCTGCTTGACTTTTTGAAATGAGATAAGACTAGCAATTAGGATTTTGTTCAGTAAGATAGCCCCAGTCGTCCACATCAGTCGGCGCTTAGCCGGGGCTGAATTCATTGTTGGGGTTTGTTCACACACAGGATAGGGAAAGGTGGCATATCTAGCCCAAACAGATGGCATGTGTACGTCTGCATGAATGAACACACACAAGCACGCACACACACACACGTACACACACACACACACACATACACACACCAGGCTGTGGAGATAAGAAAGGTGTAGCACCCAAAACCAATCTACGACGATGCAGCCAAATGTAAACAAAAAAGTTGGGAAGAAAAACAAAATTCAGCGTTAAGCCAATCATTTAGACTTAATGCAGTGTCCTACGGTGTCCTCAAACACACAGTTTCATGGAATCCACGGTGAGAAAACTTTGAAAGAACATAACTGGATGTCATGAGATAATACAGTGAGATTAATTAACTGAATAATACCAATGAAAAACAATCATGGTTATAAATTGAGTACTCAGCTGTGAGTAAAATCCTGATGTACCATCGACCTCTAATTGGAAGTTCTGGCAGGGCTAATTGTTGAATTATTTCCTCAAAGTGCAGAATGATAAGCGGATATATGGATGGTTGCTAATCTGATAGCACCTGTTTTCTGATCTCATTTCACGGCTGAGTTCAAATGCAATCAACATGCTCTCTCTCTCTCTCGTCCCTCTACTTGAATTTATCTAGCACATTGACCCGAGAGAAGGATCCAGTTCCATCTAGATCATAATGATGCCAAATCCAATCGCCCCTCCCCTTCAATATCTTGAATAACTCTTTGCTTCTTATTGGAAGGAGATAAATATCATGGGCCCAATTACTTGCTGTAACAGCATTAACAGCACTATCTTGATGATTGAAGCTCAAAGAAGTCTCTCCTAAATGGGCTGTTTTAAAAGCCTTTGATGCAAAATGTGCAAAGTGGTTTTGCCGCACAAGCCCATTATTGGAGGTCTCATTTGTATTTCTAAAATGAAAAAATTGTGAAGCGTTGCAAAACATTTCATTGGCCCTGCTATTTTCATTCATTAGTTAGCAGAGCGTCCTTCAACTTCCCTGAGAATTTCATGACTAAGATTATCATGACCTTCTGCCTACATCAGGAAGTCAACAGCTCATGCTCTGACTAGCTCAGACACTTATGAGGTTTCTACATCAATCGCGCTTCATGTCAAACTGAGAAAGAGCCTGTACTGTACTGAGAATGCTGCATGTCTATGGCACCTGTATTCTCATTAACAGCCTGTGGCTACGTAACAACTCATGGGATCCCTATGAAAACTTGTGTTTTATGTCTAAATCTCTGGGGGCCGAGCCAAAAGAGAACCTACCAAAATGTTAGGGATATGACTAATAAGCACAACTTTTGGAGTTAAGAGAAACAGCAACTCTTCAGAGCGGCAGCTGCGATTGAAGATTTCCAAAACTTTTGTCCCCATGCTCAGAGCAAGATAGTCCTTTATATGGGAAAGATGCAAGACGTTTTTATGGAGATGTGCCAACAATGTTTGCGATTCTATATAAGAAGGGGGGAGAGTTTATGCAGCCAAAACAAAACAAAATTGATGAACACTTTTGTGATTGTTTAATTTTTTTATGTTAGTTTAGTGCTGGTAACACTACACATGATTAAATAAATGGTGGATTTATGTGTCAGCCTTTGATGCACTTTGTAGAAAACATTTGATCATTTACATAGCAATTGCACTGTACCGTTCATTTTGAAGTGTTCTATTTTGAAACCACATCTATTTTGCATAACAACTGTACAATTAGACCTACGCAGCTCATATAACCTTCTGGTTCTGACTCTGCACTGTACAACATGTCACTGCTCTGCTTCAAAACTCAGTTTTGTCTCTTCTGCTCACATGGGCTCAGTCTGTCTGTGTGTGCAGGCTGGCAGCTCTCAGCCATGTTCACCACCCCTGAAGGAGAAGAGAGCTTGTCCCAAAGCCGCTGAGGCGGATTAGTCCATCCTCTCTCTCACAACCACCCCTCTCCTCCCCCTCCCCCCATTTAAAACCTTAAGGGGGGCGAGGGCCGTGGAACAACAACAAGCTTATAAGGTTGCCAAAAGTTTGTGTATTTGTTGAGGTGACCGCCTGCGTGCCTTTCATGAGGCGAGAACTGTTTGAAATATCAGTATTGATGTATGTATCCAAGTGAAAAGTCCTGGTATGTTCTAGTAACAAACTAATAGACAGACCAACAGAA
Source organism: Centroberyx affinis (assembly GCF_046629955.1). NCBI lineage: Eukaryota > Metazoa > Chordata > Actinopteri > Beryciformes > Berycidae > Centroberyx > Centroberyx affinis. Next base: position 225,097 of record NW_027278852.1, on the reverse strand, counting down.
ACGTGGTATTTTAACTGTATCGGAACTAAACACTGATTTTTTTGTGATTGCTGGCCTGACAATGTTTTAGGATTGTCAACAAACATGGCTGTCACCTCTGAACACCAAGGAATCTATAAAGGAGGTAAAGAATAAGCTCTAGTCTGTTCCGGTCACATCCCCAAAATACGTTGAAGAGTTGATATTTTTGACAAATTTACAAGAAAAACAAAAATAAAAACATTAGCTAGTTAACCAAATAACAAATTACATTGATGTCATCGCTCAGGTAGAACACGTTTGAAACTCAGACTTCAAAAACTAAGGCTTCCCATCCACTACAAAACAAACTGTACTGTCCTTTTTTAGATTCCTTCCTGAACACAAACCACAAAATACAAAGAATTAGATATTTTGCTATGCTAATAGATATAAACAAACATTTAATCCTAACTGATTTCTTCATGTTTTTGCCATCACTGCTCAGTGGTGAAAGTCAAGTTTGCAGAAGCGGAGCAGAAAGGTATGAAATCAGCGTGAGAAGGCTGTTAAACTGGATTTGAGCAACTGCAGTACAGCTGGCGAACCCTGCTTTGAAACTTTCTGCTAAAAAATTAATTTCTCACTCTTTCTCACCCTTGACTTGACAGAGTGTGCACCTAGGAGCCAGTCAGTGGACAGCTCAATCCGTTACAATGAGGTAAATGCTTCAGCACAGTCTCCATGTAGGGTCAGGCTTGTTCAATTATGCTTTTTCATTAACTGACACAGCAAGATACAGCCAGAGTGTGAGTCATCGCCCACATCATACTGCAGATCACAGCTAACCAATGTTTAATTTGTGCCGGATCCTGCCGAACAGGATCTGGCACCTCGCGGTTTTGGACTTCCTGCATTCAGGTACTTATTTGCGTGGACCAGGAACCTCTGGTGGCATGAAAGTTTTTTTTTTTTTGGAGATGTTTTGTCTGCCATGTAATAATAGACTGTCACTTGACTCTTCCTTTCCCCTCCATTGCAAAAACTGAATTGGCTCATTTCCATATGAAGATAGGTGATTAGCCTATTAGAAAGTAGCAGCAAGCGCATAGTAATCACGTCACATGAGTGAGCTGCTCTGCAGAGTGTGTTATGGTAAACTTCAGACATTGTCATGGCTAAAAGACAGCTGAATTTGCTGTCCATATGTCTGCTGTGTGGACTATTTTTGGAAAATTAGACAAGGTAAGCATGTTTTATTTTTGTTTGTAAACGTGTTACAGTTCTCTGCTGGCACAATAACATTTAAATTCATATTTGCATAGATGAAAACAGAAATTATTTGGAGTGCGGACCTGTAAGTCCCACAGTTAAATCTGTGGGCAATTGTGCTTGAGTGTCCAGAAATAATTGGTAATATAACTGGTTGAGTGAAGGGCTGTAAGCCCCACATCAATGTGGACTTTTCAAAACCAGCGCGGTCCAGCTGAGTGTCGCATTTAGGTCGACTTCTAGCTGCATGGCATGACCATGACACGCTTTATTGCTGTCATTTCATTATTCGCTGACATTGTTTCCTACGTTCAAAATAGATATCCTATGAAAGTATTTGTGTTGAATATTAGTGCGTAACTACTCGAGCCAGAATTTGTCTGGTAAATGGTTGAAGCCATTGCAGTGTCCTTGATCTTTTATTTTTAGTCCACTACTTGAAGGACAGGTTTGTAAAAATCCATTGTTTTGGACAAAATGAGCATTATGTAGCCTATGCAATAATCAAATATTGTTATAGGTCAGCAGTAGTCGGAGCTCTAAGGTCATATAGTCGGTCATTTAGTAATGTTTAGGCTGTTGGTCTACAGTAAGCTGTATGGCTGCACTGAGCACCACCGTGCCTCCAATGCGCTTGTTGTCTTGATATGTTCTGGAACCTTTTCCCTCCAGACCGACTCGCGGGCACACCGACCACCGACTCATCATTTACATATTAAGCACTGCAGCTAACAGCAGCTGCTTGTTGGTCAAATCACATTAAAAATAGGAGCATGGTCAATCTTTGCAATGTCAACTGATCGACTCAGTCTTTCCAAGAATATGTGATCAAAAGATTTTTTGCTAAATGAAGAGTCACCAACAATAATTTTGACTGATTGCTGCACTCTTAGTACATAATGCACCTCTCATTCTTTGAAAATCTGACTAAAGCTCACTGACGGCATTAGTATTACCAGGGGAGGTCTGACGATTGGTAATTATTACCTCTGACTCCAGGAATTTTATCCCATTTGTAAGGAACATGTCAGTGATTTTCTCTGTCTAACCTGTGAACACTTCCAGCTGACATTACCGTGTTTTGAGTTAACTCTGACGTCCAAGCCTCATTTTTATCCTGTCAACATATGATATTTCACGCAATTACCGACTTGCACAGCAGGCATCCAGATTACAAGGGCCATATAACCAGTGGTGGGTAGCATAGAATCAATCTCAGTAGAATAAACCACCTAATCAAAGCACTTGCTGAACGCAGCACTACTTATTACTACTTTATGAATCACAGTTTTCAACAATCGGTGTACTTCAGGCACAAAGAAACGTAAAAGCCACAATTAACCAGTGATTTTTCAAAAAGTGCTGCATACTGCGGTACTTCATACTGCACAGCACAACGTACTCATACAGTTTAACATCAGCAGCTGCCCTCAGTATAAGCAGTATGTACTGTGGACACCTGCTATAGTATTATCTTGTAATTGATGAAGGCCCTGCAACATCATTAAAGTAGGCTGCAATGCTTCAATTTTGTAAAGCAGCATGTGATTGTGTGTTCGGCACATTTGTTATCTCTGCAGAGTGACATACTCTTATTAGCTCAGTGATTACAGGCCAGCACAGCCAAATTAATGAAACATTTTGTGTCACTTACATTTTTGGCTCCATTTGGAAAGTAAATTATCAGGCACAACGAGAGAGAGAGAAATTCGGCCTGCTAAGATCGGTTATGTTCATGGAGTTACAAAGGGGTTTATGGACATCCTGATTAAGGGTGAAAGCAAGTGCCTCATCACTGGCTTTTACTGGAAGGAAACTGATAAATGCTCGTTTCTACATGGGCAATCTTTCCACCCTGTCTTGCTTAAAAAGGGGCCCCCACTTAGTCAGTTTAGTCGCATTTGTAGAATCTACACAAGACAATCTGACTTTGAAAATAAGCCATTGAGTTGGAATGCAGGTTTTGACAAAAACATTATAAAGATGAATGGATTGGGGCAGCTACAGCGAGATATACTATTAACCCAAGAGGACTATCTGACTGTAAGACACATAAAGCTCCTCCAGACCTCGGCCCCAGATGCTATCTTCAACTTTCTACTAGGTAAAGAATTTGACATCATAAAACAACATTGGCATATTATAAGCTCTGATCTGCATTTGCAAAACAAAAGATCTATAAACTGCCAGCTTAAGACAAATGCCTGATTTGGTCTCTTTGAGCAGTAATTTGTTCCTTCATAACACTCCTCAAGGTAGCTGTCAGTGTGGTTCTTGTGCACAGTGCAGAGGAACCATTACTTGTTCCATCAAGACTGTGATTTACCTCATAAAATGCCCTTGTGATCTTGCGTATGTAAATAAGACACAGAGATCTCTAAAGACCGGGATCGCTAAAAGACGGAAGTTGCATTCGCACCTAGGAGTAGTCCGGTGGTGAGGAGGTGATATAAATAACTTGTTGGTAGGTAGACACAGAATCATTGTTTATACTCTCCAGACTTTATCTCTGAAGGGCCTTAAAGCTGCAATAAGTGAAATTTTCTGACCACTAGAGGGCAACAGAAACCGCAAAACATTTGTAAATACAGCAAAGCCACTGCACTACAGAAGCCTACTAAGGACAAACCGTGCATAAAAGCTAATAGCTAAGCTAAATTTACCTGCGGAGAAGTCTCGCTGGTTACCAGTCTCGCTTTACCAGATTTTTCTCCTGCTGAAGGTTGCATGTCCCACAATGACAAGTGAAGAGGTCGGTAGCGAGGATTATGAAATCATACAATTTTTATAGTGTCCATTTCCATTGTGTGTTCGTTTAAGGTCTTTGAATTATGTATTGTGAGAGGTCTTATTATTACTTTGCTTGACATGTGCATAACTGAGACATTTATAGGGATGGGACAATATATCAAAATTAAATATATTGCATTACAAAAATGTGACAATATGTATTATGGGGCAGAAAAATGAATCATGATATTAGCTCCATTTTATTCTGCTGTAGTAGTCACAAATGAGACAGCTTGACCATCACAACTTCACAAGCTCTCACTTTGTAATGACATTTTTAAATTGTTGTTTACATTCTAGCCAGCCAATGGCATTGCTATTTCTGAGAGGCTCAGAAATAAACATACTGTATAAAACAAAGGAAAAAACAACAGTGGATACCGGTAAACTCCTGGTGCCTAGCGGAAGTCTCTGGAGCATATGCCGTTGCCGATTACCGTAATTATCGGTAATGCTTTGCAGTAAAAAAAAAAATGGCTACCTAACGAACCCCAACAGAAGCAGATCAGAAAACAAGGAGGCTTCGTACTAAAATATGAGCAAATATACTTATCAAACAGAGGGAATTAGAAATAAAAGCCTGTCTCTAATATAAGCCTGCTTCCAATAAAGGCCTGGTACCCTCTGCAGTTGAGGTAAATAAAGGCCCGGGCCAATATTAGAGGAAATACGGTAATTTTGCACAGTCATACTTTACTGTTATTATTTTATTTATAACATTGTATTGTGGCTGTATCGAATCGTGAACCCCATATCCCGTATCGAATTGTATTGTGAGGTAAGCATATTGTCCCTTGCCTACATTTAGGTTTGGTGTGGACTGCTAAACTATCTGACTCCACCTATTCCCTACATAGCCCCACATCAGCTGACACTTGCATATGTTTATATATCGGGGTGGGAGAACTTTTAACTATTTTGACCTGATGAAGTTCCATATAGGATCCAAACAGTTGTCTAATAACAATTTCTGAATGGAGCTCCTAGTGTGCGGGCTGCACTCTCTTTATCTACCACGGAGTTACAAAGCACACTTTAATTCACAGTAATGTATATTGTCAAACTTTGCCCAGCCTGCATCAGGTTCCAGGTGGTGAGATAAACACCCATAACACCCATGAGTTATTCACTGGTGTAGGAAGCTGGAAATGTTTCATCACTTTCCCCCAATGGCATGCCGCAGCACTGCATAAAAGACTCAGAGCAGAGGATTCTCATATAACCTTTTGCTGTCCTCATTTTAACAATCTATTATTTAGTGCCTCGGATTTCTTTAGCTGTTTTGAGTGTCAAATAAAGGGGAAAGATGTACAAATCTCTGCAAAACACCTTTGCTTGTGAGGCTTTTCAAATGTTTGGTCAAAGGCCAAATAAATATTGGATTGCAAAGTTTTCAGGGCACATGGGTAGAAGTTCATTACTTGATTGAGGTCTTCTGAATGCTTCCTTTCATATTTCCCATGTTGCGTGCACTGAGTGATCTCTTCCAGATTTCCTTCTGATGTGAGGAATATGTAGTATTATAGATCAAATCATCTCCGATGATGACAGCAGAGATTCGCCTGACTGCATAAAGAGTTTTTTTCCGTGCCTGCAAACTGCTGACATTTTATTACAGTCAATTAACTCCTATTTCCTGTCAGTGCAAACCACTGCAGCATGCATACTTCCACATGCACAATCACAGCCCAAATATAATGGGTATGAAATTCAAAAATCATGCATATACGTATTTTATAACATATTTGAATCGATGCACATGCATTTACACATTCACAAACACGCAAACAGACATTCACCCAGAGATATACAGCTACACACACACACACACACACACACACACTAGTTGCTGCAGACATAGATAAATATCACACTGCTCTATACATCTATCAGCCTAACCTAATGCCTGTGAGCCTGGCCAAAATTAGTGACATGAATACAAATGCGGGCAGGTAAAGGAGAAGCACTCAATACTTTGACCTCAGTTGTCATTATCTCCGCCCTGGTCAATCGGACATGGCATGGCATCACCAGGAAGTGTATCCATAATTAATGACACGGACACTATGCAAGAGCACACAGGGCCAATCAGCAGTGTTTTTCAGACAGCTCATCTAATGAGGACACTAAGTCGAGTTGTCTGTGTACATGGCCTCCCAAAGTGGTAGTCAGTTATGCTTATGCATGTCCTCAATTTGATTTAATTCACAAGTCTCATTTGAAGAGATGAGTGGTGCCGAAACCCATTTCTCCCCTTCCGTATTATTTGGCTCACCACCAATCAAATAAATTGGTCAGCAAAAAGTTTCATTTTGTCCTTGTGAAGTTAATCAACTCATTGGAGCACCCATAACTCGGGAAGCAGTCCATTTATTGTCTCCGAAAGGGAGATTTTTCTTTCTCTGGCCTCCACGGCAAACAGGCAGAATCGCACATTAGTTTTCTCCCTGGGTGGACTGCCCGTTTTGTTGTGGGCTGTAGCCTGGAGTGATTGAATAGCTCCCTGAGGAAGAGGCAATTTCACAATGCAGGCTTCTCACCACCAAGAAAACCACAGTGCCAGGAAGGTTGGGAGCAGCAGTGTCAGCGCCGGCATGACAAGTTGAAACGAGGCTAAAAGGAATCCCATTTTTTAACTAGGCTTCTGGTAAATTGCACAGTACCCCAAGTGTTTGCTGTGGTGTTTCACCCCATTGTAAGGCTATTGGTACATTCCTGCATAAAAGTGAAAAAAAAAGTGAAAATTGAAATTGAAATGAATTCTAAGAGATAAAAGTAATATCACCTCTTGCTTCTTCTGAGGCAATTCGAAACAGGTTGCAGTATTTCTGTCTCATTCACCCTCAGCTCAGACACCCATCTCCCCTCACGAAACAAACTGTGGCTCTATATCGAATTATAAAATTGAAGCGCGTTTTGATGAAATATTTAGGAGTATGATAATAAACCCCCCAGTCCCATCCAAGGTTGAAACTGCTCTCATGTAAAACTGATATCTGTGGGATTAATTTGCTCTTAAGAAGAATAAAACATAAAACATGATGCCAACTTTGAATACAGAAAACACATGAGGAAAACAAAAGGAAGGAAAACTATCTCATTTTGGAGTTTGTAGAGAGTGTAGAGTTGTAGCTACCAGTGTTAGATCTGAAGACATCTCGTATTTCGTATTTCTAGTGCTTTCTTTCTACCCAGTGTTGTGACACATCTTTAATTCAGTCTATGTAAACTGCTCAGGGCTTGTAATGCCAGTGTGTTATGATGCAGCCCCTATTTTGAAACAAACTCGTTTTGACCTTTTTGTTTGGTGACCTCCGACTTTTGTTCTTTCTTCCACCTCGCCCCTGTAGCTAAGTGACAGTTGTTCAGATGTGGGTAGACAGTTCTTTTTGCATTGTAGTTTTTGTTCCCTGGAGGTACAGGAGTTACAAAACACAGCTCTCCCCCAACACTCATGAGTAAACTTTGGTGTCTTTTTCAGTGGCCTTAATGACTCAATGAAGTACTGGGTGTAAAGGAAGTCATGTTGCTAAACGGGAAACATTTTAGCCGCATTATACCACATCAACAGGGCTTGGAATTGAAATAATTTTTCAAAACATGACATTGGAAATAGAGATGTTTCTGCTCTTATATTCCTAAGATAACCCTTAACCAGTGTTGCCCCTGTCAAGACTCTTAGGTGTAAGTTAAAGGGTAAGTAAGTAATCTATCATGTTTATCGACTTCTATGCAACCAGTAGAAAATTGCAACATTGACAGAAGATATCTCACAAGTCTCTCGCACATCACATTAGAGACAAGTAAGTAATAGAGATGAATAAGCTAGCTGATCAGAGCAGAGAACCAACAGAAACCTCTAGTAAAGACGTAATATGTCACGATGCAAAATACTGTATAATAAGGCGGGGTGTTTTACAGGCCAGACAGTGAGTTCAGAAAGCCAAAAAAGTGGCAAAGTAATCGTTGAGTCATTCCTATTGATCAACAACCCTATCAAACCTCTGCAGATATAGTAATTTTGTGCTATGGGGCAGTAAAAATGTTACATATTGCCCCTTTAAGTTGTCGCCCCTGTGCTTTGAAATTGGCACTGCCTGGCTTTTGGACGGGGAATAGGGTCTTCCTTGCATCATGGTCAGGGACAGAGAGACAGGGGATCAACAAAGGACACTTTATCGCCCTACCTGTGGCTCAGTGGTGTGCAAATGTCACCCTCCATGCTTGGGGGATTGTTTATGAGGCTCATAGTTCAAATATGAAACTGCAAGCTGTTAGTTTCCCCTCACCTCTTCTTACCTCTGCTCCCCTGCTGAGAGCAGCGATAGTTTCAGAGAATGGTTCAGTGGCAAGTAAAAGCTCACAACTTCATGCCGGCACTGTGCTTTAACACCAACTCAGCCTCTGTGGAATTTGAAAGGCTCAGGCAGAGCGTACAAAGCTGCACCTGAGCCGTTCTGAAAAGAGACAATGATGCAATTGATCCTAACTATTTCCGATCTGCATAGAGATTTGCATCGCAATAACACTAAAAGACGGTGGCATAAATTTTGAGGGTGAATATTTACACCCGATGTCTGTTTGCCTCCCCGTCTATGAATACGAGGCAGATGAAGACAAAGGAAATGTTTGAATAGTCAGTAATGACGAAGGAATTGATAAAACTTGTGTAATCTGAAATTGAATTTTTCCCCAAGTAGAGAAGGAACATATTTGCACTAGGTTTTCATTTTGATTTTGTCTTATGAAAGTAAATACTAGCATTATCCAAACCAGAATATTTCCTGTTATAAAAGGAGAGTCTGGGAAGCCTCTTTGATGTAGCCGACAACTTGGGAGAGAGTAATGAGGATATTACTTTCCTGAGTGGAGCACTAGAAAATCAGGGGTCAGTTTGTAAACTCAAGCTCAACAGTCACTTCTCTGAGCGGCCGGACTGGACAACAACTGCCACAGGTTGAATTCACATTATTTGCAGACCAATTAATTATGCATGAACATATTCTGTGTATAAATTAAATATTCTGTTTAATCAACACAATTTCGCTCTTCTGTCTCATTTCATTTGAACACATCACAATAACTTTTCCATTAAAAGCCTAAGTATTTAAACCAATTATAATTCTGTTAATGCAGTAGACTTTTTAAATGAGCTTAACTCGATCAGTCCCATCTATGTATTTAAACATATTACAATTCCACAAATGCAGTATTTGAATGAAATAAACTTGTGACCGCTCCCATGTCTGTGTTTAAACTTTATCAACAAATTACAATTCTAACAAAGCAGTATTAAAGCAAATTAAACTTTTGACTATGGAAATTAGAATTCCCATGAATTTTAATATCGCAGCCTATGTATTTAACCGAATTAGACTTTGTGGAATGGACTCGACAAATCCCGTATCCCAAATGGTTGACCAGATGGGACTTCAACCTACTTCCTTTCAGACAAAAGGCCCGTATGCCAAGCAGCAGTCGGCGTACACCAGTGAAATGGCAACATCGGGCAAATTACCCTGTAGATCAAGTGGGGTACAATGACAGCAGTCTTTGAGACGCTAGTTTGGCATAAAGCATACATTTTTACAGATGTATAATAGCTTGGATTATTTTCAGAGAGAGAACAAAACAGACGAGGACAGAGGAGACAAACAGAACATTTACCATTCACTTCAAGTTAGTTAACACAACAACATTCTGGTTAGTCAACAGACCGGAAAAACCCAAACACCCCTCGTACAGGCATGCTTCTTTATCACAAACCCCAGCAGCTTGTAGAGACATCTTTAACACAGCATTAGCATACCGCAGAGCATAAGTCAATACACCACCAAGAAGTATGAAGAACAAGAGAACGGAATTACCATGTTCATTAATCTGTCATTTACATTTTGACATGCAGAAAACGAGCGTATACTGTGTAATGTGCTTCTTACATCTATATCAGTTCAACCATAATACGTCAGTAGAGCTGATAGGCTTCTGCTACCACTACTGTGTTACTAACCATTTGAATAATAATGAGGCCATTATTAACTGTGTCACAATACCCTCTGACTTTGTGCAGGCCATTTCTCCTCCCGGTCTATGATGCTGTAAAACACAAATGCCATTCAGCCACACTTTGATTCATTGTTTCAATTAGCTAGTGTTCTCATATGTGCCAATATCATGTCATTCTGTTGCCTTTGTAAACACAAACACACTCTTTTCAAAACTTGTTTGAATAGGCTTATGATAGAAGTTAATTTACATTTAAATTGAAACAGCACTGCCAGAAGAAAGTGGTTTCAAACACTATGAATTGTGGAAACTATGAAAAGCAGTGCAACCAAGCTAAGAACTGGTATTTAGAGGAGGAACGAAAGGAAACCCAGTCACAGTCATGATGATTTGCAAAATATACACTTGAATTTTGCTGTTTGCAATGTAGAATGTTTGTTGAATTGATTTAGGGTTGCAACATATAACAACATCCACATGCTAAAAGAACAAACATTGCTTCGCTGTCCATCAAGTTTCTTTGCGCAAACAAAATGGTACTTTGCAATAATTCCTACTGTCTTTTGGAAAATTGTAAGTGGGATAATTCCATACCAAGATAAAGGTGATTTGGCAGTAAATATGTACAATGAGGTGCTGTAAAGCCAAACATCTGACACCTGAAGACCAGCCTAAACAGCGGGCAGTATAAAAATATATAATGCATATATGTGCATTGTTATTTTAGTCGTCACCACATTTCACTGGTTCAAAAGGATCCATGGGTAACTTGCTAACTCCTCCCCCAAAGCATGGAAATCTGAGCGTACTTGAACATGTCCTTAGCTAACAATCGACTCTATATAGGTGCTCCCTGACAAAATCCATATCTCACAACCTATATGTGTCTTCCACAAAAGTTCATGAAGTTGTAACCAAACCAAACTGTTTGCCTCCCAGATGTTACTATGGAAAGCTCCTGTCAGACAAATGCATAGCTACCAAAATCTGTCTGGAAGATAACCATTACGTTAGAGATATTGTTTATCTCTAACGTAATGGTTATCTTCCAGACAGATTGCTTAACCAGTCTAACTCCTAACACACTTGTTTGTCTTTCAGATGAATTATTTAAAACGCCTCATAGACAACTCTATAACTTGCAATTTATAAAAAAAAACAACAATTTCTATCTCACACAACTCTATTTGCAGATAAAAGGTTGTTTCCTATTACCTAATACTTTAACCTGTCTTCCAGGTTGCTAATGCTAAGACCCTCACGAATACAAATAATATACTGCATCTCATAACATGTAGGTTAATCAAGATCTACCCTAACACACCTCTTTGTCTTCCAGACAAGTTAATAAGAAAAGCCCTGCCAGATAACTCTATGGCTAGCACAAGTAAGGCTAGAGGAACACTGGAAGACTTTTAAATCCTAAAGTGTATTGTATCACACATAATGACAGAGTTCACAGATTTTCTTACCCCTCCATCATAAATGTGCTCACACTAGACGATTAGGCATGGAGGGATATCACACACTTACTGACATAACTGAGATCCAATCCCCACATTGGGATCAGATTTATCTTTCCCTCACCAGATTGCCATGTACGTCACTTCCTCTTGTAATATTTACATCCTTTAAAACTGACAGTAAATCCCTCGTCTCACTTGTTCCCCCTCCATGACTGTCCTGACAATCCATTTTTGGCAGTAGGTTACTGTCTGAGCTGCCTGCTGCCTGTTTGTTTTGCTTGTGGATTTCCAGGTGGATCGGTACACAAAACTTTATTTCCATGAATTGTGCTCCTATGTGTGGATTGAAGACATTTACATTACTTTGCTAATGTGGTCAAAGGCGTCTCTGACCACGTGATGATTGGATCTTCAATGCATCTTTAGTGCATTTACACCTGGATTTAATGCGTTTTGGCGCTATCCGATCACAATCCGATCACCCAGCACGCATGTTAAAGATCCCATATTTTATGTCTTGAGGTCCATTCAAAGCTGTCTGTGAGGTGTCATGTGCCAAAAACACTCTCAATCCATTTTTACACATTCATTTTCCAGCATCTCTCTGAGCCCTACCAAGAACAGGTTGTTTCTGTTGCTGTGTCGTTAAGGCTCATTAATATTAACAACCCCTCTGTTCTGATTGGCTAACCCGTTTCAAGAGTGAAACGTGAGACACCTCAGCCCAGCAGCTACAGGTAGGGAAAACTCTCTGGTAAATACACAATGACAACCACTTCGAAAAAAACACTTTGTTAGTCTATTATTTCTTACAAAAATGATAATGAGCGAACCTTTGTGACGCCACAAAGTTACGGAAGTCCAAACGGCTCGTTTAGAGGCTCGTGCGTTTTGATACTTTCACGATGTTTAGATAGCGCATCCAACTCCTTTATAATCAAAGAGGCAAGGGAAATCCCGTTTTCCACAATATGGGACCTTTAATGTCAAGGGGGCCATATAGTGATAAAATGCTGAATGTATTGTGAAATGTGTAGGCTGTTGAATTTCTTGTACTGTCCTCTTGCTCTGAATATGAAGTCCTGGTGTCCCTGTGTGCCAGTATGTCCCTTAGGTGAGTTGTAGTTATGTCTTCCACCCATGAAAATCTCCAGCACATTTATTGTACTTGGTGAATAATTCTGATTCAGAATTCACAAGGGTTAGAATTTGGGTCAACCTTTGCTATTACATTTTTTGCTCTGCTATTTTCTGTCTCTCTTCACTCTCCTTTAAATAGCTTGAACTGACCTGCATGTTTTGTCAGGTAACAATTTATTTTTCTGTTCCTGTGTACAATGCAGTTTTGTTAATAATGTCAAGAACTCAATCAGTTGTTTCTCTAGGCGCTAAATGCTGAACACACTCAAAAGGTGAAATCAATGCTCTCTGGTTTTATAACTCACACAGAGGGATTAGATTAAAAGTGCAAAAAGTCTGTGCCCCAGTTTCTGTATTTTTCCACGCACAAAACACTTGTGGGCCAGGTTAGAAAATCAGAACCTTCAATGTTTATGTGCACAAACATATATGCGGCAAGGCAAACATTTAGTTGATCCGCCTCTCTGAGTTCAGTCTTGTCATTGCTCGGTGGTCAGCATCATAAAATTGCACCAGATAAAGTAGCAGAAGTAGAAGCTGTACTATTACTACTACTTTGAATAATAAGAATAAAGTAATTCTGTCACTGCCAATATAAATAAATATGTAATTTCTGGTCTTATGTGCATATAAAAACATCTAAAAAGTATGAGAATTCAATTACATTCCAATTTTGAAATATATCAATCTACATGTTTCTCTCTTTTCCTGACACTGGCAATAAATTAGGTGGAAATCTACAACAGTCGGCCTGATGGGTGTGCTATAATTAAAGGTCAACTAAAACTATAACATCCACTGGTAAGTTTTTAATGAATGAGGAATGACGCATTTTTGTACTGCGTTCTGCCATTTAAAAAAATTACACTGATTGGCCTGATGGCGATGCTATAATTAAAGGTCAGAAATTCAAACTTTGAAAGGCCGTAACTGCTACACCACCGGACAGATTTTGATGAGGGAGCGCCTGCATCATTTGTAGTGGACGACATGTTTACTTGTTAACTATTTGAAGCAAAGTTTCCAGAGGGACGCTTTCAAACATTTCTCATTTTGGCGATTCAGTCTTTCGTTTTGCAAAATGTCTGTGATCTGTAAATTATAGCATAAGTGACTCCCTTCAGTTGGTGGCAGCTCAGTTGCCACCACTTTTGGAGTTTCTGAACAATTTCCTGTAATGGTGAAGAGTGGTGCGAGAGGAGAAAGAAATGAACTGGAAAGTGCAGAATGCAGTCGATGCAGGGGTTTACAGAGAGGGAGTCAACGATGCCTGAAGTCTTAGAAGGCATGCATTCAAGCAATTGTCGACACTCGATTAGACTTAATCAAAGGCACGGTTCAAAGCCAAACATTGAGTACTACCAATTTATATTATCCAAAATCATCAAATATGATCTTGTAAAAAAAAATAAGAAATCAACATCAACTTCAGCTATCCATCAAAGACTTCAGTCCAGTTTGCACCTGAGAATTGAATGACCCCTGTCAGTGTGTCTCGCATTCGCTCTGAAGTAAATTTGGCAGGTAGGGGGGCTGGAAGAGAGAGCGTACAGATGTGTGAAAGGTGGAAAGAGGTAATATTTTCCTGTTAATGAAGAATCTGACTCTCGGCACCTCCATTCGTTTAAAGGCTTGACGTTTGATGGGTTTTGATTTGATATGAGTCATCTTGCTGTGGCTGGAGACAGCGGGGTGTGAATGAAAAGCCGATATGCCGGGCTATTAGGACCGGAGAGACGATTCAATGGGAGATTAGCTATGATTGTATCCCTGCTGGAGGGAATACAATTTTAGGGTTTTTAATATTAAAGTTCATTCATGTTATCTGAGCTCTAGACTCGCACACAGCACCAAGTGTAACAGTTCAGCGTTCAGTGCTTTTTGATGGCTTGTATGGGCTATTGCCTCTTGTTTTTCAAATCTCTGTATGTGGGTCCATCATGAGCAGAAAAGGAAACAACACACAGATACAACGGCTTCATTAGAACTTACTTAATGACAAAATAAAATACCGAAACACATTTTCTGGTGTTGGGTTCCTTCTCAAATGACTTCATTTTCAGCAAGGAGCTTCATTTGTGCAGCGGTAAAAGACGATAAACACAGTCACAGCACTCACAATAGACAAAACAGATCCACATTAATTAAGATAAAATTCGACCTGTCGCCCCCACAGAGACATACAGAGGAACCTTTATGTGGCCAGAATTTAAATTGGCCAAAATATGAATGCCATTTCATCAGTATTTCAAGTGTTCTGCTTTATTTTGTCTTCATTTGCTTGCTTGTTTTGTAAGTTATGTAAAAGCAATGGATATTAAACTCTACAGAGCCAATTAGCCAAGAGAATACCTGAGGTTAAAATCAGAATCAAAATCAGTCCAATGACAATCAAAGTCAAAACATCTTAAAACATGCTGGTTACATGCTCTCCAGCTGGGAGCGTCTTGGCAAATAATGTAATAAAGTCAAATTACCAATAACAGCTCACTACTGCCACTTAACAACTAACATTATTGCATTATTAACATTATATTATAACATACATTCCACAAGACCTACTATGGTACTGTTACATCCTCACCAAAGGAAGAAGTCCAACAAACAACATGCAAAACCTAAAACAAACCATCTAATGTTGTAAAATGACACAACTTTCCTCATGAAACCAGGGAACTTGAAATGAATCTACCTGCTGAATTGTAGAGAAATGTGAAATGGAAAAAGCAACCTCCCAATGCAACTACACTGAAAAACAGCCACATCAGAGTCAGTTACACTAGGTCAAACGTTCTGCCTCCAATGTAACAAACACAAAAACAAAACTGACATCTCAGCTCATTTTAATACAGCTTTGAAATAGGAAATGGCTGATATTAGAGTAAACAAAGCTATTAAATCGTTTCCTATGTGGCTTTAAACCTCAAAATTGTCACCGTGTTATTTCATAAGCCCACAATTATTATGCTAATTTGACTCTGATTACATGCCTTTTGGCCCGCAGTTAACGCCGCACTGAAATCAATAGTGTTATTATAACACATCTAAAGACATTAAAACCCTAAGCAGGCATTTCATGATAACAAAAGCCCACTGTGAAACGTTTTTGAGGTCATTATTTATTGATACATTGGCCTATCTAGGTTTGGTCAAAACATGGTGGATGCCAGCGCCCTGCCAGTTTGGTTCTGTTCTCTCTTCATTTGATCAAAAACGTCCCAGAAGGCATTTTGTATTGGTGAAGTGAAATGTCAGCTGGGAATTAACTGTACGCACATCAACAGTGCACTGGTCTGGGTTAAGTGCCGGACATCAGCTGAAAAGTAGAACCCACACACACACCGAAGTATGATCTAACTCTTTATTGCATGACAGCGTGTCGATCCATGATGGGTCTTCTTCAGGTCAAATTAAAAATAGAACCACCTGTTCATTCATCCTATATATAGGCTTCACTGTCACCTGGTGAGTGACATCATCTCCACAAGGGCAGGTGAAACTCAGCTTTTTCATTGCAGTGAATAGACATATATAGGTATATGGTAACCAGGATACTCAAAAAATATACAGAATATATAGAAAATAGAGAAAGTACATAGACAAAATTCACATACAAAGAAAGAATATACATAGAGAAATTATATACACATCAAAAGTACTGCAGACAATACCTCATATGACCAGGCCAAGCTTTAGCAACGACACAGATGAAAATCTAAATTACCCTCCTTTTATCCAATAATATAATATATAATTCATATTTGTATCAATTATTTATAATGCTACAAGCCTCAGTTATTTTGGCTACATTTTATTAGCCTACATTATACTGTATGTGTCAACACTTAACACATTTGGCATGTCATCGCTATCAATTCCTGATTAAATCAGTCCTTGTTTGCATAATGCTGTTACACATTTTCCTCCTCCTTTATTCACTTACTGTCAAAACAAATATGTTATGTTATGTTATGTTATGTTATGTTATGTTATGTTATGTTAACCCATTTATCAGCTATAACTCACTACAGATGAATCCTCTCATCACGTCTTAAAATGTATCTTTTTGAAAAGGCCTTCTTGTTTGATGTGATCGATGCTGTTGAAGATCTGTCATCAGGAATTATTCCTTACAGTCAAACTCCTGTGTACCAGCACTTGAATACTGTCACAACATAAACTAACTTTAATATTTTATGAACTGTCTAATCATTGCATTCTCCAACACATTTACAAAAAAACCCCATACTTAAAAGACCATGTCGCATGATCAGATAAAAATTCACCACTTTAATTCAGCAAATGAATACAGATTTAATCAACAACATGCAAAATGAGTACAATTAGAAATGATAAATGAAGTTATCCCTCTTCGCGGTGGGAAGTGGGGTGAGGTCACTGTGTCCTCATCAGTCTCTGGATGAAACAAACAAGCATTTATTTATTTTGAAATATTTGTTTACAACCTTGACATTAGCAGCTAATATGAGCAGGCTAACTAATCGCTAATCTCTTTGGTGAGTTACTTCCAGCAAGCCCATGCAACCATAAAATCATTTTCAACAATAAAATGAAAACACCATAAGCGACTAAATAATATTTGATGACACACAAACTATGTGTGTCATAAGTAATGTCTACTTACATTTGTAGTAAAGTTTGTGTTCACCACCAGCACCAATCACTTTCTCATCCGCTGAAAGTGACACACAGCCACGGAGGTTATGCACAGCAATGAATTATGGGACATCTCAGCATATCAAGTAACATTGGGCAGCTTACTCAGAAATGCTTGCAAATGCATTATAAATGAGTAAAATATAGTTATACTGTGGGAAATGGCCTAGTTAATTGAACTGCTTATTCAAGTAAACTCATTAACAGTGGCATTTGTATACATAGGGAATTCACCAAGGTCTATAACAAAGTAAAGTCTGTTTTTGTTTTGTTTTGAGTTTACTTTTAATATTACAAAAAAAAAAATGCAGTTTGCGCAGTGCCAAATATTCAGAATCTAAGAGTGCTGTGAGTCAGAATATCAACCAATCTGGGGTGAGATGGCCCCTTGAATAATCTGTACTCTCTTCATTTTATAAATCAGTCCCTGAAGGCATTTCATATTGGTGAATCAAAATGCCATTGATGTTGCGGCCAACCTTTGTCTGGATATTACTGTAGTTGTTCCTTGTTGATTGGTCTTAGTTAAACCATGAGAAATGGCCTCTGAATATTTCATATTTCATTCCAATTTACACTCATGCCTGTGTGTAAAGCAGGCTATGTGTCTACGTGCCTATAGTCTGAGACCCACTTCTACACAACAAAACCAAAGATTGCTCATATTCAATAAACAGCTCCTCAAGGTAGGCCTATAGATATTTTCACTCCAGCTGTGTGCTGTTTCCCACATCACTGGCAACAAATCCCAGATTTATTCAAATTGATCATAAAAGATGAAGGAATAACCCTGTCTTAATGGGTAATAACTCTGGTTCTGTGTTGTGGACAGTGTATTAATTAGGCATGCAGGCAATGGCTTGCTACAAGACATAAAGAGTAAGAGCTAAAGGGGCCCTCTGTTCCTCTATTTATACACATATATGATCAAAGATGTTTCATGTAGACATTGGTCATTTTTATTTGGTTTGAGTGGTTAAATATCATTGCATTTTCTTTCCCTTTTCAAAAGTCCATCCTCAAAAACACGCAGTTTTGAACTGACTCTTGGTCTTGATCGGCTCCCCTCACTAAACAATTGCTAAAATCCTTATAATCAGGGAAGTGTGCAGCATTTGAACTGACACACCATCTGGAAAGCCTCCACTCAGCAGGTTTGCCTCATTTGAATTAGAGGAGCTGGAATTGTCTGCCAGTCAGAGTCCAGTGTTGTGACTGTTCTGCCTGTGGGGATTTAGTCCTCAACTTCATTCAAGAAATACCCTTTTAATTAAACTAAACTAATTTTTTTTTTGCAAAACACCATGAGGAACAGGAACGTAATTCTTATCCTGAGCCATAGTATATTTGAAAACCAAATTATGAAATAGGCTTGTGGCTGCAGTCAAACAAGGTCGCCTATTTCTGAGACAGACAAAGGAAATAAAGTCCATCACACTGATTGATTTTAGAGGTGGCACAATAGATTTTAGCATAACACACATAACCGAGCTGTTTTCGTTGTAATACTGTTGTTAAAAATCACCCACCGCTGAGAGATCACCAGTGAGGTATTTCTCATTCATTTTAATAAACATTTTCAGTCTGAGTTCACCTCAGAGTGCCACTGTGGTTCTGAGTCAGAGTGATGCGTGGGCATTTCAATGGGGCATCGTTTCACAAAGTAGTGGTGTGCTATAGTGTTTTAGATAATAAAATTCTCTTCACAAACTTTGACCAGATGTAGCTTATGAAACAATTAGTATGAGTACCACTAACTGTTCGTCTAGTGAGTTGTCTACCAGTTAGGATGATAACAGTGAAAAAAAACATTATTCTTGATTTAAAATGAGATTTTGCATGTTCCTAGATTATATAATTGGATTGGAAAATACACTTTAAATAAGATTTGACTGTGTTATTGATAGAATTACATTTGACCTCCCCACACAGGCATTTCAGACATACACAGTTTCACAAGGACCTACTGACAATACTGTAGTCTCTAAAATACAAACTTCATGGTGTCAAACCTAGCTTGAAATTAACTGCTGTCTCGGCTGACAAAGACGGCCCAAATAAAAAGACACGGATGTGAAAATATACTTTGTAAGACGACATGTTTTTGAGGCAGAGACTTCCATTTCTTCCTGTGGGTGTCAGGTAATTGACAGTAAGCAGATCATAACATAATGCAGTGCTGATATGAAAACACTCAACTCAGGCACAATGAACTGACGATAAAACAGAAACTTTGACAAAACCAAATGAAATCTTCATGTTTACTGTGATGGATTCGCTCGCTCTGTGGAAGTTGTTTTTCTTACTGTACAAGAATGAATGGCAGAAAATGGCTTCTCCTGAGTCCTGATATCTCCAACTATGCTGACTGTGTGCAGACAAACCAGGAATAATGCAAAGGAGAGGGGCAACATTTTGGCACAAACTGCAAAAACAACAGTATTATCCCTTATAAAGCCCATTTTTCATACAAGGCATTTCTGAAGACGCCAGGATAGCAAAAACGTAATATTTTTCTTTGAAATATTGCACAGACATTCTTGGACATTGAATAGCCTTGTGCATATACTGGAATTCAGAAACTCACATTTTCTATAGTGCACAGTGTGTTTACAGCCATGATGACAATAATCGATGAGATAGTCATTTTAAGAATCCAAGACTGTGATTACACAAATCCAGTACTATTATACACAAAGTATGTGCATCAGAATCTTTTTTGACAGACCAAATGTATTTTTATTTGGTAACTTACATTTGACCAAAAAAAGATGCTGTTGCAAAAATGATAGTGGGCATTAGAGAGTACTATTGTCAATAGTACACATAATAATGTTATCAAAATCTCATTTCAGTGTAAGTTTCACGTTTTAAAGACATTGTAGGCCTCACCCTGAAGCATCACACAGTAGAGTTGAGTAAGTAGTGCACCACAAGGCAGACTACATGAAGGGATTAGGCCAGTGGTTTATTTTTAACAGTCTCTCCAGAGACGTGCAGGTCGCCTGTACAGGTAGGCTGAAGTGATTTCCAGGCAGTATTGCCCTCACTAGCCTACTCCTGGAGATTACAACTGACACAATGCCTAAAGAAAAGCAAGCCTCTGTACTGAATTAATCAAATTTGACTCTTTGACCAACTTAAGCGCCACTGAAGTTGTGTTTTCATATTTCAACCATAATGAGAGTGGGCTCCTTGGTGAATGCATCATAGCGTTTTTTTTTATAGATGTTTTTGCCAACAGGCACTGTACAGCAATCCATTCAAGCCTCTGTGGAGGGCATTTTGAAAAGATGTGCATGGGTGTGTTTTTCGATTTACCTCAGCAGCATGCCTTGAATATAATTCTGAACTCCTGCCCACTGCCCTTGCCACAACTGCACTGTCATCCTGCTCAGAAACACGAGATCGGTATTGAACCAAAGTTACCGTTGATTTTCGTCCCCTGAAAGTAAACACAATTTGATCGTGCTCCCGAGAAGCTAATTGGTATGGAAAAATATTTCAATACCTTGATACTGTAATAGATCCAAGGACTGAACCTTGGCTTCACACCAAAAGTGAGTGCGCGTACACCTATGAATGCGTGCACAAAGTCACACACACACACACACACACACACACAAACTACACACATACACACTGAATAATTAATTATCGAATTAGTGTTAAATGGAAAATTCATGCTTAATCTGTGTCCTTTGTAATTAGTTCCCGCTGAATTTTCTTTCCCAGTTAATTTCTTCTGTGGTGGCAGGAGTCAATCAGGGAGCTCACCCTCTGACGCCGCGGGCATCGCACTGACAGCCGCAGACAGCCACAGTCACTTTGTTTTCTCACAGTGGCTCGACGCGGGCAGCTCGGTGAAGTGGCTACGCAGGCATTAAAAGTCAAAGCAATTCGGGAAAACGCGGGCGCTGACTTCTCCGTTCAGCTCAGTAGCAGAGACGCGGCAGGCAGGACTGTCCCGCAAAGCCCGAGAGGATTTTCCCCCGTGTCGCTCTTCCGCATGTTACTGCACCTCAGGCCATGGAAGAGCCGTGACAACTCTGCTGTGCAGCACATCTGTGGTGACTGGAAGGCTGTTTGGGGTCACAGTGAAAACACCGATCAATAATTCAACCATCATGTATCACCGATGGGATGCATGCACACACGTACGGATGAATACACACATTTTTTTTTTTCCCTCCATACACTGTGGATGCCCTGTAACCCCCCCCTCCCCCTTCCTCTCTCCCTCCATCTTTTCATGTCACATACACAGGCACACACACAGCACACACACATACATGTTATTTTCTCTCACATGATCATCCTGCTCTGAGTCCTCATTACTAGCTTATTGATCGCCCCCCCCCCCCCATTGCCGGTGTTCCTCGTCCTCCCCTGCCGTCTCCATCGCAGCAGTGTCTGTATTTGACAGCGGAGCGCATCAATACCATCGGTTTTCATTTAGAAACAGAAATGATGTGCAGCTGCCACTATCACCGTGGCGATCAAAAACGCATCAACAAAACTATGACAAAAAGAGTGAATGAAGGTAGGGTGGGATGTGAGGGGGCGGGAAGTGTGTGTGTGTGTGTGTGTGTTGTGGGGGGGGGTTGATGCGTTGAGGAAACAGTTGGCATCAGCGTTGATAAGCGGGTGAAATATAAACAAAAACAATACTCATCCATCAGAAAACAAAGAGAGAGGAAACGCTGTCAAATCTCGGCCGCGCCTCGCTCCATGCGTGTGCTTGTTTGCTCACGACGCAAAACCGCAAAGCCCTGTCGCTCCGCCACCTTTTTCCTTTTCCCCGCATCACTGAACTCAAGTGCGTATCCAACTGACTTACCTCTGCCACAAGAATACATACATTACAGAGGAATAAAGGGAGAACAGGGATCAAAACCCCCCACCCCCACCACTCTTCTTTTCCAGTTTATACCACCCACCCCGGGCTGAAGTCGAAAGGCGGTGTCGTCACGAAATATGACAGGGATACTGAGCCACAAAGGACCTAAGCCTCTCATTCCATCCCTGACAGAGAGCGCTGGGGAGGTGGGCGTCGGAGAGGGGGCTTTGTGAATACCTGATGAGTTCAACCAAGGAGGTTCAATCAGGCCTGGGAGAGGGGAAGGAGGAGAGGGAGTGGGAGAGCAAGGCCGTCTCATCCTGAAAGGTTTCCTCCCTCCTATCCCTCCTCCGCTCTCTCTGAATATCTCTCTTTCTGTACCCTCCCTCGCTTTATCTACTTTTTCTCACTCTATCACTCTATGTCTGTCTTTACACTCACTTTCTCTGCTTTCTCTCACTGGGTTCCTCTCTCTCTCTCTCTCTCTCTCTCTCTCTCTCTGCCCCTCTCTCTCTCTCCTCATCCCCTCCTTGCCGCAGTCCCAAGAGGGCCACTTTAGCTAAACAAGGGATTTGAAGATTAGAGGCCAATCTGCTGTGAGAGGTAAACACAGGAGACTTCTGCTGTCCTTAGAATAGATGCACTGACTGAGGCTGAAGGTGGTATTGACAGGAAATATTCGGTCAGTTGCATGTTAATGGGATTAACGCTGATGCGAGTTAATTGAAAATCAGCATGAAGGAAGAAGACGGGGCCATAAGGTCATGTGAATTCAGAATACCATGCGCTCACTGTGTGTTCTTCAATTGGTTCCAGTCATGAGACTCGAATAATGTAATTGAAAATCAGCATGAAGGAAGAGGACAAGGCCTTAAGTGTGTGTGTGTGTGAGATTCAAAATGTCGTGCTGTCACCATATATTTTTCAAATAAGTCAAGTCATGAAGTTGAAATAGTGTAATTGAAAATCAGCATGAGGGAGGGGGACGAAACGGTCTGATATTCCTCAATATCTGAAGTCATGAAGATCACATTCTATGCCGCAAGCCATTCATATGTAAAAGAACAGTGTTAATCCACATGTAATATCAAGACAAAAAATAGGAACAAATGAATAGCCACTGAAATAACTATTGTCTCTTTTAATTTCATCTTTAAACACACTCATATTACCATGAGCTTTATGCTGGTCTGGGATGTTTATTGAGCATTTTTGCCTCGTTACCATCATCTTCAAAATAAACATTGTATTCCAAAGAGATGTGCAGTGTTTTTAATTCGGCTGAGTGCAGAATAAACAAAGTCAAGGGCAACAAAACCATATTTTTCCCACTGCTTCATTAAGAAGACCTGGCTCGCTTAATACCTAATGACACTCTCGGTGATCACAGATAACAACAGAGCGAGCACAGAGCGCCTCTGTTGTTGTTATGTAATACCGTTCTACTGTAAAGATTTGCCGCCGGTAAATAGGAACCACAACCGACAACTTGCCAATGCCACTGTGTCACAGCGAAGCACATGAGAGGCAACGTGATGCAAACGTTGCCTGCCGTTGCTGCACGGCATGCATCACATACCGAAAGTCATCTGTTCACCTGAGGCTCATTCATGAAAGAAAATGATATCTTTCTATGAGATGTGGGACTTTTGTGTCGAAAGAGCACCAACACCGCAAGGCAGCGCTGAAATCTACACTGAATGTGCAAATTATTCGGTCTTAGTCTTACTCTTTTCAGCACACTGATGAGGTGAATCCAGGTAAAAGCCGTTACGCCTTATTGATTTCTCTTAAATCTATACCAATCACAAAGGAGGAGGAGATGTAGAAAAAGAGAAGCAGAAGAGTTAGAGAAGGATTTCTAAGCTTGGAGACAATTGAGATGTGGATTGTGCAAAAGGGGGACTCAATATCAGAAAAATGTTTTGCACATTTAGTGTATGTCGCAACAGAACTGCATAACATGGGCTGTTCATACCAGGTAAGATAATATCAGATAATACCACACTAGCTCAAGCAGATGGTAGCATCGGCATTTCTTCTCGCAGCATGGTTTGGAGAATAAACTTGCTGAATAAAGAAAAGTATTGAAATACCACACGGCACAGGCCGCATTCCTCTTCTGTATTCACGCCTAGGCCCCACTGGGCGAGAACCCGAGCCGTAATGCACAGCAGCGGGCTTTCCTCCCACGCTTTCCCCCCAAATCCTTCGGGACGGCAGAACCTGTTCAGCTGCGGGTCGGCAGAGATGGGAGAGGAGGTGTTGGCAACGTGCAGATGAGGTAGGGAGATGGAATATGCAAACAGGAGATGTGAGAGTGTGACGGAGATAAAAGGCGCCGAACCGTCGGAGCAGGTGTTAATTGGCTACATCTGTTTACCGTTTTTCCACCCTCTTGAGTGTTAGAGGAGGGGAGTCGCTGCCGCAGGAGGAGAAGTGGCGATGCGATGGCTGTGGACCGCAGCAGGGCATTGATTATGCATTGTCTGATCCTGGGGGAAGCAGCGGCTGCAGCAGGAAGAGGCTGTGTTTAAAGAAATGCTCTGAATGCAGTCCTCCTTTTTTTCTGAGAGCTCAGAGTCTGCACGTGTGTATGGGACTGTGTATGTGTGTTTACATGCGTGTGTGTGTGTGTGTGTGTGTGTGTGTCCTTTTCATCTAACTCTTAAGGGATCAGCAGCCCCCGGACTGAAAGCCAGTTTTGGGGAATGACTCATTATGATCGTGCCTCGTGAAGCGCGCTCCCTCCTTCTCCACGGACGTCGGCTGCCTGTCCTCGAGCAACAAATTTTTATCAGTTACCTCTGTGTGTCCAAATCTCCATCCGCTCCATTTGATGTGTAAACACGACGGCAGCCTGTAACGACATACAACAGCAGTCATAACATCCTTCCCTTAGCAACCGTTTTTTTTTTCCAGTTTAACGGCGGCGCTCCCCCCTTCGCTCGTAGCTGCGGAGTCGACTGCTGCACCGTACGCAAACAATAGGCGGAGAAAAATAATCCACGTCATGATGACTGAAAGGCGGGAATCGATACACTTCACTCACCGGCGTCGGCGGCGGGATAATGGGAATTTCAGGCGTTCGCTCCACTGTGTTAATCAGGGGGGAGGTGTGAACTGTGTGCGGCAGAGAAGCCAAACAAAACCAAACCCCATCAGAGGCCCCAGTTGCCACATGTCATCCTGCAGGCTGCGGGAAATGGATGTGCTTCATTTCACCGCCCATAATATCTGCGGGGGTAACCGCTCGACTCCCCAGAGGGCATGTGCCGCTGTATTAAAACTGTCCATCGTCTTCCCGGTCACGTCTCCTGCCTTTTCAGCTGACCCCCCCCCACCCACCCACCCACCCACTACCCCCCGGGGCCCGGGAGCCAGGGGAGGTAAAGGTTCACGCCGAAGAGCCTCAGTGTCTCTCGGCCCGAAGATTGCTCGTCTGCACGGCAACAGCGGAGTCTGACGACGTTTGAGTCAGTCGCCTGCCGGGTGGAGTCACCGAAACTTAGCAAAATGGCAATGACAAGGCGAGGGATTGAAGTCAAAATATGTCAAAATAAGACACGAGAATTAGATGCTTTTCTTAAGAGGACTGGTGCTTTTTTTTTCTCACCCACTGGGTTTTGGACTTTATTGAAGTTCATGTTTGAACTTGAATATTACTCTGATATTGCTATGCTGCTTTTCTGTATTGTTGACGGCTGATTTGTTGCGAACAAGACGGAGCGTGAAATTGTGAGCAGTCTCAGTATGAGGGATAACAAATCTTCATCTGTGTAACTCACATATCCCATAACCTTTGTTCTAAAAGTTTGCTAAATATCCAACGACAACAACCATAAGCAGGTCATTCCTTCAGTACTAATAAGCAGAAATATCTGAAAATAGGTCTTGTATTCCGCAGTCGTAGAATAAAAACACGGGTGAAAGTGCATTATCAGTGAATCAGAGAGGCGAAGGTGCAGAGGAGGCTGTGTGATGGAGAGTTTCGAGGGTGAAAGAGCATGCAATGCATAAACAAGAAAGCCGGCTTGGTTCTGCAGTCGTTTCCAACTCTTAACAGCAGGGTGCAAGAGACATGTTGACTCGTTCACCTCTGTTGTTTATCTAAGCAGGAGAAAATGCCTCCAGAATGTTGCAAGGGCTTTAAACACGAAACACGAGCTGAAAAGACGTAAAGGGAAAAGAAAACACCTTAACAGTCACTGGTGAATATGTATCCATATGGTCCATAATCTCCTTATACTATTTTATCTTGTATCCAGACTTATCAAGCTTATTTGGGGATTTTTTTTTAGTGAAGTCATATTACTGCACTGGCAGATAATTGGTTTAAACAAATTTGACTTTTTTTTTTAGGATAGGGTTAGTAATTTAACTTGTTTCAGGACATTTCGCCAAGTTAAATTGTCCTGGAGAGAGTTTCTTGTTTCAAGATTTTCTTTTATTTTCTTTCATTGTTTTATGATGATTTCTTGAAAGTGAAATTTATTGAAGCAAGATTATCTGCCAGTGCAGTGAGATAATTTCACTGAAAATATCACAAAATAAGCTTGATAGGTCTGGAAAATGAGATAAAATCACGGGACATTTTTTTGCAGTGTAACAAATACAGTTTCATTTGAATAAGCAACACTGAAGTGCTGCTGACCAGCTCCAAAGCCTCAACATCATTGCAGAGCAGCCTCAAACTCACCAGCCCCCTCAGTTACAGTATGTATCCTAAGAGCAAGTTGTTTTCCCTCAGTATTTTGCTGTGATCCTGAATTAAAGCTCTCCTCTGATTTGTTACTTTTTTTCTTATTATTTTTACTATCTTTTGTTGTTGTGTTTTTATTTTTTATTTATTTTTTCATCAATTTTCCCACAGAGTAATGGATAACATCTGATACTCATCTATAACTCTTGCAGCTGCCCTAAAAATGTCATCGCAGCACCATCATATCTCCCTGAGGGCCAGTATCCTTCCCTCCGCTGCACCAGTGAGAGCTTCGCCTTCGCTGTGCCTTCTCTCCCTCTCTCTCTCCCTCTCTTCTTCGCCTTCCACACCCTTTCAACTTGTGCTGGGAGCTGAGGCCCTCTAACGCTTTGTCTTTTTCTTCTTCTTTTTTTTTGTGTTGTTTTTTTTTTTTTTTTTTTTTTTTTTTTTCCCAGGCATAAAAAAGCACAGCACACATGATCAGACTGGGTTTTAAACAAAGGCTTCAAAATGATGTAACTCGACGCTTTGACTCGATGTCGTCTTTGTTGTCGATGCGGATGCCACAGCGCTGCGTTTTCTAGTTAGTGATGTATTCCACCCAAGGAAAAGGAGAAATAGAAGTTAAGATAAAGATTTCAGCAGCAGCGGTCCAACTTCGGGACACGCCCACAGGGATTCATCCCATCTTTCATGCATACAAACATCGTTACAGCATCCTAAAATTGTAGCGGCAGCGTTTTCACGAAGCTGCTGTCCGCACTGATTGCCGCTCACTCAATCAGCGCCTGTCAGAACGAGCTGAAAGTTTACCCTATTGTTCGAAGGTCACTGACCCTTCGCTAACAATGTCTTCCATCCTATTGTTTGCTTGCTACCTCTCCATTCCCACGCCACGGTTTTGATTACTGACCAACAGCGCCATATCGTGCTCCACAGAGGGATAGTGGCCGCGTCAGAGCGGACCATCTAGCTGCTCTTGCGGCGGCGTCAGGATAGCTCAGCTGGTGGGGAGTTTACTTCTTTTTAGTTTACTTACTCCTTCCTCAGCTTAAATTCTCTCAACATATTTGTACCATTTTAATTCTACAAGCTAATAGTGTCACATGCAAAATAGGTTTATGATGGACACACCCTAACGAGATACCGGCCCGGAGGTAAGGTTGCGCTTTTTTTTTTTTGCCTAACAGTGTGTGAGCAGGTCTCCAACACAGACTCGGTATGACTCCAATTTATCCGGCGCAGCTTGATGTCATTGTTCGATCAGCTTCGTGAGGAATGCGCCAAGGCTGACTGATTCCTCCCCTCATCAAGATATGCAGGAATAAAGATGCAGCACACCCGCGGTTCTCTGTATGTCATGAATAGTGATTCTGTAAATAAGTCGGTGAGTGCTGTTAATTCCAGCCGCAACCCGGCGCGCGGCGCGGCGAGGCTGGACTACGGCGCGTTAGATAACCGTGTCCTTTAACACGGCTAGAGGAGAGATGGCAAGTAGGGGAGGGCAGAGAGGGAAGAAGTGCAGCTGCAGAATCACCTCTGTGGCCCTGATTTGTCTTCCTACCCGTCTCTGTGGCTCCCTCAGGAGAAGCGTGTGCTGCAGTCTCTACCCCGGTGTTTGCTCTCGCTCGCTCGCTTTTCTCCTTTTCTCTGCCTCTTTCTCTACCCCCTTCCCTCATTTTTGTTTCTTTTTTTTCCCCCTATTTCATACCGTTTTGCCCCTA
Organism: Centroberyx affinis; assembly: GCF_046629955.1. NCBI lineage: Eukaryota > Metazoa > Chordata > Actinopteri > Beryciformes > Berycidae > Centroberyx > Centroberyx affinis. The sequence goes on along the minus strand of NW_027278852.1, from coordinate 196,522 downwards.
CTCATTCTCTCTATTTCTGTAACACTTCAGTTTAATTTCCTTGCATCATATGTGGTGTGTAAGTGTTGAAGAATTAGGCTTTTAGGGCATGCGTGCCTCTTAATCTTGCACATACCATCGCCTGCAGCAGCCTATACTGCCTCTTTCTGATCATTCCCAGTATCAGCCTCTCAGGCCAGGGAAGACACCACGTTGCAAAAATCTAGACCCAATAACTGAGACTTGTTGTTTCAGGCAACAATACTTGTTCAATAGCTCATACAAAAGCTGTGCTAATTAGATTTGGAGAAAGAGGCAAGAGAAAGTACTGATTTTCAATTACTTCCAATATGAATCATTAGTCATCTAATTCGCTAATATTGAATTAGGTGGTAGCGTATTGCTGGTGTGAAAAATTAATACCTTGAGAAGCTTCCCCTAGAGGGGTGTACACATCAAGCTATGCAGTACTGAGCTTTTGCCTCCATATGGTGGATTTCAGGGGTGAATGGAAATTCAAGGAGAGCGTCTAATGCTTACAACATGAAATAGATAAATGGGATGTTCACTGTGTTATTTATTTCTTTGTTCAGCTGTTTGTTTATTTAAGCAAGGGGGCACATAGGGTGTGAGATTCATGGTGTCCTGCTGCTGGCCGTGGGCCCGGCACATGAAAAATTTCCACTTCCTCCTTCCTGAGATGTATAAAGAGCAGATTGAGCTTATCAGTGTGACCCTGATAGATGGACGACAAGCGTTGCAGAGGTTGGTCTTGTTTAATTCCACTGACTCATGACCACTAAAGAAAAATGCAGACATTATAAAGGGATGGATCAGGCTGAGAAGGCTTCTGGCTCCCCTGAGAATACACAGCTAGCTGAGGAGAATCCTTTAAGGTCCTGGCAAATTACAGTTTCAGCTAGCCTCGAGGAATGCGCTGCTCCAAAATAAGAAACGCCTCTCTGAGCACTCGCCGAGGATACATGATTCAGTGGCTATACGGCAAAATGACTCTCACATTAGGGGACTGAAAAATGCTTTGACTATGATGCTAACCTGTCCTAATAGTTCTCGTTGCAGAAAGCCACTCGGAGCATGCAGCTGAAGTGAATGGAGTTTAGTGCAAACTTTGCTTAAGGGAAGTAACACTCTGGCAGCAGGGTGATATTGTGTTGTCATCTTAGTTCCCTGTTATGTGAAGTGAAGAATACCCCGGTGCAGTGAGAGCTGTTCTTTTGTTTGACTCGGGGGCAAATAACATCTGACACCAATGATATTATTGCTAAAACATTACATGCCGCATAGTGTAACATTAAATGAGAAATGGTGTAAGACAAGACTCTTCATCTGTGTGCCCAAACTCCTACTATTTGATCATAACCTTGAGTCACATTACACATCAACATCTGAACCTCAGATGCTGATCTACAAAAGACATAAAAGACTGTGTTGCAGTCAACTCAATATCAAGTGTTCAGGCCTGTAATCCCAAGATAAACTACAGTCTACAGTATCCTGTGAATAGGCAAAGTGTGCTCCATATACAGCATGACCTCTACAGGAGAGATGTCAGATGATGCGGCACAGTGCATTATACTCCATGATTAGGTTAGGCGACAGACTACGGGAGGCTGTTAATTTTCGGCAGAGCTGCAGCATCATCTGCCTCAGTCGCACATTTATTTGAATAAGCCGACGCCGTCGAGCGGCACGCAACGCTCACTGGCAAACACCGGCGATGGAGGCGCGATAATGAAAGTAAAACACTGGCAGATAATTCCTGTAAATTGAGCCTGATCCCACCGATTCATCCCCCACCAAACCTCCCTACTCCCTTGCTCATCAAGACTAATGTAATGTACCGAGCTGCGAGAACAGAGAGGAACACAACCTGTCTCCAGGACTGTTAGTGCCGCTCGCCGCAGTGTGGGTAAATATCTCTCGCTTCTTCTCAGAGGAAACCGCAGGGGTTTGGGGCTGTGCTGCTCTGGTGACAGAATAGATGCAGCAACAGAGACACAATGTTCCACCTTTGTGTCACCAGCTGTTGAAGAGCAAAGAAGTGGAGCTGTTTAAAGTTACTTTAATTTAATATGTCCCCACAGTAAGACTGGCTGTAAGAAAGTTAGAGAGACCTCAAACTTGGAGATTGCTACTAAAATTGCATGCTACCTGAATTAAGTCAATCATTTCATTTCATCCTTGTTTCAGATGTGTGATGGGTGTGAAATCCACTAAGGTGAGTGTACTTACACAACTATAAGATACAATTTAAAGTGGCTGGCTGAGCCATTGTTTTCCTGTGGAGACAGCGATGGCGCCCGCCGCAATGCAGCACTACCTTTGGCATCGCACACGTCAAACTCAAATTATTTGAACTTTGATCCAGTTTGCAGATGACCCATCAAAGTGCTTCCAGTCAGCAGATTATTACTTTAAATGATCAGTCCTAAATGTTTATCAATATTTAGACGCTCAGTTAAAAAAAGAACCAATATTTACCAGGGCTTAGTATTGAAGTTGGGCTACCTAAGTGAAAGCTTCCAGCCTAACACCATTAGTGGCCTGCTCCCCTGCTAAAGTGATGTTGCCAGTCTGACAGCAATTATCAGACACAGTGGTGTTGCATCTATAGGAAGTTGCACTTGCTCAACACCCAAGGGTGTCCTGCATGGCTGGAGCATTATAAGTTTTCTGTTTGTAAGATTTTGCAGAGTTCTGTAACACGACGGCAGGCGTAGTAATTGAGAACATCTGCAGAGCAAAGTGTAGCTGAAACACTGGTTGATTTTATTGGTGTTTTTATTCACCCTTATTAGGGATGCTTTATTCCCATAATAAACCAGCCTTTTCCCATAATGCATTGGTCTTGATAATGGTGAGGTCCTTCAGATGTGGGAGTACACTAATGACATGTCGCCACAAAATGCTTTCTCTGTATATGTGTGGGCCTCTGCATGTGTGTGTATGAGTGTGTGTGTGTGTGTGTGTGTGAGTGAGAGAGAGAGAGAGAGAGAGAGAGAGAGAGAGAAACGGTGAATCACAGGATGAGGGGACGGGGAATGAAAAGGATCCGGTCTGATAATGGGTTGAGAATGACACCTGGACTCCCCAGAAAGAGCGTCACAATGGCTGCTTTATTCCCTGACTGCCACCCCCTCCCACCCCCCACCCCCCTGCTCTGTCCCGATAAATTGAGCACTGCAAGGAAGTCATTAAAACGGCAATCAATGTTTCTTAATTACTAGGCATTGTAGTGAGATATTTGGTCTGGGGGGCCAAGGGAGAATTCTTAAACGTTCAGATCCTTTCCAGTCAATTATGTGGCCCGAGTGTTAAAGACTCAGTCCTCCATTTACATTCTGCTGAAAAACGGACCTGAGGAGAACGCCGGCCTACCCGAAGGACTGCACCTTATTAGAAGTAAAAAAAATAATCAACAATAGGCTCGAACTTTAATTTGTGTTAAGCTTTGGTTCAGTCACCACGCACAAAATTGCCATCAACAATAGTCTGATGCTCTGAACAAGTATAAGCGGTACAGTGGGCCGGGTTGTTTGGGCTTTGAAATAGGCGGCTAGCTGTGAATGTGGGTAAATTATGTTTTGGCTTCATACGGAAAAGACGCTGCTACTGAATACACGCAATAAGCATCGCATTCTTGCAGCAGAAGAGAAATGAGTCTGAGTTCACTTGCAATTCAATGAGCCAGTTTGATTGAATATGGCCTGAGGGATAGCTGCATAATTAGCTGAACTTTCTTGGATATAGGAAATCTACAGTGTCTGTGTTTCGCTCTTCAGACCTACAGATGAATAGAAAGTTCTCTTCCCATGAACACACACACACACACACACACACACACACAACCAACCATACCTGTGTATGCATGCATGTGTGCTCACACAGTCGACAACACATGCATATATAGTCCAAGGACATGCAAGCCAAGTGAATTGAAGACTCATACTTGCCCATAGGCGTGGGCATGTTTTGTGTGTAGTATGGTATATGATGTATACGATGTAGTACATAATGTAGTATATGACGTAGTATATGTTGTGTAGTATGTACACTGCCCGTCAAACGTTTGGACACACCTCATTGAATGTACCATGTTTTTGATTATCTTAAAGCCATTTTGATTTGCGAAAGGCTTATGCTCAAATGAATTTAATGAAAATATGAATTTCTTTCCAAAGCCTTTGCCTTTCCACCAAGGCAAAGGGCGGCTGCTTTAAAAAATCTAAAATATAAGATAGTTTTGATTTGTTTAACACTTTTTTGGTCACTGCATAATTTGAGTTATTTCATAGTTTTGATGTTTTTACTATTATTATAAAATGTGGAAAATAGTAAAAATAAAAAAAAATGTGGTGTCCCCAAACTTTTGATGGGCAGTGTATATGGTGTAGTAAACAATGTATATTAAGTATGTACTAGTCCATACCTGGGGATACGTGCAGACTTCCGGGGATGTGCGCGCCAAAACTCCATGCAGACTTGGCAAAAATGCGCATAAACAGCGTAAATTTGGGAAAATCAGCTTCGTCAGTCCCTGCCTATGCCAATGCTCAATGCCCATGTGCAGTTTCAGATTGATTGGCCAACCCATTGAGGAGCAAAATGGATGCAGACAGACAGACAGAAGGACAGAGTTTTCCTCATTTTATAGTAGGATATGACCTAGTATAGCAGTCATTCTCAACCTTTTTCATATCAAGGACCTCTAATTTAGTCTACATTAGAGCCACGGACCCCCATTTGATGAGATTTTGTCTCTCGGACCCAAATCTGAAAATATGCTTATTGCTGGATATGATTTTGTCCAGAATTCCATGACTATCTGTATTGTAGGTAGAGAGATATCAGTGAAACTATGATCAAAATAGGCATTCTTCTACATTCTCTAATTGTGTTAACTTCTTGTAAATTAAATAATGGTGAAGTTTAACAATTCATAAATTTGCTGGGGACCCCCTGGAACCCCCTCAAGGACCCCTGGTGGTCCCCGGACCCCACGTTGAGAACCACTGTAGTATAGGATGTATATGTTGTGTATGTATGATGTAATATGGTATGTGATGGTATGTAAAGCCCTTTGAGACTTGACTGTGATAAAGGGCTATGTGCATAAACAAGACTTACACACAGTGTTTCTGTATCTGTCTCTCTCACACTCTCACACACACATGTTCAGTCTCTATTGACAGGCAAAGCAGGAAGTGTGCCCATCCACAGAGCTTGTATCCTGATTAATGGTGGCAGTTACTGTGAGTGCCAGGGAAGACCGCGCGGAGGGCTTGTTTGGAATAAATGCACCTTGCCAAGACCAGAGGTTAAAAACCCATTCAGATAGGAACAAATAATACTAGAGTGAGTGTGATCCTCTCTGACAGCGGAGATTTAGAGCACCACTACCTCTAGCCTCAAGGATGTGTGAAGCCAGTGGTGACCTCATTGCCAAGTAACAACATTTTAAGGACCAATCTGACCAATCAAAAGCAGTATCAGTGTACATCATCGAGAACAATTCAATCCCCCTACGGCACTGTAGCTGTTCTGCAAGGCTTTGATTTGCTAAGGCGAAGAGTCACGGACTGAGAGAAACGGTTGACCGGGGAGAGCTCAAAACAGCTCCGAACCCCCGAGTTCAGCCTCTTGGTTTCGGCAGCGCTGTCTGTTGTGTTTTGAGTGCTGTTGTAAGAAATAGCCCTCGTCTCATCGGGCTGTTTCTGTCAGCATGTTTACTCTTTTTAGTCGGTTTGGATTAGAATGAGCACCAGCCGGCTCTGTCTGTTCCCGGTGTGAAGTCATTTTCACAAAAATCCTAGCATCTCAGCATCTGAACTCCTCTGGAGATGAATACATGAATAAACACCCCGCTCCAAAAACTCTGGGAGTCAGCTCTGTTTTCTTGCGCATTAGGCAAGGTCAAAGGCTTGATAGAGACCTTTGTGGATGTGCCTGTATTCTCACGAGGGGATAAATCCCAATCCTTTCTAAAAACTCAACAATAACGCTAATAGGGCTGGAGCTCGCTAAAGGGAGAGCGGGGGCCTTTTGAGAAAACTGATAAACGCCTATCAAGAAGTTCCTGAATTATTTATCCGCTCTACTCTGCTGTCAATTTGTTCCTGCCATTTTGTTTTGCTGTAAATGAAATCTGATTGAGCCACAGATGGAATTCAAACGCATGGCCCACGTTGTGAGAGAAGGGGGATTATGCCTTTCTTTTGTTTGACTGGGAGTTTTCTGCAACATTACTAAAGCCCCTCAGCAAACAGAGTCATCTCTCAACGAGAAATTGGCAAACAGCGTAGGCTTTTCAAGATTTAATTACGTCTAATTGTATCTGTTTCAGTGTGGTCCCATCAATCAGCCAGAGTCGTTTCAGTCGCTTATACATCTTCAAATAGACGGAATCCTGGTTCTTTGATACTGACGAGAGCATGGGAGGAGAAAGAAAAGAAGTGACTCTTATATAAGATGTTGCAGCGTCTATACTCAACATATCAAGGCAGTCCTAGTTTTGGGTGAGCTCACCATTGATGTTGTTGTGTTTGATCACCCGGTGCCATCGCTAGGCTTCTGTATGATGCAACTGTCGAGAAAGCTCATGGCGTTCCAGCCCACAACTTAAAGAGGGGCGCACCCCCACCAAGAAGTGCCATGACATCCGCCCCCGCCCGCGCGCAAGTGGAAACATTAGTCGAGTGATAACTTGTTTGCTTATTGGTTTGTTTTGCCCCCTGTGAACATCTTTCAGTTTATTACACCCTCCGTAAACCAAGAAACAATTAAGAGACGTGCAGCCAGCTCAACTCAATATCAACCTCATGTAACATTTACTCAACAGTCTGTTGGAAAATGAAATGTGCTGTCACATCACTCTGTCAATTTAGCTGTCAAGCGAGGCTTGTATAACAGCAAGTAAAAAATGTGCTTTTGTATTTTTGCAACTTCAATCTTTTGCAAGTTCTGTGTTGAAATGTGCTGCCTTCAGATGTCAGATGTCATGTGGAGGTGGCATATGAAATGTACTACTGTTATTACAAAAGTTGAGGAACTTGTCAGTCGCCCCCTTCCAGAGCAGCTCCTCCAGTATAATGATATTGGTGTACTTATCCCATCATATTACCAGTTACTACTGACGTTACAAAAAGAGCGGACAGCTAAATATTTGCCGAGAGAACTTATGCAGCCATTACTTTTGTGTTTCATGTTCGGGGCGGGGCGGGGGGGGGGGGGGGGAGAAAATGATCTGCTATGGAAACTGATGGCCAGCGTGATATTTCAAAAGGTTACGCTGCGTCTTGCTCAGCGATTGTTTTCCACGGATTTATATTTGTTTAAAGGGGGGTTGTGGTTGTCAGCGATAACAAATGCACTGACAAATAACTGGGCAGTGTGCCATTTGGAATTCATTCAGCAAGACAAGGTAGAGATAAAGGCGCCACCCCGACTGTCTGCGAGCGACGCTTCGTAAATCAGAGAACAGCATGGATGAATTACACTGGTGAGAAAAGTCTCTCTTCTGAAGGACAACGCCAGTGTGCCTGTTTACAAGGAGCTGGCCTGCGGCATAGGTCAGCGCTCACTCCTCCTCTTTCTGTCCTTTTGAAAATGTTACACCAGGCCAAGATGTAGAGAACGATAAAAGATGGAATACCAATTCAGAGTGTCATTTCCAGGTGTTTTAAGACCATTGTAAAGGCAATCCTTTTGTGTCATCGTGTGTGTCCCATCATTCATTTGGAGCATTACTGTCACCGCCGTGATGAGTGTAGCAGATCTGTATCTTAAATTAGACAGGCAATAAAATAGCAGAAGGCAGCCTTATAGTAGGTCTCTCGGTGACAGATACCTGCTAGAAATCACATCAACATTTATATGTACAACTGGGGAGAGATACGGTGCCTCCTCTTGATAAAAATGAATTGCAGTATTAGAATTAACTAATGCATCACATTATTGTTTTGCTCCAATGATGTGGATGAGGAACCATGGAGTCATTTATTAAAATGACCTCTGTGGATCTATCCTAAATCCATTACAGGATCATTTCAAGGGATGAAACGCAGTGATATTGACATTATTATCTATAATGATGAATTCATTTTTGTAAAGATAAAACATGAAAAGAGAGAAGACATAAAGATAGAATATGTTTTAACCATTAATACGTAAGAGAAAATAGGGGAAAATCCGCATGACCTGATCATTTCGACATCAAGCTCAATTTTTCATAAATCACAGTGTGGCTTTGATTTTGTGGCAAATACAAAATGTGTGCGAAAGCCTTTTATAAATAATGCCTCCTGAATAGCCCTATACAAACCGCTAAGTGGATTCAAAAGCAAACTGCATTCATAACCTTCCAAGATTCACAGTCTGAATTTGGGAGAAGAATGAAGATGAAAAAAGACAAAAACACGAAGACCAAGAGTAGAACGAGATTATCTATAAGAACGGGGTTTATCGTTAATTTGCACATGCTAGTTGAAATTTATGTTTCTGCATATTCCTCCTAGATATCATCAGATCACAGAGTTTCCCGCAGTGCAGCACCCTTAGAAACAGTTTGGAGTTGAGTCATTTGCTCAAGGGCACTTCAGCACCAACAGTGGGAGCCACTAATGTAATATCAGGCCACTCACTCTGTTTCGTTGCAAGGCTGAAATTGACTGGGTGTGTAATCACCTTGACACTTCAATACTGGGTCTCTAAGGAATATTCATTATTTACATGTACATAGAGGAAAGGGGTGAGTCAAGCCTTCATCTGGCCAAGATCCTAATAATGCGAGTAATGTCCAATCATATTTCCCTAAACAAGTCACATGACAGGCAAATGTTTCTGTTGCACAAGTACTCCTCTGTCACGTTTGTATTTACTACCGTAATACTGATAGCTGTCATGACATTGATTTTGACTGGATGTTTGGAAAAGGTATTGACAAATGATGCTTGCTCAGATAGAACGTGTGGATTATCATTCTCAATGGTACTCAGTTCCATAGGCAGGCAATCTGTCAGCAAAAAAAACAGTGAAAGAGTAAATACAGACAGACATGACTGATCCATATTTCTCCCCACTGTATATCTATTATGCATGCAGAGGCCAATATTTAACCGTGCCAGAAAAAGCTGAAAAGAGCTGAGATATGCAAAAACTGAAATGTAGCTTGTAATATTTGCGGCATGATTTATTTCAATAGATATCTTTAGGCGAAAGACATGAGGAAAAAACTGCAATATTTTATGCAGGTTAAAAAAAAATGCCGGCGTTGAGGAGATTTTCGCTCGTCTCTATCATTCCTCCTCTACTTTATACCCATCTAGACTGTCGTTAATGGACGGAGTGCGTCATGCGGTGTGTTTTTCAAAGTCACCTTACCCTTCGCTGTTCATAGGACCTGATTCAGTTTGAAATGATCCAGTTTGAAATATGCTATTGACAACACATCCTTGTCAATACAGAGCCATAATACCTCAGTGTAAACTGAGCTGCGAGCAGTTTATTTGCAAAAAACAGTTTCCTTGTACTTTTTTTTTTTTTTTTACTTTGATAAGGGTTGGCAAGTTCCCAGAAATAAAGTGTTCAATTTGCTCAGCAGAAACCTTGCAAATTGTGTTAGAACTGAAAGGTGTAAACTTTAATTTCGCCCATTAAAGGGATTGATTCAGGTTAGCCAGTGCTTGTTGTAGATTGCTAACTGAAAAACACTTATTTGGCACATCGAAGGTTTTTAGCAACTCGTTCGTTGCAACCGAGCAACACATGACCTGTCATCAAGGGTTCTTGCCTGAAATGTATGAAAACAAAGCCACGTAATAGAAAATGGCTAAAATACAGGTAAGATGAGATGAGGCAAAAAAACAAAATCCTTTAAAATCAGGTCACTCTGAAGCCGGTTTTAAGCAATAGACTCGTTGAAGGTTACCCCAAGTATTTCATGTAGGGCAAGGCGAGTGCCCGGCTGTATTTCCTGAGCTGAGTGGCAGATACAGTACAATGCTTCATTGCACTCGGAGCACTTTACTCTGGGTCCAAGCATGTGGCCTTGATTTAGGTGAATGAGCACATCCCATTTATATTCAAGCAATCAGCAATCGCTCACAGAGACACATGCACACACACAATCGCATTGGCTCTCTGTCTCTCCCTCGCTCTCCCTTTCTCTCCTCCGCTCTCACAGCCAGCAATGCTCATTACGCAGCTGAGACGAGTGTGAGAAGAGACGGAGAGAGACCCCGGACACAGGGGAGATCTACTCCCACACCAGGCTGCTCACTCCAAGCCAGCAGTCGGTGAGTCAGTGATCCTGGCAGCGGCTCGGCCCTGCTCAGCCCCCCGCCCCCCCGCTCTGTCAGGGAGGTCTGGAGTGACAGGCCCCCAGCCCCCAGACCTCAAGGCCCCAGGCCCCCTGTCCGTGCAGTGTAGACCAGGTGCTGAGCTTTCCTGCTAGGGACTTCAAAGAAGAAGGATGATGGGAGGCAGTACAAGGAATGTGGGATCCGCAGGTATGGATGTAGGGACAGGCCAAGCTGACAGGCCCATCATCCCGGCTTGCGAGGGAGGCTCCTTCTTGCCTCGGGGTCTTGTCTAACGTCAAGTTGTGCTTGTACACACAGACATTCGAACACACAACAACTAACCACAGTGAAATTAATAATGAACAACATGCTGAAGGAACAATATCATGTTTACATGCACATCAGAAATGTGATTAAAATGCCATTAAGGCAATAATGCAAGTAAGGACCCATGTAAACACCATACATGATTAGGCTATATCAATGTGGTTTTTAGATGAGCACGAGCACTGTAAAAGGTGACATTTTTTACAAAAGGTCAGAAAAACTTAAGGAGGGTGGATCTGTCAGAACAACTGAACATGTTTGCGTTCCTTAGAAAGCAATGAAGGGAATGAATTCCCACAATTTTCTCTGGATAATCAAAATAAGTACTTATAAGCCGCTTTTCCACCGCATGGTACCGGCTCAGCTCGACTTGACTCTACTCACCTTTTTTGGTTTTCCATTGGGCAAGTACCAGGTACCAGGTACCATATTACCTGGTACCTGGTACTTTTTTTGGTAGCACCTCCGTCGAGGTTCCAAGCGAGCTGAGGCGATACCAAAAGGTGATGTGAAAACACTGCAGACTACTGATTGGTCAGAGAGAATCGTCATCATTGTGTGATATGGGACATCCTGGACAAACCCGCCATATTTAAATAGCCAAGCTACTGTAGCGGCCAGCACATTGAGGGGGTACTATCTGCAGTGGAAAACCAAGTGGTACTACCAAAAGCGAGTAGAGTCGAGGCAAGTTGAGCCGGTACCATGCGGTGGAAAAGTGGCTGTAGATACGTATAGAAACGTACATGTCACATAGAAAACAGAAGACCACACAGACTGACTATCTGCATCAAATGGAAACCCATCTCTGTCAAACACACATGCCATTAAACCTCCCAAATCCATCAAGCTGGGACAAAAGACATCAAACATATAGCAGACATGCAGAGCTCTCCGCTGTTTTTCGTCCCTGGAGGAATCCCACTGTTCTCCTCCATGACATATACAGAGATGCCTGGACCCCCACAGAGGGGAGGTGGGAGGATATGACACCTCCTGTCAATGCTGTAATGCATCCCAGGGTGGCAGAACAGGGTGTGAACAGTGATGCTATAGTGTCTGGGTACATTGATGACTGTCAGCGGCATTGTGAGTATTGTCAGTGCTTTTATACACCCTCTGCATGCCTCAACAAGCAGCACTGCTGTTACTTTGCACTCTCCGAAAAACAGAGCTTTAAAGTTTTTTACTCTGTGCGAGAACTGTCTTAAAGGGAAACTCACTCGCTCATTTTAAGAATTTGTGTGTTATTCTCATGGCCTTGGAAAGTTCAAGTGGGGTTTTGGCAAAACTTTCTCTCCAAAGCTTGAAACGAGAGAACTGAAACTCTAATCTGCAATGTCATATCGATGTACAGCCTGGAGCTGCTCCATTAACAATGATAACGGGGGGGAACAAACTCTTCTCTCTTGTTTCTGTCTATGGGAGACAGCACTGAATGTTCACTAATACAGACTGAACCCTCCTAGGGGCAATGGGATGACACATTTCAAACCTGAGTACAGTGGTACTCCCCCTTTGAAATATTTCCACCTCCAAGGCTGCAACACTTTCACCATGGAATTTTTTTTATTCTGGAAGGCACTTTTCATTTTAAGCAGGACTCCCACTTAAAATTTCCAGGGAAAAATTCTGCCTAATGCTCGAAAAAAAAAAAAAATGTTAAGTGTGATTTTGTAATGAGCATGATTCAAAGTAAACCCTTTCGTACAGAGAGTCTGGCTGGGAGCTTCCTCGGTAAGATCTTCTGTCTCATCTTCATTGAAATTCTCTGTCCCACTGGGTCCTTGGTGAGAATGACTCAGCAATGCAACCTTTTCCTCAACTCTCTGCTCTAAGTCGTCTCCTAATCTCTTTCTTCTATTTCCCATTCCATATAGGCGAGGAGGGAATATTTCAAATCGGTCCCTTAATTTTCCTTCAGCTTTAAAAACCAAGTGCAAAGCGGGAAGGTGCAATCTTGCATAAACAAAGCTGTCATTTCACGCATTAGATATTTATAAATGTGCCAGGATTGAGAGCGTGTCTGATATCAAAACATTACTTATCTCTAACTTTCCAAGATGTCATTATGACAAATAGAGCATTAAAAAAAGGGAGAAAAGATTGGGTGTGAAGTATTCCAATGCATGATTAATCATAACAGAATATGAAATGGTAGTGCTTCATCAATATGTGAGTAATGGGAAAGATTGGAAACGTGTGACTTTCAGTAGGGGGGGGGAAAAACTGTATATTCAAGGAGAGAGTCTCTTGTCTTTGACCAAAATCCTCTGTCTGTTTAAACAGAGCAGCCAGCTTAAACATGCTCTATGTGTCTGGCTTTTTCCTCTTCCCTCTCTCTCTCTCTCTCTTCCCTGCCTCTCTCTCTCCATCCCTACAGTCTCCTCCCTCTGCTTTATCTCCTCTTCCTCCCAAATCTATCTCTCTCTGTTTGTTTTGCATTTTTCCCTGCTCAAGCCTTTCTCTCTCTCCTCCCTTATCTGCCTCTCTCTCCTCCCCTTTTTCCTTACCTCTCCCTCTCCAGTCGTCGTCTGCCTCTCCCTCGATCCCTCCCTTTTTTTTTTAGTCTTAAGCAAAATCCTGGCTCCCATCTTATCTCCAGCCTCCATGTAGTGACGCCAACCATGACCAAAAAACGGAGAGGACTTACATTTCCTTGGCTGGCTGCCATCTTCTCTGTCTCCCTCTGTCCCCGCGGCTCCGTCAGGGTCATGTATCTGCCTGGCAGCGGGCGGAGAGTTACAGGGGGAAAAAACAGGCAAAGGCCCCGCTTTACTTCTCCTTGGAGTTGGCAGATTAGCACCTTCAACACCTTATCTTTTCAGCGATTTGAGCAGCCGACTCAGCTATAGCGCATGTGTATGTGTTTGTACTGTATGTGTGAGGGTTTGTCTGGAAAGGGACAGCTTCCGAGTTTCTATGAGACTGTTTTCAGTGCAGTTTGTTTGGTTAGACAAGATTTTTTTTTCATGTAAAAATACACCCGTCTTGTCAGCCTCTGCAACAGAGAAGAGCATCTCATCTCCCCTTATTGTGAACCTGTAGTTTCACCTTATTTACCCAAATGAAATTCTGGTATCAGGTATGGACACTTCTCCACCCATAGGAAGTGACCAATCAAAACTTCACAAAATACAAACTGTCTCCTGAACAGCAGCAAACAAGCGCTCCTGTCTCGTCTCTTTGGTTTCCTTTGGTATAAAACGATTACAGACTGGCCAGGTTGGTGTTGTGTGCAGTTTACTGATGTTCCAGGATTTCTGGGTATTGAAGTTCACATTTTTCAAACAGTTACCTCTCGCTGCCATTCGGAGCTGCCACTGTGCGAAGTTGCCTCATGTAGCTTTCACATGTGCGTTGGGCTTCTACCTTACTTGGTGGTTCAGTGTCAGAAATCCTAATAATATACATACGGGTGAGAAATATCCTTGATGTTGTGTTTGGAAAGCATCATCAATCGCTGCATGTGCCCTGAAGATCCACGGCGGGCCTTGATGATCGATAAATGTATTTACCATGGGTGCTGAGTGACTCATGAATATAACATAGATAGAAAGTCTCTCTCCACAGTCAATAAGTCATTATGAATAATTCTTCACATGTGAAATTTTCCCTTACAGGAAAACGAATGGAGAGAGCAGCTCAAACGAAACGGTATCATTACCATGGCGGACTGTGGGAACACATCGGAGGATATATTGACAGATAGCTATCCCAGGCCAGAGAGAGAGAGAGATAGTATTTGAGAATCATGTCTTTAGATTAATGGTGAAACAGTGTAGTCTGCACACACTGGCTATCAGTGATAAGACACAAGGTAAATAAATGTGTCTGACTCGGCAGCACTGGGTACTGCAACACATGGCCAATACCTTTTCTGTGTGTCTGTATCAGAACATAATTATGACACCCACGCAGTGACATTATTGCTACCCGGCTTTCTATTCTACCCAAACATCGTGAGCCTCAGCATAATAAATAATAAACAAAACTGAAAAAAAAAAAAAAAAAAGAAGAGACATAAAAAAAAAAAGCCAAACCATATTTGCACTGGAAATGATGAATAATTGAATCTGGGAGGCATGCACACAGATGCAGACACAGACGTGCGCGCATACACACAGTTGCACACAGACACACACCTACACACATTCACACACACACCTACACACAGATTCACACACACACACACACACACACACACTGGGGAAAGAGTCCACTGGGTCTCCAGTGCCATCTAGAGTTGATTTGTAGAAATGTGCATAAAAACATGCCAAGATATTAGGGTTTCATAGTCATATTGGCTCAATGGCTGCAACTGTCGCCCCACAGCAAGAAGGACCGGGGTTTGATGCCCGGCTCCGCCCATTTTTGTGTGGAGTTTGCTTGTTCTCCCCATATTCCTGTGGGTTTAAAGACATGCAAGTCAGGCAGATTGGATACTCTAAATTGCCTCTAGGTACGAGTGTGAGCGATTGTCTGCTGATCTATATTAGCCCTGAGTAGCTTCCCTGTCTTCTGCCCAGTGTGTGCTGGGACAGGCTCCAGTCCCTCATGACCCTGGAAAGGAATTCGCTGAACGAGGAATAAGAAGAAAGTGGATGAATGGACAGTCTTGTTGGGCTGGATCTGAAAGGAGTTTGTTCCGGGGGGATGAAGCTGTTGTGTTGCGCCCGGTGCCACTGTGGGTGAACGGGCCGCTCGCTCGTCCCAGCTGTGGCCCGGCAGACAGCAGAGGGGCCGCCCGGGGGCCACCGCGGGCTCCTGCGTCTGGCAGCTGTGCGGCCGCCCCATATGGTCCTCCGAATAATAAGTAGATATGCCATTCTTCCGGCTGGCCGCTCCTGACAAAGTGAGAAGTCGTGCATGAAGTTTTATCAGCTCGTCGACACCAGCGGAGTGATTATCCCTCGGTGCATTGGTGATGTTACCCGGATTGGTTTTTTTTCTGCCCTCTTTTTTTGACTATGCTAACAGCTCGCAATGTGTCGGGAGCATCATTTGACACGGTGCAGGGTGTATGCCTGTTCTCTTGATCTGTGCAAATACATTTCTCTTCCTCCTGAATGTTTGTCTAGTCATTCTGGGTTTCGTCTTGCAGTGACACATGTCCAGTTTCCCCTCATAATGTATTTTCCCTAATACTTTATTTCACAGTAATTCACAGTAAGCATTTAATAGCCTAATACTGTTAAATGTCAAAATTGCATGGGTGTCAATGATAGAATCAGCCAGAGATTCTCAATTCCTAAAAAGATGTCTGTTTGGACTGTTGGATTTTATACAGGGTTTCAGCAGAGCACTGTCAATATGTGCATGTAGGACACGCATGTCGGAGCACAGACAAACATGTACATTTGAGTAACTTTCAGAAGCACACATCATATCTGCCAACTATATAGCCTTTTCCCTATGGGCGCTGGCACAGGAACACACAGCACAACCAGCTGTTGTTCCTTCCACTACTATAGACGTTAATGCGGCGTTTACCATTGGCAGCACTTCAGATGCCATTGGCAGAACGTGTGTTGCCGCCAACATGGCACCGCTCCAGAAATGTTCCATCTCTTGCTATTTAGCCTCTCTACCTACATTCCCAGATTGGGGGCAATCCCTCCTCCCTCCGCCCCAACCAGACACAGACTGTGCTAGATAACAGTTGAAAAGGTAAGGCATGATTTTGGTTTCTTAAAAAATCACTGATTCTGTGCTCTGGATACTCTCCGTCATCCTTTGATCCTCTTCCTTTCTTGCGCAGAGGGGCTGAGACTGGAAAAGAACACCCAATACTGAAAGGCAAAGAGGTGGAAGGGAAACTTTTAATTGGCTACACAGAGCACAGCTGTGTTTTGTTGTTCTCCCCCAAATTCCATTTGTCAGAAGTGCAGAGCACTGTAATAGGGAGGCAGCACCTGAAACTAATACTTACTGTAAACACTGGTGGCAGGATTTACAGAGGGGCGGTCACCTTCCAGAGTCATCCATCCGATTTCTGTGTAAGCTAACTAACCAATACAGTACTAGACTGTAGATATTCAAATTGCGAACCATTATACTCTTGAAAACGACGGGGGGTACGTAACCACCGAGTGTTTGATGACACCTTCATCTTACACAAAATATCTGCATAGGCAGAGTTCCAATTTAAGATTTACTTTTGATATGATTTATTCATTCCCCATGACTCCAGACAGGGGAGGGGGGGAGGTGGTGTTGGGAATCAGACCGTGTTTCCAATCAGTCACAGTGTTGCCTCGTTTCACTAATCATTATTCAAATGAGATTGATTTGCTTCCCCACCCCTGCGCCTAGTTTCACTGTAAAACGGTTTACAGAGGAGCTGGCTGCCTCCGAGAGGGATTTGTATTGTGCCCCCCCTTGGATTGGAGCTGAATGGTCCCCAAGTTCCTAACAATAGGCTCATGAATACTGAGGTAGTATTTTATTTTTCTCTGCCTGGCTCTATGAAATTCACTGTCATAAAGGAAATGAAATCCACTTGAAAAGGAGGCATTTTGGATCATTTGCATGCAAGCATGGCCCAGTAATGGAATGAAATATGACACACCAATTTAATTACTGCTTCAGAATTGTCTCGCCTCACAGTATAAATATTGATTCGGGCTTCTCTCTCCTCAGATTCTCTCCCACTATCCCTTTCACTTCTTCTTCTTGTAGTGGTTCTATCCTTCTCATATACTATTCCAATCTTTTCTTTCTTTAAACACTCTCTCACTCTCTCTTTCTCTCTGACACACACACACACACACACACCCCCACCGAGTGCCATTCCCTCCTCCTCAATTTCCCCTTTCAATCTGTCCACCTCTCTCATCTCTGCTGCCCTCCCTTCCTCACTCCCCTCTCCGCAGCCTGTCCATTCCTTATTCAGCCAACACCAGGTGATGCATATCATGTTGTAGGGGCAAAGACTGGCAAAGGAGCCACGGATATGAGATACCACCCTGGGTTCTCTGCTACTTCAGTGTGATGATAGCGGCGCTCTATATGCATGCCCGCACTCCAACCGTTAACGGCCCCTGAAATTACACACAATTTCCATAGCAATAGGCTTTATAGAAGGGAAATGGGTCCCTGAGGGAGCCATGGCCACACCTTTACAGTGTGGACAGTGGATGGAAAGAGAGGGAAGGCACCGTGTACAAAGCGACGGAGGAGTGTGTGTGTGTGTGTGTGGGGGTTGATTTCCCCAAGGCATCTCCCATGTGGACTTTTATAAACTCCTTGGCCCCGCCGCTTCCCCTCGAGTGTATGATGGGTCAGCCTCACGGCAAACCTCAGCTCTCTGTGGGGGGGAAACCAGCCAAGAGATGTGGACTTGACTGTGAATTCGCCGGCTGCACTGTGGCTGTCTGCCCAGCCAGCCACTGCCATGAGGCAGCAGAAGAAAGAGGTGGAAAACACTGGTAAAGTCTCCATAAAGGCAGGCTGTAATGAATTAAACACAATGAGCTAAAAATGCCCTTTTAAGCATTTAAGTGGAGGAGATCAGAGAGCGGGGCTCTTAGCTCCTTGGACATGTTTTTTTTTTTCAAAGCTTTTCTGAGTCAAAGGGAAAAACACTCGGCATCCTTAAAAGCCCAGGCATTTTGTAAACAACAGATCCTCCTTGCAAGGCCTAAGTGTTTCTCGTGTTTTTGCAGAGCTCTTAACAGGCTGAGTGCCTAACAGGGGTGTCCAAACAAGACACAGAGAATTGAATCCTTGTCTGAGGCTTTATCCACGCAAAGTGAGGCATCACCACCCCCATAACTGCCTTTGTTGTCTTATTCGCACCAAATAGATTTCTTTTTTTTACAAGTCACAACTAAAGATAGCTTTTGAAATGAACTTTTTAATGAGTCACAAACAGGAGTCTAAAGACATTTGAGAGAATGGATCTGTTGATGTGTTTGAGTACAAACTGGAAGTCAAATATATGCAGCCCTATCCCTGCCCCCCTTTTCCAAATCTCATTCCCAAGACTACACGTGTACACACACACACACACACACACACACCTACACACACACACACACACAGAGTGTGGGCTATTAGGGCGCCTGCCTTTCAGAAATCCTGCACTTTCAACCCACTCGCTCTCCTCCTCACAGGGTCGTGAAAACATCCATTTCCTAATGGCTCACTCATGTGAATCGTCGCAATATAGCCCAAAGAAATGGTGACAGAGCCGGCTGGCCTGACGCATCGTTAACACCATGTCGCTGCAGCTAAAGGGAAGGCAGAGACATGACCTGCCAGCAGATTAATCCACCAAACAGCATAGTTAAGGTCAGGGCCACGGCCACAGACACCGAGCCAATACAACCACAATCACCAATGCTGACAGGCAGGCGAAATTAATATTACAAGAGTAATTTTTTTTCTTTGTGAAGTGAATGATTCATGTGTTAAAAATATATTTGCTAGGAAAACGGATAAAAGAAAGTGGACAACATGGATGTTTTTTGTTGTGCATTTACTGTGATTAAACACCTCACTCTGGTGGGGATGATTATGCAACAACTGCAATCTCTGATTCCTGTCTTTTTGTCTTATTGGGATGTTGTGTTTGAGGATCTGTGTGTGATGAGGGTTTATAGTACTTGTACATAATAGGGATTGACAAATAATTACAGGGATAGATCAGATTTTTAGAAAGCATGTCTGATTTATCACAAACTGGAAGTGCTCTCAGTCCAACTAAAAATCACTTGCATCTGTGTTTATGCCGATTGAGAAATTGCAAGCAGAAGTTGTTGTTAACATTTGTTAGCAATGCTAGTGCAACTCAACATGGCTGAAAACCAGTTGTCACAAAATAATACTTGAATCGTTCTATATAGGGTTTAGAACCTCTCAGTATGTGCATTTTTTTTCCCAGAAATGTGGCCTTTAGCCTCTCAAATGCAACCAAATTCTATTTCCAATATAAAACAAACACTGATGTTGCAGTTTTTGGATGGAGAGAATTGACCTCCAGTTCTTCACAAATCAGATAGACTTCTTAGAAACCATATCAATCCATTTAAAGGGGCAGTAAGTTAGATTTTTACTGCCCCATAGCACAAAATGACCATAATATATCTGCTGGGAGTGGATAGGGTAATTAAATAATACCAGTGACTCATCGATTACTCAGCCAGGTGCTGAGATTTCTGGCTTTCAAAACCCATCCTGTTTTAGAACAAAAGCTCCCCACTCATTGGCATTTCAAGACACTCCCAGTCTTATTTTCAACCGCTCCAAGATGGAGCACGGTGCTTCGAGCGAACGACAACATCACACAACATTTCGTTCTCAAGCCAAAAAAGCAAATGGCAAAGCACTATTATTTTTATTATAGTATTTTGCATCGTAACCCAATGCATCTTCACTAGTTTCTGTGGGATCTCTTCTTTAATTAGCTTACTTAATTTAATTAGCTTACTCGTCTCTATTGGGAAAATGTGACTTTATTTATGTCAATTACAGGCCATCGTCCCTCAAGGGATGGAGACGGGTTGGGTGGTGGAGGCTGTTGATGATGACTTGTCAATGATGTTGTCATTCCTACTGGTTGCCAGTAGAGGGCGACAGAAGTCGCAGATTACTTAATGCACCTTTTAAATCACAATTTTAATGAAAAATCACTTTTTCGTCTTTGTAGCTCATTCTATCCCATTGGTTCACACTTTTGAATGCTCCCTTCCTGCATTATATCCTATCCTGACCTCTGGGCGCTGCAGCTAACCGATGATGTTTTGAATGATGATTGTTCCGCTGTTAAATATGAGGCTACATTAGGGGGCGTGCACTTCATAGTATGCACTTCATCCAGACATGTATGTCATATTGTATGTACTTTACAGTATGTACTTTATCTTGATATGTGCATGTCACCTGAGGGTTGTTGACAACAAAGCACGGAAACTCTATTATTACTGCACAGTATACATTACTGTGTGCTGAATGCTGAAATAAGTGTTGTCTGCTGTAACTGTGTTTAAGCTGCAAAACAAATTGCCTCAATGAGGACATCCAAGTTTTCTATTCTATTCTATTTGATTCTTATTTCAACAAGAAATGCATCACATTAAGGAAGTAAGATGCTCTCAAAATGCAGTTTCATTGTGATTTTAAGTTGTTTAAGCAGGTTTTAAGGTATGGTAATCACATCTGGCATATAGAAGACATTACTTTGCTTCAGAAATCAAAGTCAATCAAAGCTGTATGTGTGTGTGTTTGCGTATACTCTACAAACAACTAAATAATGATAAATAATAACTCTACAACTCTACATAATCATAGAAAGAGTTTGCTGCAGATGCTGTCATGTACCGGAGATCTTATCTTTGTGTGCGCAAGAAAGCATGAAAGTGTCGCGGTGCCAATGCATTATGTAACAAATCTACTGTGATTCTACTGTATCGCATAAACACTCTAAAGCCAACCGCTGACAACCACTTGAGCAGGAGCCTTGTTGTTGGCGGCCATTCATCTGTCAAGATATCAGCGACGCTCGGGTCCCTGTGTGTCTGCTACACTAGATTATGTCAGTTGCTACAGAATGTAAAGCCTAAATAAAGACAATAATGTGGTCTAAGTGAATGTGAATGATTATTCAAAAAAAATCGAGGTCTCCCTGCAGCCTCAATGGCCATCTACTCATTTATGCGCTTGCCATTCTACCATGTATGTGAAGTCATGTGGGATAAAAATTAATACAACTATGGTTGATCGTTTAAATTTTAATGGCGCGTAGGTGGGAGCTCGCACCGTTCTGTTCGCACTCCCAGAAGAGCTGAAAGAGCAGAGAGCAAACATTTTGAGTCAATAAACTGGAACAAATTTAATTCTCTAGCATTCTCTCATTGAGACATAGGGCCCCCTCAACCTTGATAAATATTTAATTTTTCTATTCAGATGTATCGGTGAACTTGGTGCATTAAGATTTGCCCTTGCATGGACACAGAAAATAAGTACATCGGTTATGGGAAAAAGAGAGAGGATAGATAAAGAGTGGATGGCTTCATTTTTATCTGAGTGTTTGCATCGGCACACTCATGACTAAACTGCAGAATTGGACAACTTGAAGGTAGGATGAATAACACTCACTAGGGCATTTGCAGTAATTGCACACATGTAGCCAACGCGTCTTGCAGTATGTGGAATATCAAATCATTTCTTTTCCTCACCCTGAATGTATGCTGAGACCTGTCCACCTAATTTTGCAGCTCTGGGACACTTGCTGCTGGAATGAGTAAGACAGAATGGGCAATCCACATGGACAGCAGATCCTCATCCCAGACAGAATATGTCAGTCATTTCCTTAACATAAAGCATAGCCCTGAGACCTGCCTGCAAGTATTAAATAGTTGATTAAATGTCACTATATTGACTTTGAAGCTTTTTTCTCAGTTGGGTAATATACTATATGTGTGATTTGTCTTCAGATTTTGACACGGCGATGGGGATCCAACATCTCTCAGACATTTTGGGAAAGTTTCTTCTCCAATCCAAGTTACCCAGGATTAAATTTATTCGGATCCCTGTTAGCTGCCACTAAGGTGACAGCTATTCTTCTTGGGGTCGACCCAGGTAGCCAAAATTTGCAGGTCTAGCAGGTTTTCACACCTGGACAAACCAACCTTCTATCTCCATGCCCTAAAATACGCGCAGGCAGTGGGCAGAAAATATACTTTGGCTAGCGGGTTAGAAAGCTTGTCTGGGACATAATGAAGCAGGCAACATCCTTAAGCCTTCCAGTTACCAGTGCAGAGCATTCCTCCCTATCTGAGCAGCATGTTGTCCCGCGCAGGCTAATGTCAACTCAGCTGTTACATCTGCCTGGGCCCTCCAAATCTCCCCCTTAATTCCTCCAGCAGGCAGCTGGAATCAGCCACAGGAACATGGCAGAGCTGGAGGAGCAGGCAGCTGCTGCAGGTGGCAGGCTGGGAAACGCAGTAATGTGGCATGCTCAGTGTGAATGAATATCATTAGCAGATATATAGGGAGATGTGCTCGGGATCTGCTAACAGCCCCTGATAATGTTAAAAAATGTCTTTTATTATATTTCATTCACTCTTAAGTGCTAAAAATGGTGGGTGACAATTTCTAATTATGTATCGTGTCCTCATATTGTGAGTGTTAAATGCAAATGCCAACACCATTTTTGGTGCTTTTCATTTTTTTAAGTTTTCTTTTTTGCTTGACTTGAAAAGATGACAAGGTCCTTCATGTGCTGCGTGCATTTTCTGCCCCCAGGGCCCATAAAAGCCATTCAGAACCCTTTATGTATTTTCAAAAAGGCGTAGTCGCCGATCTGAAAATAAAACTTTTTCTTAATTCTATTTTGTGAGATAAAGGGTTTTCTTCTGAGGGCAGTAATATATAGCAGGGCGCTATCAGTGCTTTTAATGGTTATAGCATATCTTTCTATGAACGTTTGAATGATATTCTTGTCTAAAATGCTTGCATTTGCTGTGCTAAGGGACCCACCAGTATTAGAAAGTACATCAGTGAGTAGAATATTTAAGAGATTTCAGGGAGAGCTGTGAAGATAAGGGTAATGGATGTAATAGTATACTAATCCAATTAGAGCTATTCCATTACATTAAATTACAGAACTTCACTTTAATAAGGTATTACCATGGGAGGGGTCATAGAGCGGCTGGGTTTCCATGGCTACAGGCAGTGGTGGTGGTAGTGTGTGTGTGTGTGTGTGGAGAGAGGGAGGGTAGGGGGTTGTAATGCTGATAACTGTTAATATAGAGTGTAACGTAACACCCACACACACTACACAGCATCTCGGCTTGACAATATTTCCCCCATCAACAGGCAAGTTGTTTTCAGGCAGAGAAAAAAGAGGGAGTCACACTAGTCAAAGCTATAAGTTCATATAATTGATGGACAGACTGTGAGATTTGTCCTAACAGGCAGGCAATAAATGAGCAGGTAAGATAAAAAAACAAAAAAAAACAACAACACACATTTGATTGAGATGTTCTGGCTCATCTTCCAGGGTGCCATGAAAAACCGAGAGAGAGCTGGAGGAAGGAAAAGAGAGAGAGAGATGGAGAGAAAGATCCATGTCAAGGTAGCAAACTGTGATAAGCCAGATGAGACCATCTGCTGAGGAAAATTACATTTCTCATGACCCACACCTTCAAAATGCAGCTAAGATCTAACATAGGACCCAGTGGAAATACACTGACAAACAACTCAGATGTAGCTAGGCTACACCATTTGTAAACCAAACAGCAACTTTATTTTCCTCACTTGCTGTGACATGAGTGACCTCCATTTTACAGTAGTGTATGGCCAGTTCCAAAACAACACTGCTGCATCACTCCTTCCTCTCCGAGAGCAATTATGTTAGACAGTTTGCAGACATTGAACTTAATACACTATGAACTTTGACAAGTAACATAAAGAGGGATCAGTTTCTTGTAGGGAATGGTGAAGAAGGTAGACTGGTGGCCAAAAAGAAAATGGAAATTCTTAAGACAGCAGACCAATTAAACATACTAATTTAGATCATTTTTCATCTTGACATATGCTAGAGAAGAAATAATAACACCAGTGATACTCAAATTAAGATTCCGATATTTCTGCTCAATAGGTTAAATTGTGTGGAAAATAACATCCATTAATTCCCATTTATGAACGAATAGTTTAATGTAAAAGTTTTTGGAAATGTGTGCACAAGAGAACACCCAGGAAAGCAGGATTTTATCCTGACTTGTCAAATGAAAAAGAATAAGATATCGTAACAGCGCTGTTTACCTCTCTGGCGGGCCCCTTGAGAGGCCTTGAAGTAAACATCAAGTTTGTCCAAAAAACAAATCAAGGGGAGGTGGCAATATGTGGAATGACACCTGCTGAATGAGCCTTTTCTGCTCCAGGTTTGACAAAGTATTTTGATATCTACTCTTCCTAGCTTAACTTTTTGGATACACACCGGAATGAACTTTGTTAGCTTGAGATGTGTCACCAGTTGTGCTTAAGCAGCGTGAGTAAAGCTGATGTGAACACCAGCAAACAATCCTCAGCCCTACTCTCCAACTAGCCTCACATCCGCTGCGGCTTCAGGACAACAGATGCAACAAACATCCAAGCTCACGCTGACAAAGTACATTTGAAGACGGGGCCCACGCTCAAACAATGATTCATATATCATAACATTTAGGAGTGCACCATATATCTGTATTGTCTCTTTTACACAAGCCTAATCACTGTAAAGTTTGGGGGCCATGGAATTACAGGATACAAGCATCATCAATCTGTCATTGTCTCTGAACTCCAGCTCTCCTGGCAGACATTCAGGCAGGGAATTAATCAAAAGAACCGTTATTGCCAAATTACTGACGTGGGTTCAAAGATGGATGACTCCTGGCTGATGCCAACTGACAGCTCAGAGAGTGATTAATTTCACTCCGCTCTGGTGATTGGCAACAGACTCAAACTGAAGATTGTGCATCACCGCGCCAAGCACCATCACATGTTACTTATTTTTTCAGCATCTGGAGTATAGCATCACTCCCAGCATCACTTTGCAAGCGGAGGCAGCTGCGAAGTGGACAACACATTCTCAGGAGGTTTCAGCTGGAAAGGCACTGAGTGAAGCCCAAGGGTCAGTGGCACAGCACTTTCTCAAAGGCCTCAATTTGAGCTGGTGACAGGATTGAGTTATGTGGTCACTGTCCTGTCAAATGCAATAAGGAAAGCAAGGCAGAGAAAAGCCCAAGGTTTTCTTCTTTCCGACCCTTTCTATAATACACGGGTCCAATACCTGCTGCAGGCAAGGATGCGGCTGTGATTTCATAACATGGAAAGACAGGTCCTCATCCCCTGCTTGGAACGTACTGAAAGAGGTTCACCCGGATATTACAATGCAGCTGAATAAGTATGTGACCTTTCCGCAAAAGGTCCATGTTGTAATGGACAGCCAATTCCAAATTGACAGCTTGAAAAAGTCAGACATTCTGGTCACAGACCTAACGCACTGTTTAGAAATATACAACTGCAGCAGATTTGTGAGTGGAGCTAAAACATTATCACCTTTTGATCTTTTGAGCCTGTTAGCCTCAACCCCCCTATCAACCCAGATATCAGTATTACAGAGAGAAGAGAGACCGATCAAATCCATTATCTGGCTTTTGTGTTTATCATGCTTTAAAGTTGCAGCAGGGGCTAGCGTTGTCATAGAAACAGCTGCAGTGGAAAAAGGTTAGATTGTTGTTGAACTTGGTAGGATGCATGGAGTAACGAGAGTCATCATTATGTGAGATATCAGCAGCACAAAGATAGAAAGCAGAGTGGGGGCTTTTTTCTTGTTTACCTGAAAAGCAAAACCTTATAAACGAGTGTGCTGGTGGCTGCAAATGCCTCCTCTGTATGAAAATGCAAGAGAATATAGAGAGACTCTCTATAGACAATACTGAGCTAACGCAATATATTGCCACAGGTGCAGGGATTTGGCTGAATTCCTGCATAGCAATAAAATTCAATGATAGAACTTTGTTTTCAGAGCTCAAAATTGGTTTGTACCTGCACCACAATGCAATCATTGTTGTCCCTTCTCTCCCTCCAAAAAATGAATGCTGTTTGGCCTACCTGCTGCAGTAAGCTGAGGCATGCTGATGTCTTTTTGCTTGAGAACTCGACATTAGCATTCACACCAGCTGGTGAGTTTACTGAGCAACCCTCCGACTGACGGCCATCTCTGAGACATTGGGGTGTTTGTAAAAAGAATGTGCGTTTTAATTCGGTTTTACAGAGAGACGACCATGAAAGTTCTGTCTCGTGTCGGTGAAAAGACGACTAGCCAGCCAGCCAATTCATTTAAAGCGGGAGGGAGGGCAGGATGAGAGGCCCCTCTCTCTTTCTTCCGCATGAGTCACACAGTTTTGCATGTGGCGATGACGGCTAGATTCCCTCTCTTATGGAGACGAGTGTATGCTAGAGGCAGTGGAAGGAGCAGATTAGTTAGTTTTCAGAGCTTTGTAAAAAAGTTTCTGCCTTCGGCCATTTGAGAGCCAAAATGTCATAGTGGAACCCAGAGCTCGATTAGGCACCACAGCATTACGCTATGCAAGGTATTCAGATGAGATGAGAAACAAATAGGCCAGATCTGCACCGTGGACAATGTGATTGCTGTGAGATAGGCAGTGGGGAGTATCTGCAGCACAGCGGAGGAGATAAGGTGAGGAGATCTCACCAGAGGCGAGTAGTGATTGCACTCCACTCAGCTGAATGTGAAAGGCTGATCTGTATTTCCACAGGCATACACCTTGTTTAAAACCCCTGGCTCTTTGCCTTCAAAGACTCCCCAAACTCAAGAACCACAAAGGAGCCTTTTGAAGCAATATCTCCTGGTGTTTCAATGGCACAACCAAGCACCAAAGATCCCTCTTAACTTCCAGATCCACCCGCAGCCTGCTGCTTCTTGGATGTTTAATTAAAATTGGACCCCACTTTGCAATGGGGATTATAGTCTTTAGAGCCTGAAATATTGTCAACATTGTAGATATTTGATACTTATTATAGTGAATTAGTTGAGTTAATGGGTGCAGACCGCCTATCATTTTGCCTTCTCTCATCAGGTCTGTATTGATCCCAATGCAATGCAGTGTCGCAATTCGCAGCAGAGGTTGCTTTGTGATTGAATACAGGAGAACCAAAGAGGATTTTTTTTTTCCAATATAGTAAAAATATCAGAATATAAGATTATGATGTGGGCTACTAGCCACAATTGCTACACAACAGCAAGCACATTTGATTGGAGCTGTGCGCAGGATCAAATCCAATATCATTTGGAGGAGTACATGTGACAAGAGGTTTTGGGGAAGGCAATTGATAAGGGGATTACTTGACAACTGCTTTTTGGTGGGCAGATTACCCATTCTGGGAAGTCAAAGGGATTTGATGATATGACAAGGGTCTTGAGTCACAGTGCACACACACATCCGCATCCGTGCACACCAACACAAACATGCTGTGTCTAAATGCACAGCTCTTTGCTTTATATTGCTGAGGAGAGCAGAGATTTCCCCAGAAATCTCTCAGCAGGGCCCATATCAAAAGCTTAGAGGAACTGCTTGCCTGCCGCAGTGAGTCTCACACCTCTGGGAATTCTCCACACAAAGATGTAGCCAAGTAGAAAGGGGGTATTGTCGTGGTGTGTTTCGATTTGACTTATAAATACATTCTATAAGGGAAGAAACAATCCACCAAAGCGCTTGAGACACTCACACCCATAGTTTTAATGAACCAAGTCCCCTCTAAAGTTGAAGACTAGAGTCCTCCTGCAACACATCAGCAGCAATTGGAGACAATCGTGGAGAAATTGCATGAATGCTTGGGGCCATGTTTAAAAAAGCAAAAGGGAAAAATAACAAGCATAACAACAACAGTTTCAGCATGAATATTTGTTTTATGCTGCCAACCTGTATTTACAATCAGTATGCGTATCATATCATGTCACATTAGCAGAGATTAGGAACAAGCCGGGTGCTGTATTGCTGTCACCATCAGTGCACTGCCAAAGTGTTCTAAATCTTTCTAAAGATCAAGTCACATTTTTGTGTGGAAGAATGTCTCAAGGAATCAGACTGTGCTACCGAGTTGTGTTTAAAGCTCAACGTTTATCAGAGTGTGCCAGTCATGACTGGGTTCAAACCGAAAACCAAATCAAAATATTTGCGCTGAAAAACTGAGCAAAGGAAGAGGAGACAAGAGTCGAAAACTCAGGAATTCAGCGAGCACATTTGTAGACATCAGGGGGGGATCGTCTGTGTGTGGAGTAACAGTTTTCAAAGTGGAATAGTTCTGAAGCGTTATGGGGGGGCACAGACATGCCTTAGTCAGGAGATGAGGGGAAACAACATAAGAACCCAGATTAGGGGCGGTATGAAATCCTCATGATGATAGATTATAATGGCATTACTACCTGGTGAAATACAAATACACACAGCATGCACTCAGGCTGGAGGTTGCTGTGGGAGGGTGGGACTGACACTCAGTGGCTGAGTCACACAGAGGCAGAGGAGGGGCGAGGATCACAAAGATTGCTGCTAGGCTGTGAGGAGAAAAGAGTTCGGCTCCAATGAGTCATCCTCCATTGGTTTTGACCTCTGTCAATCAGGGCTTTTATTGCCTGCTGTTCTCATCCATAGTTTAAGGTCTATAATGGGATTCTCTGGTGCCGTATCTGTTCTCTCATTATAAACCACAGTCTACTATTCTTCAAATAATTAGCTCCCTGTCAGGCGCGCTGCAAATGTGTTTCAATGGTTATATTCACACACCCACCTATACTTCAATCTTAATGGGATTATGAGAATACTATGATTAAGACATAGGTCATATGAACACCTTAATCTAATTATGTTACTTCTATTAAGGCCATATGGAGATTATTAATGCTACAATTACGACATGCAGTATTAGTCATGTTGATGGAGGGTTATTTCAAGTTCAATACTTTACTGCCATCTCAATTTGGTTGATTGGGATTTGCTTTGGCAAGCTCAAGAATGGTTAAAAATGAACCACACTGAAAGTAAGACACTTAAAACGCATAGAACACAAAGTAAGACATATGGTAGAAGCAATAAAATACCATGAACAAAATAAAATACCACAACTAAAATACCATAAACTTAGAAATATGCACCATGGGGATAAAAACTGTATTAAACAACCACTATACCTGTCACATTTGGATTTGGACATGTAGACACCACACTCCAGGTAAGATTGTCCTTCAATGATCTTACAAGTTGCAACACTTGTGACGCCCAATATGCCTTGACTTGTTAATTTATGGCAGCCTCAATCCCTTCATGCTATGAGTTTCAGCTTTGGATAGGTTGGACAATTAAATAACAATGTTAATACCAAGGAAGCAATGCAACTGTAGTTTACGACACAAAAGAAATGACTGGAGCAGGCACTTGATAACTGACTCAATGATCCCAGTATGCAAGACTGCATGAAAACTGGAATACAAACTGAACCTACTCTGCTACATGAATGAAATGAAATTATCTTCATAATCAATTAAAGGAAGGGTCATTTTAGACTATCAAGTGCATGTAAACAGTCACGGATTATTAGTTTCATGACGTTAACTGTTTTTTTAAATCTCATATCATAAGAACTAGCAACCCTAATTGCCGGGTCATGTAACCTGTGTAAAACATTGTAATTAAACCGGTGAACCTACTCCACTTATTCTCAGCGAACACTCCAAGAGCAGGATATTACTGTGCCTCATTCCCTGCTGCTCTGATTCCTACCCACTAAGCTGACCTAGCTTATTCTAAAAGCTGCATGGTGGCCGCCATGTACCTAGTTCATTTTGCCATGCTTTCCCATCCAAGTCAATTTCTCTGCTTGGCTGCAATGAGTTTTTTTCCCTTTCCTCTCTTTCAAACTCAATTTCAAAGAGTCCTGGGAGACAGCAGTGGCCTCAGAGTTGGTCGATCACATTTTCTCATTAATTTAAAGGCACCGTAGATGCCTTCCGATTACGACATGAATAATAAATAGGCCTGCTAGTCTCCATGTGGTGGGAGAGGCCCTGTTTAATTCACTGTCTATCCACAAGTATTAGGGAAGCTGCTTCTCCACGGTGAAAAAACCTCTGACACGACATTGTTGTTCCAGACTTAATAAACAACCAGTCAAGCGGTGTTACAAAGGGATGTAAAGCCCAAAGTCCACCAGATGCAGCACGGAAGCGGAACGGCCCGGGGCACGGGATCGGAACGGCTCCGGAACGGAAGGTAATGTACACCGCACGCGTTTGATTGAGTTGTATGCATCACCCGCAAGTCAGTAAAGCGCATCTTCACGCTTGTCAGACGCAAGCGGATCCGGCAAAACTAGACCAGCCGCGGAAAAAGAACGGAGCGGTAGAAACTGCTGATTCACATGGGTGTAAGTCTGTTCTGCATCTGGTGGACATTGGGCTTTACAGTGGACTGGGGCGCATATGAAAATAAATTAAAAAAACGCAGACATTTCATGGGTTTGGGTTTTGAAACTAGATTAACATCACTTGAAATTTTTCATGTGGTATGATGTTTTGTTTTCTTCAGCTGTTCCCCCACGTCAGCGTGATTTATCGGTTGCTCATACCAAGAGCCTCGATCTGACTTTAGCTCCATTTCCCAATTATAACCACAAGTAATTAATTATTAGGGCCCGAGCACGATCTCGTGCAAAGCCCTATTGAAATTGAAGGAATTATTATTATTAGGGCCCGAGCACGACCTTGTGCGAAGCCCTATTGTATTTCGTTTGTGGTCTTTTTCTTCTTCGCTCAAATAAATCGGACTTTTGAGGGCCTAAACGTGCTTGAAAACTCTCCGAACTTTGCACACGAGTCAGAAGTGGTGAAAAATTATATATTTTATGGGTCTTGCACATGGGCGTGGCAAAACGGCTCGATAGCGCCCCCTACAAAATTTCAACGGAGTATCCCTCGACGTACGTTTGTCCTAGACTTACGAAACTTGGTAGGCATGTGTATCATGTCCAGACTTAAAAAAAAGTCTGGGGGTACCATGCGCCTAAAACCAACAGGAAGTCGGCCATTTTGAATTGATTGTGACATTTTTGGGCGTTTTTGGCCATTTGCAGGGGTCGTACTTTAACAATCTCCTCCTAGGCGGTTGATCGGATCCACGTCAAACTTGGTCAGCGTGTATAAAAGACCTCAACGATGCAAAGATGTGCGAAGTGTGAGTTTTCGTCACACAGTGTGGGCGTGGCGTCGAATTTCCATGTTTCGCCACGAAACAGGAAGTGGTTTGTAACTGGCCTGTACATGGCCAAATCTGGCCCAAACTTCACACGTTTGATTAGAGTCCCGGCCTGAACACATCTACGTGCCGATATTCGGTTATAGTCATAGCGCCACCTACTGGCGACAGGAAATGCCATGTTTTATACTGTGGTGTGCTACTCCGAGCGGCTTGGCCACATCCACCTCAAATGTGGTCAGAAAAGCCGTAGGACCTTGATGACGCTTCGTGGTGAAGATCGGGAGCATTCATCGCACGGCGTTGCGGCGAATTTCGATGTTTTGCCGTGAAACAGGAAGCTGCGTTAACTTGAGTTTACATCGTCCGATCTGCACCAGATTTCACATGCTGGTCAAGACTCCAGGCCTGAGGACATCTACAGGCCAGTTAGGAGTCATAGGCATTGCGCCACCTACTGGTGACACGAAACAGGAAGTGGGCTGTAACGCGACTGTACATGGTCAAATCTGGCCCAAACTTCACACGTTTGACTAGAGTCCAGGCCCGAGGACATCTACATGCCGATATTCAGTTATAGTCATTGCGCCACCTACTGGCAAGAGAAAACAGGAAGTGGGTTGTAACGTGACTGTACATGGTCAAATCTGGCCCAAACTTCACACATTTGACTAGAGTCCCGGCCTGAACACATCTACATGCCAATATTCAGTTATAGTCAATGCGCCACCTACTGGCAACAGGAAGCTGTGTTAACTTTAGTGTGCATTGTCCAATATGCACCACATTTCACATGGACAAGAGTCCAGGCCTGACGACATCTACATGCTGATATTCAGTTATAGTCATAGCGCCACCTACTGGCGACAGGAAATGCCATGTTTTAAACTTTGCTGTGCTTCTCCTAGTGGGTTGACCAGATCCACCACAAATGTGGTCAGAAAAGCCTTGTGACCTTGATGATGCTCAATAGTGAAGCTTATGAATTGTCCATTTAACTCTGTTGCCATGGCAACGTAGTATTTGTCCTGAAACAAGAAGTTGTGTTGAGGGATTAGGGGTGCGTGAAAATGCACAACACTTGGCACATGCAGTAGAAGGGTAAGGATTTCTAACTGGTGTGGGTCATGAGCTTGGCTGAGGCAAGATGGCGCCGATAGCGTGCCCTACAAAATTTCTACAAAGTTGCCCTTGCGGAACGGTGCACCTACCTGTAAAAAGTTAGCAGGCTAATGTTAAATGTTTGTAAAGACTGTAAATCTTGTAACATCAAAGTTTATTAGTAAGGTGTATTTATTCATAGCATGTTATAGTATGAACAAAGTATAACCCAATCCATGTAAAAGTTATAGATATTGCTGAATATAGGAAGCACAGAAAAAGTAGAGACAATTAATTGAGTGAAAATAATCTGGGCTTTCATGTACATGCCAAAACATCAGCAGGACACCGCAGGGAATCGAACCCCATCCTAGTAAACCAGGAGTACCAATACCAGTGACTTTTGCTTTTTGACACTACATGGAAGGTAAAGCAAAACCTACATTACAACAGCATATGAGTGGCAGCATTTCATATTATGGCATAACTGTCCTGCATTTGGTTCACCAAATGTGGTGACTTACATAATTAGTGCAGTTTTGAATAAGTGCTACATTTGAGGTAAATGTTTGTCAATACATGTTTTAGTTGTAAATGCTGTTGTAATGCTGGAAAAGAAACCAGTGTTACGAAAGTTAATCACAGTTGAGTGTTAATGTATTAAGTTGCAACAAGTTGTTTTAGTGGCATGGAAGTTAGTGACAGTTGGTAGAGACAATCGGGGGGGAAAAGGGTTTTCATGTAAATGCCAAAACAATCAGCAGGACACTGCAAGGGATCGAACCCCATCCTAGTAAACCAGGAGTAGCAATACCAGTGACTTTTCCTTTTGGACTCTACATGGAAGGTAAAGCAAAACCTGCATTAGAACAGCATATGAGTGCCAGCATTTCATAGAAAGGCATAATTCTACTTCATTTTGTTCACCAAATGTGTATAATTACATAATTAGTGCAATTTTTGGCAACGTCCACGTTTTTACACAACATTACACGTGCGTCCTTCCCCAACAACAGCTGTGCAGCCAAACATGTATCATACACCTTAACATGCTGTCCACTTATTAAATCCAGCTTGCCAGTTTTCTTATTTACAAAATCCTGAGCAGCTATTGTGACATATTCAGGACATGTCCTAAATAGTTGCTCAACATTATGCTCTTCTACTTGACTATTTGTAGGGAATATGTGTAAAGCTGAGCTGACTTCACCGGTTTCACAATGTTTCAATATTTCAATGTCACTATTTAACATTGGGGTCCCTTTTGAACGAGTTCTTATCCTGTTCAACAAGTCTGCAAACACACGATCTTTCTGCCTAACTATTTCTTTTAATTCCACAACACTAAATAAGCTAGACCACAAGCTGCTGCCTACGTCATCGACATACGCCGCATACCGAAACCCTCCTCCACAACCGCTTTCGCGACACTGGCCGGTGATGGCTTCGAAGACACCTCCACCTGAAAAAAAAAAAACACACTTGAATGAGTTGCATACACAAAATATGTTTAGCTACACACATTGCATGCAACCACAATGACATCTGTTGGCATTTCAATGTGTACATTGGATGCATCCTGGACTATATAAAGGCCACCAGCAAACCATGTATTTATTAATGAGCACAAACATTGAAGTGTTTTTAATTCTAATTTATACTGCATTAACAATGATAGTAAACTAGCTATGCACAGCCATTCAAAAAACACACAAAGTACACTAACCTCCTCCTTCACAGCCACTTTCACAGCCCTGGCAGGTGATGCTTTGGAGACAGCCCCACGACGCTCGCTTCTGGCTCAACCTACACAAAAACAGCAACTGAGTGATCTACATAAACACCATACGTTTATTTACACACATTGAATGAAACTACAATGAGGTCTGTTGTCTTCATGAGTACACTTGATGCTACCTAGCCTATATAAAGCACCAACTACAACTATTTACTTAGCACAAATAACATGCAAGTGTTGCTTTCAATTCTAATTTATACTGCATTAACATTGACACTGAAATAGCTGTGCATGCACCGTTCAAATGACACAAAGTGCACCAACCTCCTCCTTCACAGCCCTGGCACGTGCTGGCTTTGGACAGACCCCCTCAACGCAGGCCTCCACCTACAAAGAACACAATTGAATGCGCTGCATACACCAAATAAACCATGCCTCTTGTCATTGTTTCACAATTAATGTAAAACAATTAATTACTAGATAGTACAAACATGTAAAAATACTGTTGCAACCAATCTACTCAAACTGTACAACAAACAATTTCAAATATGTTAATACTGCATTACAACCAAAAAAACAAACCTGCTTCTCTGCCGATCTCCTCTTGGAGGCAGGTGGTTTCCTCTGCTGTTCCACCTTCGGTTTCTAATGTAAGAAAAACATCATAAACTTTTTAAAGCCATATTTGGGGCATAGCTCCTTGTGGACAATATAAGCAATGTTGCCTGTTAATAAAAGTGTGTCAGACAAAGGACACCGTTTACAGTAAAGCCTCAACCAACAGATACAATTTGCATTCAAATTACCTTTCTGCCTTTTGGAACACCGGTGGACTGCACAGGGCTAGTGAGAGCCGATGGAACGACTTCCTCCATCGCGTCCAACATGGCACTGCTAAACCTGACGCGTGTTAGCGGGATGGAACACTCCTTCAACACCTGTGAAATACAAATGCAGAAAGACTATTGCTTACAATTTGTCTGGTCAAAAAGCAAACCACACACATAAAATCAATAAACCTATCCTAATTGTTTACAGTAAAGCATAAATTTAACAAACCTGCTGCTGAACCATCATCCTTTTGGATGCACCACTGGACGGCTCATAATATAATATCATATAATGAGAAATTGCATAGTTTGTATTAAACAAATAAATACCCTTTGACCATTGCTAAGATGAACTGCTTAGAACATATCACATCAAACTCTCTCCCGTACAATTACAGTGTGCGACCTTACCTTCCTGCCGCGTCCAACGAGTGTCCACTCAAAGGGGTTTGGTGGTGGACGTGGCACGCTGACCTCCCCTTCACGACCACCTTCGGGGAGAACCGTGGCGGTGACGCCCTGGGAGGAACCACTGGCGTTGGCGCTGGTGTCTCCAGTTGCTGGTAAGCGAAAATCCACAGCAACTGCACGAGGACCTCCATCCCCTCACTGTTGCTCAAGTGGACCTGCAAAGTTATTCACAATATTAACACACTGACATTTGAGTCTGAATATGTATCCGTCGTGTCAACTTGCCATATCGACTACAAAGACGTTTACATGGCACCGCATATTCTACTTACACCATCTCTGCTCCACAGCTCAAGGCGGTTCAAAGGGAAGTGCTCAGCCACGTAGCAGTACTTTACACCTAACAAATATCATCAATTATCGACATATGAATACATATATTTAAACTCTGTGCTGTTTGTTAATTACAAAACCATTACAAATATTATGGAACATAAAATATCCATTCAATCACTTAGCCTAAGAACATATACCCTGTTACTATACATAACAGACACATCTAGACAAATACGTGTCACTGCACTTAACTAAAATCTTTTCAAACTTACCCATACGTGCCACCATGCGATGAAACTCCTGATGCAGGAGCTCCTGCTGATCCACCTCGATGTTCAGCCGCGGAGGAAAGTCCAGGACAAACACCTATACAAAACAATACTTGTTCATTACAAAAGGGCATTATTTCACAAAATGTCATACCCGTTACTACATACATAGTTCTGCAACAGCCGAATCCATTATAGTACAAAAGACATACTAATAATAAATACAACAATTAGGCTTACCGTTTGCCAGCGACTGCAGACACTAGCCAGGAGCCTGGCAAAGTCTGCCCCTGCCTCGCCAACCGTCCTGCTGGCTGTCAGGTTGTTGCTCGGGGCCAGAAGGCAGACTGCGTCGGGTGTCCGAGGCACGACGGCGTTCAGCACCTCGGTCCTCAGGTCAGCAGCGGCGGCCCCCGGGGTCGACATGACACCAAAGGAAAGTCCTCCCTCTGGCATCTTCACGAAACCATCCGCAATGGCTCGTAGATGAGTCACCGACAACCAGCACAAACTGGAAAAACAGATACATTTGCTTTAAAATGCAAGCTGTAAACATTCCACAAATCAATTACTTTGATCATGAGTTCTACAACAATAATACCTTCTTGTCTAGTGACTCGACTGGAACGACCAGCTTGTGGCTTCGTCCGGTTAAGGATGAAATCGGCCACTTTTGCACTGCATGGCGGTAACCTGTACCCCTGCCTATTTATACACAGACAAAGACAACCACTACAACTTAGTCAACTTTCACAAACCATAAATCATCAACACAACTACACACCTCCTAGTAGGACAACTGTACAAAACCCACGGTAAAAGAGTTTACACACATGCAACAACACTCTAAACACAAAGGAACACATTTACTGAGAAAATGGTTGTTTACATACGTGCACTGCTGGTGTTGCAGGGCTGCTGAGGTTCCACGTCCACAGCACACCACCCTCCTCTTGGCGGCCTGGGAACGACGGTACCCCTTGCCTCGTGGCATCTAAAAGTATACAGGCAAAATTGCTTAGAATTAACTTTTGGACTGCAATAATTGGACAATTACATTGTGTGATACATCTGTAACTACACAACAAATCCTTCTTCAACACACTAACATGCTACTAACTTACACCAAAAAAACAGCTAGCCATCTATCTAGCCCGCTAACAAGCTAGCACTGGCACGTGTTACAGCACTATCTAGCCCGCTAACCAGCTAGCCCTGGCACGTGTTACAGCACTATCTAGCCCGCTAACCAGCTAGCCCTGGCACGTGCTTTATCGCAATAACCTAGTTACCACTTTGTACTTCACTGGCAATTACAATATACTCACTGTGCATCCACACCAGCTAGCTTATAAACACTGAATCACATATCTCTTACTACAGGGGAGCTAGAATAGAATTTTCACTTCAGTTGCTCTGATAAAAACCCGTCCACAGCCTTAACAACACGCTACTAACTTACACCAACAAAAACAGCTAGCACTGGCACGTGTTACAGCGCTATCTAGCCCGCTAACCGGCTAGCCCTGGCACGTGCTTTATCGCAATAACCTAGTTACCACTTTGTACTTCACTGGCAATTACAATATACTCACTGTGCTTCCACAACATGCTTTCAAATTCTGACTGAAAGTCAACCCTTCGGAATCCGGCAGGAAGATGGAATCTGTCCTGGTTGAGTGACTCTCGGTTGATGGCCGGTAGTCCCTCAGTGAAGATCCGACGAGTCGACTTGCTTCTTTAGGCTTCGGGAAGATCTGCTGTTGTAGTAACAATTTAAATGGCTTCTGCTCGGTTAAAGCTACGGGAGTCTCGACTTCAGAGAAGTGAAACTGTTGTCTGTGTCCAGAGCTGACCTTTTATCCATGGCTCAATACTGCGCTCGCTTGCTGATTGGTCCGGGCTTCTATTGCCGTTTCTATTGGCAGCTATTATTCCCGCCCCCTCAGAGCAAACGAACGTCAATGAGGGGGTGTGACAACTATGTCTGTGTGTGAGGGTGTGTGGGTGTGGGGATACTTACCTACCGATACACAGTATCCAAGAAAAATACATAAACAACCAGGATAAAATTAAAAAATAGAATAGTAAGCAGTAAGATCCTTTCTTACAGTTTTAATTAAGCACAAAAAATGATTTGACATCACACTTTCACTAGACGTTTACAATTGTTCAGCACTGGATGTCAATCAATTTTTCAATGTACTTGTGTGCTCACTCTACACTTATAGGAATGCAATCTCTTTCTTGATGCAACTTACAGAAAAAAAACATCCACACTTGTATGTATGCAACAACAGGAATCCACTGGTGGCTGGTACCTAGAAAATAATAATCTAAACTAAATTAATCTCATTCGTAGTGTTGTTGTTTTTTTACTAAAGTGGCACCACCAATGTTGTCATTGTAACTTTTTAAAATGTGAGGTGTACTATAAGACACAATGACAACCTATCATCACATATTTAAGTAAAGCAACAAAAATACTTTAGGACCTACAGCATTTTGGATATTGACATTAAGGTATTGCTACAAAACAACAATTTAACATGGTATGGGAAAGTATAGGAAGTACTGGCAATCATCAGTTTGTCTGAGATACAAGGAACAAATCACCTACAGACAGGATTAACCTCACAAAGCCCACTGCTAAACTACTGCAACACAAATTTCTATAGTTCATAAGGTTTTTGGTGTACTAGAGATTTCTTTTACTCCTTGCCTACATTACTGTCATGGGATAATACTTAACTAAACTGTCATTTGTTTTTAACCTGATGATTATAATCTGTGTCACATGACGTTAGACAATTATTGGCAAATAGAGAAGCTATGTGAATAAATAGTATAGCATCACAACACTGAAAGTCAGCATATGTATAAAGTGAAACCCACACAACCAATGCTGCATTAAATTCACACTGATACTCTAAAATCTTGACACCAAATATATATTTACCTCTGCAGAGACACAAAGCAGGAAACACTGTCTTTACAAAAGCGGAAACTGATCAAAGATTCAAAATGTTTTGTCTATTAAACTTTATAACAGCTCATTGACAATGGTCACATCCG
The DNA here is from genome assembly GCF_046629955.1 of Centroberyx affinis. Lineage (NCBI taxonomy): Eukaryota > Metazoa > Chordata > Actinopteri > Beryciformes > Berycidae > Centroberyx > Centroberyx affinis. The sequence continues at coordinate 157,381 of NW_027278852.1, read as the reverse complement.
TTTCTTTTCTAAAGTATACATCCATGCAAGACTGTGATCTTCGCTCCATACCCTTGAACATAGCACCAAAACATTAATTTTCATTCCGATTCTTTGTCCACAACAACCAAACACTATATTAAACTAGGACACTTTATTCACCTGATAAAAACTTTAAATTCTGTGTCTGTGACTTTTCCACTACTAGTAAACCTTCTCAGTGAATAGACATTTGCAGCATCTCACATGGCCTGCCTGACCTGACTCACCATTCATGATGGACAATACAGATGACTCACCATTCATGTAGGACAATACAGATGAAACCATTACAAACACAGATTTACCTTGGCTGACAATAATTGCCCATTACAAAACAACAGCTTTCAGCACCATGTCTGCCAAAATCTAATGCACCATTCATATAAATGAGGGGAGATTACTGCTTATTGTACCACTAATGCCTCACTTCACACTAGTTTCTAAACCACTTGAACTGCACGTGTGTCTCAATAGCAAAGATGACAACTTCTGATTAAAGGATTCTCTTCCTTTCACTCCTTTAACCACACCCACACATTGTCTCTGCAACTTCCTCACTGCTTCTAACCTTGTATGTGATCTGAACCTTTTGCCTCTAAATGCCTTCTGTTTTATAAAACATCTCACTTCCATTTTCACAATAATGCACCATCACAAAGTACAAGAATGTTTATCATTACTTTTTCTTTGTCAACATTGATCATGATAAGCTGCCATTGATAAAGGTCTGTGTATGATAAATAACACATCCCTGTTCAAAATGTATACAAACAAGAGAAGGAATTGACAGCCCACCTGTCCTGAAGGACACACTCAGCTCAGGAGACAATACTGCAACTTCAAACAACTTTAGCTCACTCCACACTAGTATGTAAAAACACATGAATAACTGCACAGCGTTTGTCACACAACTGTACATGGTCAAATCTGGCACAAACTTCACACGTTTGATAACACTCCAGGCCTGAACACATCGACAGGCCAATTGGGAGTCACAGTCATTGCGTCACCTACTGGCAACAGGAAGTAAACCTTGTGTGACAATCGCCACATGATTTACATGGAATTTTCATGGTGTGGGCAACGTCGACCGGTCGGTGTCCGGTAACGCCGCCGCGGCTACGACACACCCCGACTGCGGCACACCCCGACTTGCACACGGAGGCGAGGGCCCGCTCATCACTGCTTGCAGTTTTAATTTTAACAATAACTTTATTTATATAGCACTTATCAAAACAGAGTTACAAAGTGCTTCACAGAAGACAGCTTGGATAAAAATAAAAGAGATAAAACATGGAATAAAACACTCCAGTCAACATATAAGAGGGGGGGGGGGATAAAACATTTATGGACAGTGTAAAATCAAGTTTTTTAAAGGAAAAGTAGCCTAAGTCTGAAAGGTTTTTAGAAGAGATTTGAGGTCATAGCCTGATCTCCTGGGCCGGTCAATACAGAGTAGGAGTCATTATGGCGGAAGCACAGTTACCCTTAATCTTGAACTGTAGTATTCCTCTACAGTGCTGAAAGTTTGAATAATTAAATGAGGAGGAAGGTGGAGGAATTTACATTGTGATGCAACAATCAATATTCTGCAGGGTTTGTCAATGTACATGTTATTCTTGAGCCAGAAATTACAAGGATCACAGATCTTTGGCTCTACAACTAATCTTCATTCAGTGGAGTCTTCCTGATTATCATAGCATTAATGCTACATATAAAGCTAACATTAATAATTCAAAAGGTTGTCTTCTTCAATAAAGGATTTCCTTCTGGTTTCAAATCTAGTTGGTACAATATGTACTGCTCTTCTTCCTGCTGTGTTGTCAAGGTGTTATGTCTCCACCTAAAGGTAACCTGAGGAACTGAAGGAAGGTCCTGCGTTGTGTGAGCCCCACATGACACTGCTGAACTGATAGGCAGGATAATCATATAAAAACTCTGAGCAGCATTTTAATCAGAGGTAATTACAGATCTCTGCCATATTTAATGATGCATTAGGTCTAAGCGGATATGATTAAGCCTGTGAAACTTGTGTTTCAAGGGAGATCTGCATCCAATTACACACTCATAATATCTATACATTTTTTTCATCAAAATGTAGCCAGTTAAGTACAAATAACCTTTAATTAAATCGTCTACTATCCATTGCAGGTAAAATAGTGCATTCTTTATTTGTGACTTTGAATGGAAATAAGCACAGGGAAAATGTACAATAAAATGTATTATAGTTTCTGTACAAGATTTTCAACTGGCTAAAAATATCAAAAAGTGCGACAAAGGGGAAGAAAACTTCACATGAGCTCAGAAAGTTTTTCCTTCACTTTCTCTTCAATGTTTGCAAAGTATTTCATTTGGGCAAGCAGTGCTTTGGCGGCTTGAAGCTCTCCTGATAAAAAAAAACAAAAAAAGCAGAAAAGTGCAAAAAGAAGTTCAATCAAATGACTCACTCAGCGACTTGAAGGAAAGCTTCACAATAGATTAAAAACAAAAATGAGTGGGAGGAGAAGCAAAATTTTCAATGCAATGTCTGGGTATAATACCTTTACGAAGGGCAGCGTCTATTTGCTTTGTCAAGTCTGTCAGCTTCACTGCAAGTAAGAGGGAGAAAAGTTACAATTCTGCTTGCTGTTAACAAGCCGTAGCACATATGGTGCATGTTTTTTTTCCAGAACCTCAAAAGCACACTTGCCTCTGAGAGTGTAATTGCTTGATTTGACATGAAAAAAACAGAAAAATCAAAGACACCTATAGTGCTAACACAGGGTGAGTTTGATGTGTGTGCCATCCAGCACATGGGTACAATGTATTTGTTCTGTTTACAAAAGACAGGCAGACACAAACACATAGATACATGTGCATTGTTTTCGTCATTTATGGATCTTTTGCTATTTATAAACCTTGCTGTGCTTTTCACTTCAACCATTACCAATTATGCCCATTCTGCTGCACTGGAATAATTCTTAAGCAGCTCTGAATGTTTACCTACTGTGTGTTCATGCCATACAGCTCATCTTATCTGCACTATGTGAGATCCTGTCTTGTCCTGCACCTAATGTGTCAATTGTACAACTGTCTTCTAATGTGTCAGCACCCATTAACCGGGTGCAGTTTCTTGTGCACCTGTACTACTTTATGATAAAGACTCTAATCAAATCAAACCGGAATTTCACTCAAAAAACTGAACTGCTATAGTCTTTTACCTTTTGTGTTTTGGCCGATCTTATTGGCTTCTTCTGGGGTCTGTGCTTCATCAAGCACTTCATTGATCTCCATCAGCTCCATTAGAAACTCTGCATCAGCCCCAGAGTCTGCGCCCTCTTCTATATGCATCCCCTCCAGCTCCAACTGAAACATACGATGCCAGTTCACCAAGCTGACCTACACCTTTAAATACATTTCGCTACTCTTGTGTTAGAGATGGTGAGGATGCTTCCTCAAATCAAGTGATCAAGAAAGAAAGAGCTTACAGCTATGGAAATAAAAGACACATTATACATTGAGTCAGGGACTTCAAACTCACCATGTAAAGACCACGACTCAAAGGCTTGAGCAGAGTCTTGTACGCTGTGTTGACAAGAGCCGACTGGTTTTCTGAATACTCCTGTTCTTTCTGCAAAGGAAGATTCTGTTTACCGTACCACTAATGACAGCAGGTTCAATCCATATCCATTCATAAAGAAAAATCTATATTATCAGCATTTTATTGGCCAATATACTGTGCATATGCCTTTGGAAAACAAATATTCACACTCATCAAACTGCCACAAACGTGAGTAAAGGGAATTACGTCAGAGTTATCTCACACCTTGCCATCCCAATCTATATTTGAAACGTGACTCAATTTGCACACCGCCAAATCTTAGGTGATATTGATAATTATGCGTATGACAGATACAGCCACTCTTTTGTAGTGGAGCCGTCTGGGACCCTTCAACGGATGGAGGTGTAAGTTTGACACGGTAGATGTGGGGAAACGAGGTGGGGAGGAACGGGAAAATATCTTGGAAATGGTTGGCAGATCGAGTACATTTTGTGGCTGTCAGGTCTGTCAGCTCTTGTGAAAATCAATAGTCTCAAGCTGTGGCCCATGGGCCCGTCGTGTAGAGCTGTTTCTGTAATAACAACCAATGCAGTAGGTGACTGCCTTGTAGCCTTGTATAAGTAATGAGTTTTTTTATATATGATGAAGACCCCCGAGGCTAGAAGATGTCTAATTAAGAAAAATGGCCAGAGGTACTGATAAATAAAACAGAGTCAGTACAATATTGGACAGGTTGTGGGGGAGGAAACCATTTAGGCTACCGCTCCTTTCTTTCATCCTGCTGAATTTGAGTTTGCCTTTCATATCACGTCATGACACCATTCTTTGTGGTGCTTTTCCACCTGAGTGTACAGAATTAATTATGTGCGATGCAACACACTTCCGTTCTTCCTTGTACTCATGCTGCTTATTCTTCTAAAATGCCATTCGATTAACTTTAACGATCCACAGGGGGAAACTGGGTAATGCGAACACTTTGTCAACCATTTACTTCCTCATAAAATAACCTATAATCTCTTCCAACTTTGTGCAGATTCTTTGGGACAAGTCTGCTATTGTTTCTTTCTGCAGCACTTTATAGATAAGAATGGAAATGACACAGCAAAAAGGACACATGTGCAAAGTGCGGTACATGTGCAAAACCCTATTCAATTTCTATGAGCAAAACAATAAATCAACATTTTCTGTGGTTGCGTTTTCTGAGTTCTAATAATTTATGTTAAATGTATATGGTGTAAATAATTTGACATTACCTTTTCATTGTTGTCAAACAACAGCATGATCACTAAAATGTTTTTTTTCTTGAAGTCTCAAAATGATAATATGGCTCCTCTCTTGAACGGAAGTTTGCTAGCTTGTTAGCATTTTGTGATTTCCGGAAAAAAAAAAAAACATTTTAATGATAAGGCAGTTCTCTGATAACTGTGAAAAGGTAATGACAAATTTTTTACACCATTCATAAATGATCAGAACACAGAAAAAGCAACCACAGAAAGCGTTGATTTTTTGTTTTGCCCATAGAGATAGAGTGGGGAATATCACTTGCACCGCACTTTGTGGGCATGGCCTATTTGAAACATTAAGCCATTCTTATCTATACTTTTTAAAGCTGCACTAAGAAATTATTTTACGTAGAAATACACCTGTCTTATCAGCCTATATCATGAAGTGGGGCTGCAATAGAGAAGAGCGTCTCATCCTCCCTGTAGATTCGGCCTATTTGTCTAAATGAAGTTCTGGTGTTGGGCATGGACACTTCTCCACCCACATGAAGTGATGAATCGAAATTTAAGAGCAAGAGAAATACAAACTGTCTCCTAAACAGCAGTGAGCAGCGCTCTGTCCAGAGAAAGCTGGACTCACCAACGTTAGATCTTTTCCTCTCTCATCCCTTTGGTTTCCTTTGGTATAAAGCATCACAGAGCGGCCGGTTGGTAAACATGAGCGTGTTGTGTGCAGTTTACTCACGTAATGTTACACTGCCATTTGGAGCCGCCAACATGTGGATTTGCAGCGTGCATCTTTAAGATATTTTATTTATTATAGGTAAACATTTTCACATAAACACGAATGGTAAAATGTTCTCATGAACTTCAGTGGAGGGGGATGATACCAAAAGACTCTAGCAGAAGCTATCAAATACATGCAAGTCAACATACTTCATAAACCGTAGTATATGTAACTTGATTAGTTGCTTTTGGGTATAGTTTTGATACTGTTCATATTTTTAGCATGGTTGCAAAGCATCACACTTTAGTTCTTCTACTTAATATTCATCCTCTCTCCAAACTTTGTCAGCAAACTTCTTTATCATACTTTAAGCTAAAAACTTGCTTTCAGCTTTGAACTACACAGACTCTTTGGGACATGTAAGCACTTATTTCACTCTTCAGTGCTCTTCAAGTGGAGCGGGCTGATGACACTAGAAATCCACTTTAGCAGGAGTTATGAAATACACGGGGAGTCAACACGTGTTATAGACAACAGCTGTGTTTTCAACTCCATTAGTTCCTTTGGAGTATAGTTGTGACACTTTTCATATTTGTCAAGGCAGATTTTACTGTAGTCACTGCTTGTTTACTTGTTAACTACTCTTACATACTTTACACAAAAACTCCTATTTTTCCTTTGGACTTAATGCTTGTATGCAACTTTGTCATCCTACTACTTATACTTTTTGAATAATGTTACTTTTTAATACTCCACTCATACGATTCCACTGTATTTAAACCTATTTAACACTCAGTTTGTCTGTCTCTCTTTTTCGTTTTCAATGCTCTCTCATGTTTTCAGTTGTTAAACTTTATATACTGGATACTTGTGTACTATTCCAATGGTCATTAACCTTCACAGTGCTATACTGTATATAAAGTACTGTACAGATAGCTCATTCTAAACAACACTACAATTCAATTCTGTGTTTTTACTGCGTGTTCTTTTTTATTATGTTTTATATTTTCTTTTAGGAATTTTTTAACCTATTTTACAGTATGTTGGCAGCATAACCAGCAGTAGTAATAGTAGGCTACTAGTAGTAGTATTTTACTGTGTAATGGCCCGGGATTGATCTCAGAATTAATAAATGTGCTTGATAACTGAAAATATAGTGGCCAAAACAATCTTTTGGTACAAGGTACATCAGATTCCTCAGTGTCTATTATGTATGTCAGCTGGTCTCTCGGTCAAACCATGCTGATAACCCAAAGGCTCAGACACAAGGTCCTGTGTCACACACCAGTACTGATAGACATTACAGCCTCTTACTCAACCGATCCCTATTCACATTCCCCTCAGCAGCAGAAAGCTCTCCATACCACAGTTTTCTGGCTGAAGTTGTCTGGATGCAGTGACCGCTGGAGCTGCACGTATCTTCTCTGCAGCTTCTGTGTGTCCAGTGTGAATGAGTGGTCACTGTCAAGATAAGCAACCAATGGTATACATTAAATGGAGCTATAGCTTTATAGTCAATTCATAAATGTAAGGTATTGCTGTACATCAGACACTGAATAAACAACAATATATTTGGGTAATACCAGATTTCGCTCACCAATCCATGATCTGGAAGTGTGATACCTCCTCATCTGGGGGTTGGACTACTTTGCAAGACATGCAGAAGAATGCAGGTGCTTTGTCAAGAGCTTGCTTGCAGTTCCAACAGTTCAGTTTTACTTGGGCCGTACAGTAATTCCTTAATGAATTGACACCAGTCTTGTATATTACCTCTCTCCCCCGTCTGAAGTTCACTTTGCTGTGCCTCATGTCCTCCTTGGAGAAGGGGGTAGAGTTGCATTTTGTTGCATATGTAACAGCTTTAGATAAGCATTGTCGGTTCGTCATCAACCAGTTTGAAGGCTGCAAACCCCGTGATGTGCAAATAATCCGCAAACTGTTCAATGACAGCATATTGAACAGGAAAACGCGAGTTTTATGTCGTAGACTCAATCAAAACATACGATATTCCTCCTCTAACATAAACAGGAGAAAGAGGAAAAGGATGATTCTTCCTCTACGTTGGTTAAACGCGGCGCACCGTCACGGCGCCACCAATCGTCTTGGCGGTGACCCAGAGCTACTGTAAAGTCGTCAACAACAGCTAGCCAGTCAGCTGCTAGCTACAGCAAACAAAATTTGTTAACAAGTATTGATATTGATGTAACGTCGGATTTGATCACAGCCTACCTAACACAGTGAGTTGGACGACTTGGCTAATTTGTATTAATGCTATGTACCCTTGTAATATTAATCTCAGCGTTTGTCAGTGTGCAAAGTTCAGGGGACTGAAAAGCCGGGGGTTGCTAATGTGTAGCTAGCCTACTAGCTAACGCTAGCCTAGCTTGGTTGGCTAGTAGCAAACAATTGGTCTTGTATGTGGTCGGTGCTGCTAACTAGCTAGCTGTCAACTGTCTATCATACGACAATACATTATCATAGATAACGCGAGTAACATGACGTGCAATTGATTATGGGGAAATTTGTCACCCAGCGTGAGCTAGCAGCAGATAACTTTTGGTAAATATTAGCGTCGAAAATTGCTTAGTTACCTAGCCAGCTGACAAAGACGCCCCAAGCTAACGTTACCTAGCGGTGTCTGCTTGATAGTCCGCACAGCCAGCTAATTTATGTGCATGACACCAACACAGTAAGATCCTGTACTCTTCGTCGCTAATTGCGGAATCAAATAAAGCTGCATATTGTCCATCGTCAAATGTTGGATTTAAAAAGACAACTTCGGTTAAAATGTAATGACACTAAGAAATTCGCTATTGTTTGAACAACATGTGCTTTCGTTGGCATTTGCTGCTGTCCTAGTAACCTAGGCGTACCTGAGCGTGTCACCACCGAGCATGACAAAAAAAACTGCTGAAACCACATTTTAATTTCCCCGTGTATTTTTCAGATCTCCCACTCAACCCCATGGCGATGAGAGAGCCAAGGGCCCATGAAGATTTTTGGATCCACAGAGAGTGGAATGTCCACCAGGGACAGCATCAGGCACTGGAACATAGATAACACCTCCAAACTGGTGAGTATTTTAAGTTTTACACTAAGTGTTTACATACAGGCTACAGCTAGATAATCTACCCAATCTGACCAAAAAGTAGACACGCTGCTAATGTGCTAAAATTGTTCTTAAGTTGGGATAGTCTAAATATGCGTAATATATAATAGCAGGCCAAGGGTCAGACTAGGCGTCAGACTCCTTGCCTCCACAGGAAAAAGTCAGTTCTCCTAACAGAGAACAAGCTGTGATGAATGCCAGCTCCGGACTCTTATTGTGTCTCTGTTTGTGTGTGTGTGTCTGTGCGTGTCTGTATGTGCATGCATCTGTGTGTGTGTGTGTTTTGTGATTAGGTGGTGGTGGGTGGGGGGGAGGGGGTGCAAAAGGTGACGGTAGAGTATTCCAGAGAGACACTGGTTGGAGACAGCAGCTCCTGTAAGGTAAACAGGATCTCCTCCTGAAGGTCGAGGGAGGTGCTTCTCAAGGCCCCCACAGACAATACTCTGGGTATTATTAACGGAAATGGCTAAGAATAGAGAGCAGGGGAGCAAGGTGGCTCCTCTGGCCGCTGCGTTGTTTGGGCTGAACAAGCCAAAACGGAACATCTTCTTTAGAAGAGTGACTTCTGTAGCTTACATGCTGGGTGTGTCACAGTCACGCAAGGCTGGAGGTTGATTTTGGAGGGTTTTATCTTGCACTGATGTACAGTAGCAGCAAAGGAGTAATTGTGTATGTCTTGACTGCGGTTTATATATGGAGTTATTGTGCTTTACTCCTGATTTGTAAGTAGAACAATATTCACGTGCAATAGGAAAACGTTGTACTACCCATATACACTGTTCAAATTGTGTAATTCATGTCTACTTTTTCAGTTTTGTTTATATTGTGGGCTAACAACTTTGAGTAGTAAATTTAGGCAACTGCATCCTGCTGCCTATGTGCCCAGTGTAGATGTTTTAGGCTGGATACATAAAAGAATTATCCCTAATTAGGTTGTCTCATGCCTGAAAATCAGGTTTATGGATTTTCTTATAGGCTTTCTCTGATGACCCCAATCTCAAATGGCTTTGTTTGGATGGCAACAATTGTTCTGTTTATGTATTTATTTACTTTTTAAGTCTTTGAGCCTGTATCCGTTCCTAGGCCAACTATCTCATTGTGTGATGTCTGTGATTTTCTAGTTGGACCACCCATTAATTCTTCATCTATTCACCTATTCATTCTTGAAAAGACTGGATTATAATACAGACAAATTGACTTTGTTCTTTATGGATAGTTTGTTTGCCATGACAATAGGAATGCTGTCCAATACTGACACCCCATCGGAGCAAGATTAATTGTACCTGTTAAACAATGGTAAAATCAATAACATGGTAGCCCACCCAGTGAAGTCAATCAGAAATTCTGTGTCACAACAAGTGGGAGGCTCTATTTCATTATTGCTGGCAGACTTCAAATTAACCATCTGAAATGTTCTGATGCATGGCCTTGTTAGCTAGCATTGTAGTATTGATTTGTCAGCTTTGTAGTGGGCAGTGGTGCTCGTAAAGGCTATTCAGGTATTGAGGGAAAATAGCTTTTTCCTATTTGTAGAATGCCAGAGCTGTGATGTTTTGATTTTGATCAGGTTATATGACAGTGTATCACTCTACCAGATAATGATTATGTCCTCCACTCTTTCTTACTAGGTAAATCATGATCCCCATCACGGAGCTGCGGTACTTTGTGGACACACAGCCAGCATACCGCATCCTGAAGCCATGGTGGGATGTGTTCACCGACTACATCTCCATTGTTATGCTTATGATCTCTGTGTTTGGGGGGACGCTGCAGGTCACCCAGGACAAGATGATCTGCCTGCCCTGCAAATGGGTGGTCAATCAGACCTGCAGGAGGTACTTCAATGCCACCCTCTCAGCTTCACTGGTTTTGGAGCCCAAAGGGATCCAGTACGACCTGGACCGGCACCAGTACAACTACGTGGATGCTGTGTGCTATGAGAACAGACTGCACTGGTTTGCCAAGTACTTCCCCTACCTAGTATTACTCCACACCCTCATTTTCCTAGCTTGCAGCAACTTTTGGTTTAAGTTCCCTCGGACTAGTTCTAAACTAGAGCACTTTGTCTCCATCCTACTCAAATGCTTTGACTCCCCCTGGACCACCAGAGCACTGTCTGAGACAGTGGTGGAGGAGAGTGATCCAAAACCCATGAAAATGAACGGCTCAATGGACCACAAGGAGTCTGTTATCAGTGAGGATGTTGAAGCTAGTGTTCCTATGCTCCAAAGGACAAAGTTGCGCCTTGAGCAGGGCATTGTAGATAGAACAGAAACGGGGGTTCTGGACAAGAAAGAGGGTGAACAGGCAAAAGCTCTGTTTGAAAAAGTGAAGAAGTTCCGCATACATGTGGAAGAAGGAGACATCGTGTACAGACTGTACATTCGCCAGACTATCATCAAAGTCATCAAATTTATTTTGATAATCTGCTATACAGGGTATTATGTGCACAATATTCAATTCAGTGTTGACTGTAGGGTAGATATAGAAAGTCTTACTGGTTACAGCATGTACCGCTGTGCTCATCCATTGGCTACACTTTTTAAAATCTTGGCCTGCTTTTACATTAGCTTGGTAGTGGTGTATGGTTTGATCTGCATGTACACCCTTTGCTGGATGCTGCGACGCTCTCTGAAGAAGTACTCCTTTGAGTCAATACGGGAAGAGAGTAGCTACAGCGACATACCTGACGTGAAGAATGACTTTGCATTCATGTTGCACATGATAGATCAATACGACCCTCTGTATTCCAAACGCTTTGCTGTGTTCCTCTCAGAAGTAAGTGAGAATAAGCTGAGGCAGCTCAACCTCAACAACGAGTGGACACTGGACAAGCTGAGGCAGAGGATTACCAAGAACTCCCAGGAGAAGCTAGAGCTGCACCTTTTTATGCTGAGTGGCATCCCAGACACAGTTTTTGAACTGATTGAGCTGGAGGTCCTAAAACTGGAGCTTATCCCTGATATCACAATCCCCCCAATTATTGCCCAGCTGGCCAACCTGCGGGAGATGTGGCTCTACCATACGCCAGCCAAAATTGAAGCTCCGGCATTGGCTTTTTTGCGTGAGAACTTAAAGTCTCTGCACATCAAGTTCACTGACATCAAAGAGATTCCCTTATGGATCTACAGCTTGAAAAACCTGAGCGAGCTCCACCTGACAGGGAACCTAAGTGCTGAGAACAACCGCTACATTGTCATCGATGGGCTCCGGGAGCTCAAGAGGCTCAAAGTTCTTCGTCTGAAGAGCAATCTCACCAAGCTACCTCAGGTGGTGACTGACGTGGGCATGCACCTCCAGAAGCTCTCCATCAATAATGAAGGCACCAAGCTGATGGTGCTGAACAGCCTGAAGAAGATGGTGAACATGACTGAATTGGAGCTCATTCGCTGTGATCTAGAGCGCATCCCGCACTCAATCTTCAGCTTGCACAACCTGCAGGAGATCGATCTGAAGGACAACAACCTGAAGACCATTGAAGAGATCATCAGCTTCCAGCACCTTCACCGGCTGGTCTGCCTTAAGCTCTGGTACAACCAGATTGCCTACATTCCCATCCAGATCGGCACGCTGACCAACATGGAGAGGCTGTACCTGAACAGGAACAAGATTGAGAAGATCCCCAGCCAGTTGTTCTACTGCCGCAAGCTGCGCTTCCTGGACCTGAGCCATAACAACCTAACCTATATCCCGACAGACATCGGTTTCCTCCAGAATCTCCAGTACCTGGCAGTGACAGCCAACGGAGTGAGTACTTTTATATTCACTGTTTTTCCACTACCAAACTAGGATTTTGGCAAATAACACATTATCATTGGTCTTTTAAACAAAGCACAGGGACCAATAAACCTACTGTAATTTGTAAGCCTATGCTTTTTATGATATTTCTAGTTGATTGTATATTTGAGATTGAATAATTTGTGGTTTATATGCAACAATTTGTTTGGTGCTGCAATGTTTTGAAGCTGTGAATCTTAATGTCTCCCAACCCCTCTCCCACCACAACAACCACCTCCAACCCCCCACCCACCCATTCCGAAATAAAGATTGAGACTCTGCCGAATGAGCTGTTCCAGTGCAAGAAGCTTCACACTCTGAACCTGGGGAACAATTGCCTGCAGTCTCTGCCCTCACGCTTTGGAGAGCTGACCGGGCTGACCCAGCTAGAGCTGAGGGGCAACCATCTGGAGTGTCTGCCGGTGGAGCTAGGCGAGTGCAGACAGCTGAAGAGAACTGGTCTTGTGGTGGAAGAGGACCTCTTCAACACCTTGCCCACGGAGGTCAAGGAGCAATTGTGGAAGGTTGAGAAAGAGCAGGCCTAAACATACTGCGATTGTGTGTTAAAACAGTTACTCGTCCACTGGGCTCGGGCGCAGGAAGAACGCCCCGACAGTCCCAGATGGCTTCTTGAAGTAGTCAATATTCCTACTGCAGTGCACGGCCAGTAGGGTTGGGTATCGAGAACCCGTGCCAATTAGACACCGGTTCCTGATTGATCGGAAACCAAACTACTGATAAGCTAACCCGGTACCTGTATCGGTTCTTAACGGTCTAATTCATTGTAATTCGTTCGCACATAACTTCTCAGGCGTTTCTGTTAAAGCCGAGCGTAATGACGCTTTCTAGCAGGAACATTGCAGTGACGCAGCGAGGTTGAAGGACGGCCCTTCAGGGAGAGATGTAAAGTGGCTTTGACCTTGATCTTGAGGGAAAGCAATCAGGCAGTTAGGTGAGTGTTTATCTTTGTGTTTGAAAGTGTGTATAAGCGAGTCCTCCCTTCTACTGAATACTACTCAGTGGACAAACATTGCATGATCACTACCTTACAGTCACACTCATTACATCAGTGGAGTATTGGTATCGATAAAATCTTAACGATACCCAACCCTAACGGCCAGCATTCTCTTCAATGGGATTTGAGCTAGAACTATTGCATGACCGTACTGCATTCACTTTTCTATTGGTTTTTCCAATGAAGTGCACAGAACAAAATAAAAATTTTTTGAAAAAAAAAAAAAAAAAAAAAAAAAAAAGATGGTTTTGTAAAGAAAAAGGTGAGATTTGAATGAAATGAGTTGTGTGCCTGTTATAAATTAGTTTTCAAATGAAATATTTATATAGGATAACACACTATTAACGTCAAAATGCAGCCTGAAAATGCTGGTGATTGGTGTGAAACAAACTGACACAGGTCACAGACAAATTAGGCTGTATTATCCCATTCAGACATACATGCTTACTCAGTACATTGGTAGATTACCCTTGATATGGTGGTATGAAATAGCTGCTAGAAACTAGTCACTCTCTTCTTTTGTGCCATGATAGTTGAGAGCCACTATCTGCAAAACGGCAAGTAAAAGAATGGACACTCCAGCCTGGTCTTTTGTGTAATCATGAATAATATGGTGGGATGAATAGGATGGGTATTTATGCCTTGATGGGGCAGTTATTCTCTTATTTGAATCTGGCTGAACTTCATTAGTCAAAATAATGTGCAATGTCCAATGTAGATGCTGTTTGCTTGTGAACTGATGTTATAGCCATCTTTTACTTTAAAAGCATTATCCAAGTCGCTGCTTATTAGACTGATTTAAGTGGAGTGAATATGTAATTTAACTTGAACAAAATGCAAGTATTTTCTCTCACCCATAAATGACAATGCAATAAGGCTCAAAATTGCCATTTCTGAAACTCCATAGTAATGAATTTTCCTTTGTTTTTTTTTGTTCAATAGGCTTATATGGAGAAACTACATTCCACTTTTTAGAAAAGAAAATGTAATTCCTACAAGTTCATTGTTCAGATGGGGAGATGTGTGTTTTATTGAAAAAAGCCATGGGTTTCAGGTCACTTTGAAAAAACATAAGAACTGCTGTTATGGAAATTTGCCTTAACTTACTTCAGTTGAAACAGTGTTGTTGTGCACTACTAGCAGCTGCACAGTTGGGACAAAAATTAGAAGTATTATGGGTTTGGTTATTCATTAATTTCTCAACCATTAGTGTTAGAAAATGAACTAATAGTTGAATTATTGCAATTGGATTACTATTGGAATTATTGCAGTTGCACTAGTCCATATTGGTTATTTTAGTTGAAAGGGTTTTTTGTGCTGCATTACAGTCACCTTGCTAGTAAGCTTATCTCAAACCATTAATCACTAGCAAATATTCAATCCCTCATATCAATGCTTATTAGTTTTCTCTGGCCTCAAAACTCGTTAATTTGTAGAGAAAAGTTGAATACTTTTTGCCGGAGTGTGGCTTGTTGGGACTTGTGTTTTGACACAGTAAGACGATGCTAAATCTGTGGACTTCTGTATGCAAGGTCAATGCATGGCTCTGACACAGCAGAACAACATGCATAAGAGGATTCTTATGCATGAAAAATAAATCACAGTTCGTATTGAACTTAACTGTGGCAGTGCAAATAAAACTTGGACCGTAGCAATATAACTGAGTTGAAAATGCATAGGAATAGTGGCTGACATTAAGCTACGTACATTTATTTTAGCAACTGTTTAACTAAATGTTATATTGTGCAATATTGCCTTTATTTAAACTATGTAAAAGTAAAATAGTGATGATATAGTTTTCTCATGTGCATGGGCATTCTGTTTGACACATTCATTTTACTCTAGTAACAGTGAGACCTTCTTTTTGGTCCTTGAGAATGCTTTTTGCACTACAGTACCTCTTAGTCTTCAGTTAGAGGACAGTTAGATTTTGGTAAATGCAAGAAAATGATATCCAACTGGTATGGTGTCTTGTATATTTTCCTATGGTTTGGGAAGCTTCAACTGATTGACCGCCAACCACAAGATATTCACTCTGTTATCAGGGATAAGCCCACTCCGTCAGTGCAACTTTGATTTTGAATTTGAGCCGTTGCGTCAACTTTTAGCCACCAGGTGATGCATTGTGTCAACTAACAAAGAACTTACTAATACAATACTAATACAAGATTTACATGTACTTTCTCAAAATTTATTGAAGCCAAGCCTTTAATTGCTTTTTTGTTCAAACGGCACTACAACTTGCCTGCATACATGTTGAATATAAAAAATGGTATCAGTAGATCCAGTAGATCAGTACTAAATTATTTCCTAATGGTGGAAAGAAAAATGAATATTGGTCTTTGGGTTTGGTAAAGTTGCAAACGGAGCATCAGTAGTTAAATGAAATGCAGAACTCTTCAGCAATACACCACAGATTGACAATCAACTTCATCTATTCTAATTAAAGAAGACTGACATCAGAAAAAACATATGTCAAGTGTATAGTTTGTGTTGTTGGCGTATGCCCTATACGCTGCAAGTGAATGGTCAACAAGTACAGCTGGTGTGCAGGGTGCTAGTGAGTGGTATTCGTAAATAGTAGATTTTTTTTTGTTTATTGTTTTCATAGTCGTTAATTCCATTTCTTTTATTTTCTTAATTCAAGGTGTTATATAGAGGCATTCTTGTTTGGAAAAGTGTTGTCTCTGGTGTTATGTGCATGAGTAGTAAAAGGGAGCCAAATTTAAATTTTAAAAAATTTAAATGAGGACTGCTCTCATTTTTTGGCATTTTGAGCTCCCGTTTCAGATTTCTTCAGTTTGACAGCTATTAGTATCATGACAGTACATTAAAACTTTCTCAGGAAACCAGCTAGCACTCTTCTCTTTTTTTCGTTATTTTTTATTTTTTATTTTTTTTTGCTTTAATTGCCTATTTTTTATTACAACCTGTATTTTTATTAATTTAAACAGTTGTGGTAACAACACATATTTTTATATGCATTTCTATACATTCTTTTCTAGTTTTATTGATGTATTTAATAATGACTGCTGGTTTGAAAAGAAATATGTGTTTTTGAAGAAACCACTTGATTTAATCTTAATTTAATGTTTTCATTGGTAACCATTAATTGAGCTGTATTGTTTCAGAAGTGTTATATTATCTTCAATGTGTCTAGCACAGATGAAGAGAGAGTGTGTGTGTGTGTGTGTGTGTTGCGCTCTCTTGTGCGTATGCATGTGTGCATGTTAGGGCTTCCTCATCCCTGGATATCATCCTTTGTTCTTTGTCCTCCCAAAGTTACAATGTTTTCATCTTGTTCAGAGTTATTGAAAGGTTTCCCAACCTGTTTCCCATCATAGTTGGTGTAAAAAACGTTGGTTAGATTCAGTGTTTGTTTGCCAAAAAAGTATTTCAGCATTTCATTGTGGGCATAAAAAGGAAATCAACAGTGCAACAGTATTTTGTTGAGATGACATGAATGAAGTGACAGGAACAATCTGTTTGAACATGTGTCTCATCCTCTCCTGTACACCCTTAATTAGAGGTGCAAAATAATAAACTTGATTTTGGCCAAATATGTCTCGGTCTCTGTTGAGTTGGTATCTGCATATTGTGGAGGAGTCAGTTCGCAACAAAGTCTCTACAGACTGCCCAGGTGTTACATTACATATGACTTAACAAGGAGACAGTCTCTCTAACCACTAGGTCAGTGGTTCTCAACGTGGGGTCCGGGGACCACCAGGGGACCTTGAGGGAGTTCCAGGGGATCCCCAGCAAATAGATTAATTGTTAAACTTCACCATTATTTAATTCACAAGAAGTTCACACAATTAGAGAATGTAGAAGAAATGACTATTTTGATAATATTTTCACTGTTATCTCTCTACCTACAATACAGATAGTCTTGGAATTCTGGACAAAATCATATCTAACAATAAAAATATTCTCAGATTTTGGCCCGAGAGACAAAATCTCATCAATCGGGAGTCCATGGCCCTAATGTGGACTAAACTAGGGGTCCTTGATATGAAAAAGGTTGAGAATCACTGCACTAGGTCACCTTGTTGCCCCAGCCTGTATTTAAACCCTGTATTTAAAATCTTACAGTATGTGAGTGTATCCAAGTTCAGCTTGGGTGACCCCAGTGGGCATCAAACCCCTAACTGTGGCAGTGTATTTGCCATTGAGCTATACAGGACCAGTTATTATAATATAAACAGCCCTATGGTCTGTACAGTGTAACGGCGACAAAAGTAGATTTCGATTAAATTAATTTTGCCATGCGTGTCACATTCCAATGACTTGTAAGTTTCTATCACGGAACCATGTAGCGCTGGGTAGCTGTACCTAGACGGACATATTTCTCTGACACACTGATACACAAGCCGCAAAAAACGACTGGAAAATGGTAACTTAAATTTTGATTGTATAAATTACCTGTAAATAGCTGTCTCCACATGAAATTAACTAACAACTCAATAAGCTATGAAGTAACGTTATGGTTTAAGGGGCTAATGTAGCTTGGAGCCAATCAGCTAGCTTCCCTTTGCTAACTTTAATTTGCTTAAATTTGCTTGTCGTTAGATAGGTAACGTTAGATTAGGCAGCTAACAGCGAATGAATGGCCAGTCTTGTGTCTCTTGGCTCTAGTTAACGTGACGGTTAAGATATATTTTTGCTCCTTTTCCAGGCAGTTACTCTTCACACAGATCTCGGAGACCTTAAAATCGAGTTGTTTTGTGAGCGCACACCGAGAGCATGTGAGGTGAGTTAACGTTAACTGGGCAAAAGGAGGGAGTTACAGTTTAACTCGTTTCCAGAATGAATGAATGAAATTGTATTATTGTGTCGTGCATACAGTTACATGCCCAAGACACCATAAATTCAAACAAGCCAGGACCAGAGTACAGTGTATACATTGTCAAACAACAGAGAAAGAAAATAGAGAAACTAAAGCACCTGTCACCTTCAGATCTTCAGACCATCATTGAGTAGGGCAGAACTCCTAAATCACTGACAGAAGCTTACTATGTGTTACTGAAAAATCTAAATAAATATTAATTAAACAATCTACCTTCTTTTCCAGGCTTTTGAGATAAAGTTAGCAATCTTAAACACATCAAAATTAAACAGCCATTCCAGTTTTTGCTCATCTGAACACCAGGATATTTCAGGGGTTTCTCGAACGATTCCATGGAACAGTAACTCTCTTAAGTCATCATAATTTGTACAGTACAAAAGAAAATGGGACTCACTTTCCACTTCACCCAAATCACACAGCTCACACAGTCTGTTTTCCTCCGGGATATTTTTGCATAGATTCAGATCAGATTAACTGGTGACCGTAGCTTGAATGCGTCAGTGGTTACTCAGAGCGACGGGTTGTTTGGCCTGGGTGGTGTAGGTGAACTGTTCTGTGACAACTATATACAGACTATGAAATATTTTGTCCATGATATCGAATCCTGTCCATATTTTATCTATAATAGCCTGCTTTATTTTCTTGGGAACATTCAAAATGCGTCTGAATGTCACGAGCTCAGCTGCATTAAAGGATTTACAGATCACCATCAAAATAAAATAAATACTTAAGGAAGCCTAATAAATGTTTTATTTTGTCATTAATCTTGAAGACTTTACACCGTGGATTGAATTATAAAGGAGTACTGACAGGGCGCTAGTGTTTAGGGCTGGGAGATATGGACCAAAATTCATATCTCGGTATTTTTAGGCTGAATGGCGATACACGATATATATCTCGGTATTTTCTACGAAGTGGGCTAAATGTTCAGTTGTAAGTAGGGCCGGGCGATATGGACAAAATCAAATATCACAATATTTTTGGCCACATACCTCAATATCGATATTGCGACAATATTGTAGGGATGACTATTGGTGCTTTCACAAAATATTTACACAATGAGATTTTTGATAAATAATCATCAGTAATGTGGATATAATGACTAAGTGGGTAAAGGCAAATAATAGAACAGCTAGAACAGTCTGGTAAGTTCAGAAAATGACATCACTTTACTGTAATGCAGCCTTTAAAACCAGGAAAAGACACTTATGCCATATCACGATATTACGATAACCAAAATGTAAGACGATATCTAGTCTCATATCACGATATCGATATAATATCGATATATTGCCCAGCCCTACTACTGTTCTCTGAAACGAATCTCTAGCCTAAATGATAATGCATTAGATGGAAAAGCGCTGCAATGCTATAGTGTGCATGGTCACAAATTAATCTGGCTGTATTGTTCAGACCAGGAGACGCTTGTGTCTGGCTATTTTCACCTGTCCCGGATAGCGCAGGTGAATTACAACAGTTATAGCTTGTGCCACTTATCTGCAGCATTTTCTCTGTGATATCGAATCCCGTGTAGGGTGATTTTTTTTTTCTCTTTCCTTTCTGGGAAACATTCAAAATGCAGTTGATGCATTAAATAACTTACAGATCAACATCACAATCAGATGAATATTTATTGAAATTACAGTTACAATTAGCACAGAAATTATTAAGGCATTTGCGAGGTCAGGTAGAGACCAATATCCTAATAGGTCCACAATTTTCATTTTAATGATTATTTCAGTAAAAATAGTCGTATAGATCATTCTAACTGGCATTATTAAGTCTCAAATTTAACATGCTGAAACATGCAGACACCCTGTGCGATCATTCGGTCTAGAGCCTTTAACATGTTTTCCTTAATGGTGTCGTGGCACCTTGTAACATGTCAGGTTTTTAATTGACAGAACTTCCTTGCCTTGTGTGCCAGTGGGTTTTACAATGGTTGCATCTTCCACCGAAACATTAAAGGCTTCATGGTTCAAACTGGAGACCCTACAGGTATGGGGCTGTTTTCTTTCACCTGTTCAATACTTGACGTCTCTAGCACAGTGTGGTTACATTCGTGTCCTGTTCATTTTGTTTTCCCTGTCCTTGATTAAATGATCTAGGTACTGGTAAAGGAGGAACAAGTATATGGGGTCGCAAATTTGAAGATGAGTACAGCGAACACTTAAAAGTGAGTACCTCCTCTATCTAGGTTTTACCTCAGCTTTGATCTGGGGTCTGTTTTGAACTTGTTGTGTTCTTATTCTTTCTCTCATTTTTCAGCATAATGTGAGAGGAGTGGTCTCAATGGCAAACAACGGCCCCAACACAAATGGCTCCCAATTTTTCTTCACGTATGCCAAGCAGCCCCATTTGGATATGAAGTACACAGTGTTTGGAAAGTACGCAACCTGTATACCAGAGAGAGAGAGAGAGAGAGAGAGAGAGAGAGAGAGAGAGATCTGCAGTGTTGTTTCAGCTGTCTGGACAGCCAGTTAGGGAGAGAATTGAAGCATTTCTTCTTCTTCTTCTTTTTATTATCATTATTATTATTATTATTAAGATAATCCATCCTGTACCCAACAGTTATTGTGCCGTTTTAATAAGGTTTTAGTGTATTAGTAGGCCGTTTCTGATTCAGGCATAAAGTCAACCCCTAATTTGCCCCCCATGACAGTTTTAGATTGTCAAATAATATTTCCCTCTCTTCCATGTAGGATCATAGATGGCTTGGAAACCCTGGATGAACTGGAGAAGCTGCCTGTCAACGAAAAGACATTCCGGCCTTTGACTGAAACTCGGATAAAGGATGTGACCCTTCACGCAAACCCTTTTGCTGGATAGACGACACCACTGTCCACATGTGCTGATATGCCTGAAACACTGACATGGACTCAGATATTCACAACAAGCCAACACATGTACCTTGCATGCACCCATTTTTGAATTCGTATATGTTATTTCTGTGCCCCAGGACAGTTCGGTGTTTGTGAACTTGCACCACCAGAGGAAAAAACCTTGAATTTGATGTCACTGCAATGTAAAATCAGGGGCTGCTCCACAGACAATGAATGGGGCGCTGACTTTATGGAGCCATAAGATGAAGCCAAATGAACTTTATATTCTAGCATTGCTAACGGGTGTGAACTAGAATTTAAACCTCAGTTAGGCGCAAGAACACGCACAAAAATCTTGTGGGTCAACAAAGTCAGTGTCCCATTCATTGTCTGTGGGCAGTGTGCCAGATTTTACATCCCAGTGACATCACAAATTCAAGGGATAGGGATCTCCAGTTTTTTACTTGAGGAAAGAGTGGCATGTCAAGTATTGATA
Organism: Centroberyx affinis; assembly: GCF_046629955.1. NCBI lineage: Eukaryota > Metazoa > Chordata > Actinopteri > Beryciformes > Berycidae > Centroberyx > Centroberyx affinis. The sequence goes on along the minus strand of NW_027278852.1, from coordinate 135,804 downwards.
ACTGTCCTGGAGCAGAGGAACAACATACATTTTTAAAATGGGTAGCACTCTCCTTGAAGTCCAATTTAACCTGATGAAGCCTTGGGGAACATAAGGGTCCGACCTGTAGGGGGCTATAATCTATTTATCTTAATTTGAAATTAAGGGATGTAGGTTACTCTTTTCCTATGGCTCCTCATGTCTAAACAGTTAAATCCAACAGTGCACATTTCTGCCTTTGTAGAGAATTGCTCTACGGATTATGAACCTTTTTCTTGACAGGCTATGTATAAATCGTCGATGTTTTGTACTAAATAAAAGTTTTATAATTGTTTGCTATTCTGTTGTGTCCCTACGTGCCCTTTTCTACATAGCCTTGAAAAAATTAACGTTTTCAAATAGCTGCGCCCTGAAAACAAGTTTGTTTTCTCCTTTACAACAAGTTTGTTTTCAGATTGTTTATGTCTCAGCCACTCCTCCTTGTGTCATCAGGTGCGTCATCACTAATCTATGGATGTCCGCCAATATAACGCTTTGATTCAACTAACAAACTCCAAAGTTACTATTCACTTGACAGAAGATATGGCTACAGACGACGCTTTTAAAGTAAGAGTATTTTCTTTGCATGCATGTGGTTCAGCAGTTATTTAGCACATTTGCTCATTGCTTTCATAGCTGTCAAACGTGAAGCCACCGTGAAGTCATGTAATCATTACAGCGTGTCATGGACTGGATCGGGGAATGTACACCTTGCTGTCTTGTTTTAGGTGTCCTCCTTGAAGGGCAAAGTGACCCTGATCACAGGTGCCAGCTCGGGCATCGGGGCAGGCACCAGCATCATGTTCGCCAAACTCGGTGCCCTGCTGGCGCTCAACGGCCGCGACGTGGAAAACCTCGCCAAAGTAGCCAAGCAGTGCACCGACTGTGGAGCAGCGGAGGTACAGACTCACCTCAACACGATTCAGACTGACACGAGCTAGCTAACCAATAATGAGTAGAGGCGAATTCAAACACAGCGCCGCCTTAACATGAAACGTTTTCATGTTAACACTGTGTGCCAGGCCCGAGACATTCCGTTCTCTTTTGTATGGAGAGAACATATGGGAGAGAATGTCACGCCAAACTCCATTTAAAAATCTGGCAGTTTAATGTTGCCTTGCTTATCGGCAAATGTACACACAACATAAACTGTGACACACCTTTTCTGTTTCGATAGGAGCAACTTCTCGATTTGGCATACATATAATTCACCTAGCAGCTCTTTATTTCAGTGAAATTTCAACTCTTAGGATTGGTTTGTGGGAGGTTCCTGGTGGGCCGTTGCTCTCTGATAAGATAAAGGCCCGCATCCCAATGCAGCCCGCTGCTAGATCTGATAGGCAAAACCTCCCAGTCAAGTGCAACTGTATACAAAAACATTTACAATGTCCACATCAAGTTACAAATCTTTACCATAAGTACCCACAGAATTGTACAACAATCCCTAAATGACTCAAGCACCTGGTATCAAGTGATGTGTGTTCTTTGACGCTGATATCTGTGCACAAAAAATGGCTGCAAAGTCACTCTTTAATAAAGCATTGTGTGTGTGTGTGTGTGTGACTATGCAGCCCTTGCTCGTCCCTGGAGACCTAACTGACGAGGAGACGGTGAAGAAGACAGTGGAACGGACTATCGCTCACTTTGGCCGGCTGGATGTCCTGATCAACAACGCCGGCATCCTGGCCGTAGGCAGCATCGAGGCAACAGACATGGCTCAGTATGATAAGGTCATGAACATCAATGTCAGGTAGGATTTCAAACACCTGACAGACTCTAAAGGAGAGATCTTGCTGCTGAGTGTTTCTCATACATATACACTTATATGATGGGGTGTGAGGTGAGATGGCTCTGGAATGGTTTTAGTCATATACGGCTAAAACAATATTTGATTGGGATGTGCAAACAAAGAGGCCTTGGGCAAGGGAAATACATTACATGTTTTTAGGATTGAGTCATGACAAAAAAATGATATTCACACTATAAAAAAAACAGGTCTTCCTGAAAGTAAAACAAGCACAGGCTGCAGAAATGTGGATGGAACCAAAGTTGCAAACCTTTTGAGAGATTGAGAATTATTATTTTACTGAAAATCATATCATACAGTATATATAACCTGGTCAAGAAGAAAAGATCAATTTATATGCTCAACTTAGATCAGGTATATTACCCCTCCATACTGAGCTGTAAGTTTTGTGTCAAGTGGTTATGTGTCATGTAATCCCATGGACCGGCCACGGCACTTACTAATTTTGATTTGATGTTGCAATGCTGTATGCCAAAGTCCAAGGTGAGCATTCATACAGAAACCCAGTTCAGATGTCAAAAGAATTATGTAATAACCCACAAATGGAGACTATAGCAGACATCGGCCTACACTGTCATAAATCATTATACAGGCAGCACCAGCCACCTAATCTAAATGTTGCAGGGTTCAGTGTGTGAGTGCAGCTGTGTCACTGGGTTTATCAAGTGGTCTCCTCCCATTGCAGATGTTCTGTTGAATTGGGCCCGCGACAACTCCAAGAGGCTCAACAGTGATTTCTGGCATCCCAGAGCCCTTCGCCACCCACACACACATACACAGCTGGGGTGCATGACATGAAAAATCAAGATTTCATTCATACACTTCATAGTACTCACTCCTCAACTTTAGACTCTGTAATCATCCTTTATACTGTTGCTAATCCTGTTGTATATCTCCAGTGCCTTTTTTTTCAGTTCAGATATTTCCTTCCTTATGTTTCCATATTCCAGATCTGTGTACCATCTGACTCAACTCTGTGTGCCCCACCTGATTAAGACCAAAGGCTCCATCATCAACGTATCCAGTCTTGCTGGACAAAAATCAGTGGGTATTATGCAGCTCCACCCAACCCTCCATATATCTTCTTTACTTAGTGAAGTGTGAAGAAGAACACTAATGCAGTCTTTTCCTTTTCCATAGTTCCCTGGTTTCCTGGCCTATTGCATGTCAAAGTCTGCCGTTGACCAGTTCACACGTTGTGTAGCACTTGGTGAGTGAACCATTTTTTCCTTGTACATTCAAAATTTTAAAAGTTCATAATGGTGCATCAGAGCGTAGGAGGTCATGTGACTGCTTTTTATTTCAGAACTGGCATCACAGCAAGTCAGAGTGAACGCAGTCTGGTACGTGCACTTAATATTTTATTGTGTCACATAAGCGAGCTTGTTCACATTTTCCTGCCCTTTCATATCTTGGGGAACACACCGTTAGATTACAGAGAACAAATCAGGGGAATCGTTTGTTTTTGTTGGACTGGACCATTTCTGATGCACTGTATCTTTATCCCTTCAGCCCCGGTGTGATCGACACTGATATCTTCAGGAGAGCAGGGCTGGATGGGGAGCAGTATACTCAGGTAACCCGTGCGGATCGGAGCCGCAACTTTGGAGACACGCGTGGTTTCTATTTTTGTCAGACTATGCAGTGGTCTGTTACATATTTAAGCCATATAAATGTATATACATGCTAAGATTTTGCTTACTATAGTCATTAATCACCATGGTAGTAAACAAAACAGAAGATACATAAACCAGTATCACTGAAATAAATGTTGGAGGCGAGATTATCTATGGAGCCGCTAAGAAGCCTTCTAGTTACAGCATGTCTACCTTCTCAAAAAAAGTATCCCCATATGGTACATTAATGATCCATACAGTACAACTTGAGTTGTTTATGGAAAAATAAGCAAAACTAGATAATGGTATTTGGTAAAATGTAGGTGGGTGCAACACAACCGGCAGGCTGCGGCAGAACAAGAACAGTGCAGCAGCTTCAAACGGTGTGCTGCAACAAGTTCAGACAAAAATGTTATGCATACTGTGTAGTTTAGGTGTAAGGAGAGTATCAAGATAGTGTCAAGATAGTGCAAACAACCAAATTTCGAACAGTCTTGGTTCACTATCTCATTCAATAACTCAGCATTGCAGAAATCTTGGTGTCATTTTTGATCAAAACCTCAGCCTAGATAAACATGTTAATTCAATGGTTCAATCCTGCTTTTATCACCTCAGGAACATTTCAAGGATTAGACCATTTCTTTCTGCCAAAAATCTGGAAACTGTCATTCACGCTTTCATAACCAGTCGATTGGACTACTGTAATTCCCTGCTCTCTGGCATCAGCAAAAAATCTCTCTCCCGCCTCCAGCTCATCCAAAACTCTGCTGCCAGGATTTTAGCTCAGTCTAGGAAACATGATCACATCTCACCGATCCTGGCTTCCCTACACTGGCTACCTGTTGCTTTTAGAATTGATTTTAAGATTTTATTGATTAATTACAAAGCCCAGAGAGGCCTTGCCCCAAGCTATCTATCAGATCTCCTATTGCCCTATGTCCCCTTTCGTTCCCTGAGATCTTCGGATACATCTTTACTTGTTGTTCCAAGGTCTAGACTGATACATAAGGGGGATAGAGCCTTTGCAGTCAGGGCTCCTAGACTTTGGAATGACTTGCCTGAGGAGATCAGTGCTGCAAACTCTGTATCGTCTTTTAAATCACAGTTAAAAACCCACTTGTTTAAAATTGCTTTTCGGTGATTTCATTATATTTTATGGCATTTTAGTTCATTTTACTCTATTTGTGATTTTATAATGTGTTTAGTTTTTATGGCTTCTGGTTTGTTTTTATTCTCTTTGCATTTTTAAAATTGTCTGTTTTTATTGTAAAGCACTTTGTAAATGTGTTTTGAAAAGTGCTATATAAATAAAGTTATTCAAATAAAGGTATTATCATGTAACCGTGACGTCCTGGGTTCCAACCCTGGCCTGGGACGTTTGTCGCATGTCATCCCACTCTGTCACCCCTAATCTTTCCTGTTTATTTTGACTGTCCGCTATCAAATAAAAGCATATGACAATTCCCCCCCAGCCGCCTAACCTTCATCCCCCCATTCTTCTTCTCCACCAGTTTTTAGAGGAGTGTAAACAGGACCATCCCCTAGGCCGACCAGGGGAGGTGGTGGAGGTGGCCCACAGCATCGCCTTCCTGGCGTCCGACGCAGCCAGCTTCATTACGGGGGTCACCCTACCCGTCGATGGGGGCCGCCACGCCATGTGCCCAAGATAAGACTCTGCACCTTCCCATAGTCTGTGAAAACCCACACGTGAATTCAAAGCATATCCTGGTTTTCATATACAAACGTGTAAAATTTCCCCTTTCCCATGTGAAAATGCCATTCTTGCCTGTGAATTGTCTCTTTGCATGTGAGGGTTGTTAAAAAAGTGTCCTTGTGGTGGAGATTGGAAATAAGAAAGCTGGTTTTAGGAAACACATTTTCTCCATGTTTTCACTGGCAATTATTGTCAATTATTGTCAGTGTTTGAGTAGAAGGTTCCAGGTGTGAAATGAGTAGAAGCAAGCTAAAATTCACTGGCAGAAGTAGGCAGTTTAAATGCATTATATTTTCTCATTTTGCTGGGGTTTTTTCTAATCGCTGTTAGGTTTCTGGTTTCATGAAAACATTTGAAGCTTGCTCATCAACAAAGGTTTCAAACATTTATTGAATTGTCTGTTGAATCATTAGGCTTTCTTAGTGGAGCATAAAATACATGTACAGATGAACACTGGACTCTCCACAGATGGGATGTGTTGTACTGCTATAGTGTACTGTGGTAGTTTAGTGTTGTGTAATGTGGGGAGTCCTCTAGACTAGTTTATAGACTAGTGAAACCAAACAGCAGTGTTGCACATTTTAGGTGACAAACACTATCAACAGTAAATAGTAAAGGATGGGAATATGTCCCAAAGTACAGTTGATTCTTCAGGACAGTTTAATTATAAAAACACATACAGCCTATACATTTTTTAAAGCTCCAAATGACCAAAAATGCTGAAAACATGAACTTGTTGCCTGGTTTTGAATTGATGATTTCATTTAAATAAAATTGAAATAGCATCCACTGTATGTAGTAAAGGTTACATAATTACATTTTGTAAAAAAAAAAAGAAAAAAAAAAAAAAGAAAATCATTTTCAATACAAGGAACTACGCTCACAATCACTTTTGTTTTCACCTTAAGAATTGTCCTCTTCCATGTTAACTTTGAAATAAATACAAATATAAAAGTCAAAAATCAAACTGGTCAAAGTTTATGTTCTGTCGACTATAGGTCATTACTTAGATTGAGATCACACTGCCTAAATCTCTGTGCAGGGAGAATTTTGAGAAGTTAGATGGTGTTTTAGCACCAGACAGTGGCACGTCCGAGCCATTTTGACATGGGGTGGCCGAGGTGGGGCACAGAATCAAGCCAGGGTGGCACTGAGCACGGCATTTAGGAAGTATGTAGGCAGGTCCCACTGCTCTGTGGGTGGTGTTGTGTTGAAAGGACGTGTTTTAATCGCTTTTTGGATTCAACTGTTGGAGAATGTATTTGCCCTGTGTGTTTGTAGCGTACCTATTGGACCGCAGTGCTCCCAACTATCTGGAGGTGTGAAAGCTCAACAGTGAATTAAGTGATGAAATTTTGAACACAAGGCCCAGGCTGAAAATAACCAGAACTATCCATAATATTTTCAAACATCACTGTCTACTGTATGCATATTAAAAAAAAGCTACTAACATTACCTCTTGTTTATTATCTTCAGGTGCTGCATGTTGTTGCTGTTTCATTCAGTTTGGACAAACATACTGTTTTTTGTCACATTAAAAGATCCCTGGTTTGGTTCTTGGTCTTTAAGCACATTTACTGCAATTCTACAAAATGTTCTATGCCTGTGTGCGTATTTTCTTTTTTAACTTTGTATCTCGATATTATTGCAAATGAGGGAACCCTCAATGATTCTCGAGGCTTAAATAAAGGTTTGAATGAATGAATTAATGAATGTAGTACTCTTAAACACAATACCTTTCTTTGCTGGATATACATTATTATCTTACAATTGTGAGTGACCTGAATTTGCCACTTTCTGCCCCTGGCTGCATGGCGCGCCGTGCGAAAAAATAGGATTATTGTTCGTCTATCACTTGAACGGTACGATTAGGCCTACTTAAATGTTTACTTTGAGTAAAATAGGTCCTTTTCTTTTTTTGGCTGCCATCCTAGAGTGAAACACTATTGTTATTTCTAATATCAAAACATACAGCCACACGCTGACACAGAAGCTTGACCACAAGCTACTGAGCCAGTGCTGCAGGTTATTAGCAAAATACACTGGAAACAAACAAGTCACCAAAACAGCAACTAGCTTGTATGAGGAAATTGAGAATTTAATATTTTAATATCTGAATTCCAGAGGTGCGACCAAGTCAGTTTTGCTTGAGTCCCAAGTCAGTCTCAAATTTCAAGGCACAAGTCTCAAGTCAAGTCCAAGTCTAAATGTAGATTACCACTCTGACTCGAGTCCCACACCTCTGGTCATGATATTGCATAAATTTTACTACTAGGGAGAAAAGTTACAAAGTTTTTTTTTCTTTTCTAAAAAGAGGAAGATGGACATGATGAAATCAATAATCAGCATTTATCTTATTGCAGGAAATGCGTGTCAACTCTGATGATTCCTAGCAAAGATTCTGTCATCTGTACATTAGAAGCAAATATAGATAATAGGAAGCTGCTGTGGGGGATTATTCACACTATAACTGCTGAAGGTAGGCTGCTTGGATGCAGACGAAGAAAACAGCGGACCTTGGCAGATGCAACACATTCAGGTTGTGGTCCAGCAGCTTTCAAACCATAAATTTTATATTTCATTATTTAGCATACATTCAATTTCATGTGGTCACTTCTTACAACACATTTTTATAGATGGGCTTAGGTGTACTTGTTTCTTTTTACCTATTTAAGTGCTGCTGTATATGCCTTTTTTATTCCTTTCTCAATTTTGCTTTTAATGTCTAACTTTATTCATATTATTAATTGTAGTAACAGTAGATTTAACGGTAGTGACTAGCATCAGAGATTCGATATCCAACATCTCTCCGATATAAAACTTAATTTTCTGGTATTTTTTGATGTATTCACAATGATTCTAATTTGCCATAGCATTGCACCTCAGCGAACAACTTCTGTTTCCCCTTCCTTATCTTAAGCAGTAGTGGTGGTAGTAGGAGAAGTGTGTTGAGTAGAGGCTAAGAAGCCTCCACCTTTCCCTGACCTGCTATCCCCAACAACAGGTCTCACTCTGAAGAATGGAAGCTTTGAACAACACCATCACCTTAGAGTACAACACCAGCGGTTCTGTTGACATCTACTACAACTTCTCAGCCGCCTTACGTGTGACGGCATGGATCGTCACCTTCATCGGCCTTCCTTTGACCTTGCTGGCCATCTGTGCTCTGTATTCCCTGGTGTGTGAGTTATGATTGATTTATTTGTCTGTCTGTCTGTCTTTGTAAACTATATCGATATCTATAGGCAAGCCGATACCTTCATTTATTTTCATAATAAATGAAGGTAGGAAAATAAAATTTCATTTTGAATCATCTTTATTCTGTCAAGTTCTGCTTAATGTTTCATCCAAGCCTTGATTCATGTATTTCATTTATTTGTGCCTTTGTTCAACCATTATTTCATCTACACATTTATGCATTCATTCATTGATTTGTGCAATCTTTCATTCATCTGTTATGTATTTGGAAAAAGAATACTTTATTTCAATATTTAGAATAGGCATTTGGCACTACTTTTTGTTAATTGATATAATGGTCAGTATAATTGGCTAAGTGATACGCTAGTGATACCTGTGTCATTAAATTTGCACTTGCACAGTAAAGACACCTGAACTTTATCTTGTGGTTCAACATCATATCTTTTACTCACTCACTGATTAATTCATTCTTTTAATTCATTTATTCAAATACATTTATTTTTACTTTCACGGGTCACTCATTTATTTTTACCACTGTTCCTGTAGGTGCAAGATGGCCAAGCTGCTCCGATCTACGTCATGAACCTCCTCGTCTCCAATCTCATCCAGTTCTGCTTCATGGTCGTCCGGTTGGAAGCACCATGGGGAATCATGGACATCGGGAATTATATCTACTTTATTGGGTTGATGGCCAGTGTTGGCTTCATGGTGTGTGTAGCCCTGGAAAGGTAACTAACCATCTGTGTGTGTTTATGTGTTTCCGATGCATCTGTCTACCTACCTACTTATCTATCTTGTATTACAGGTATTTGGTCATCGCCTGTCCACTGTGGTACCACTTCAGACGAAACATCAAGGTCTCTCTGGTGGTCTCCTTCATGGTCTGGGCCTTCGCCTTAGTCCTCTTGATTCTCATATATTTCCTGCGTGTCAGCTTGTTCCCATTCATCATCCTCTCGATCTTCCTCCTCCTGCCCTTCCCCCTGCTCATCTTCTTCCTGGTTGGGACCCTCAAAGCTCTGTCTGTTTCCATCTCTGTCCCCCCTGAGGAAAAACGGCGAATCGTGGCAGTCTTGGTTCTGGTGCTGCTTAACTACACGCTGCTGTTCCTGCCAATGATCATTACATTCCTGGCGATGGGAAGTTTGACTCAACCCATTCATCCTGACCTGTCTCTTGTCTTCGTCCATTTCAGTCCTCTGGTGGACTTGGTTCTGTATGTTTTCATGAGGAAAGGAGCCGTAGACAAGCTGCTGTCCTGCCTGTGTCTGTGCAGGATGACCAGAGATGAAGAGCAGGGACAGAACCCTAACCCGAACCCTAACACCGCGAATGACGACACCACAGGGAGGGTCAGCTCCGTGTAGGAAGAGGAGGAGAGGGAGAGAGAGAAGGGGAAGGGGAAGGGGAAGGGGGTGGATGGAGGGAAAAAAGGAGGTGAAGAGAAGAGATGGGAGGAGCCTTGTACCACCTAAAGAGAGTAGAGTGTAACACCTGAGAGTGGAGTTAAAGGGAGCAATTTTTGTCCAGGGGGGTTTGTGGTACCATGGATCAGCCTCCGTCTGTTTTTTCTGTTTATTTGTCCGTCCATCCATCACACATGATATCCACAGATTGGCTCTAAGATCTAGGCTGTAAGACCTGCTGATAAGATAAAGCTAGGCCCATTCTTCTGCATTTACTCTTTATGTTTTTAATTATTGCTCACATTTTTTTTTATTTTATATTGTAAACCACATTTAATTGTTTGTAATTCTGTATCTATAAATAAAGTGCATTATCATTATTATTAATATTATTATTATATTTATTTTGAAAGTACATCTTGGTCCAGATAAATTTGTTCTTGTTCACAGGAATGGTTTTAGCATTTTAAAGACAGCCTGTCTTCAACTGTATGCCGCAGTAAGCTGAATTCTATCAGTATTATCCTATAGCCTCTTGACATGGGACACATGGTGTATGAGTTCATAGCCAGAGTTCAGCCACAGTAGTTTCAATAGCAGGTAATGTTGATAACAGCACAGCCTTTTTTATACTTCATGTCTCAATTTTTCTACTTAATGTCTCAGCAAGCCATGTAATTTAATTGCAGTCAACTTTTCTTGATGATACAGGACAGCTTTTTGTGACGACTCCAGACAGCAGCAGTGTTACATCAGCAGGAAATGTACCAGGAAATGCTAAAATTGTTTTTTGACTTTTTGTCTCACTTTGTTGCTTGGATCGTTATCCATCTACGTTCAATTAGTTTAGGTTAGATTATTCAGTTAAGTTTCTATGGTCAGAGCCAGAGTGTCAATAAAACAGATCAATAAAGATATTCATGTGACCTCAGAGTAATCTTGTATGATACAGAAGTGCTATAAAGAAATAAGATCCAGGGAGAAAAGCTACAAACTTTGTATGAAATCAGTCATCAGTGTTTCTCTTATTGCAGGAAATGCGTGTCAACTCTGATGATTCCTAGCAAAGATTCTGTTATCTGGACATTAGAAGCAAATATAGATAATAGGAAGCTGCTGTGGGGGATTATTCACACTATAACTGCTGAAGGTAGGCTGCTTGGATGCAGACGAAGAAAACAGCGGACCTTGGCAGATGCAACACATTCAGGTTGTGGTCCAGCAACATTTAAACCGTAAATATTATGTTTTATTATTTAGCATACATTAAGTTTCATGTGGTCACTTCTTACAACACATCTTTTATAGATAGGCTTACATGTACTTGTTTCTTTTTACCTGTTTCCTTTCTCAATTCTGCTTTTAATTAATGTCTAACTTAATTTATATTATTAATTGTAGTAGTAACAGTAGTTTTAACGATAGTGACTAGCATCAGAGATTCGATATCCAACATCTCTCAGATATAAAACTTGTAATTTTCTGGTATTTTTTGATGTATTCACAATGATTTGCCATAGATAATTTGCCATAGCATTGCACCTCAGCAAACAACTTCTGTTTCCCCTTCCTTATCTTAAGCAGTAGTGGTGGTAGTAGGAGAAGTGTGTTGAGTAGAGGCTAAGAAACCTCCACCTTTCCCTGACCTGCTATCCCCAACAACAGGTCTCACTCTGAAGAATGGAAGCTTTGAACAACACCATCACCTTAGAGTACAACACCAGCGGTTCTGTTAAGTCGAAGCCCAACTACGACTTTGATTATGTTGTTAACTTCTCAGTCGCCTTACGTATGACGGCATGGTTCGTCACCTTCATCGGCCTTCCTTTGACCTTGCTGGCCATTTGTGCTCTGTATTGCCTGGTGTGTGAGTTATGATTGATTTATTTGTTTGTCTGTCTGTCTTTGTAAACTATATCGATATCTATAGGCAAGACGATACCTTCATTTATTTTCATAATAAATGAAGGTAGCAAATAAAATTTCATTTTATTGAATCATCTTTATGTAACCCTCTGTTGCCTATTATATGCTCTGACCAGCTGAGTTAAGGAAAGTAGTACCTTGGATGCGCTTGATATTTGGATGGGCCACTATTTCCATTTCTTAACAGGATCCTGAGTTCTTAGCAGTTGATGTTGAGCTGGCTAAATCCCCCTTTACCAGTAGATGTTGTCAATAAAGGCTTGCATATAAAAAATAAACGTGTAGTATAAAGTAAACACTAGCGCGGTGCCTCCACTGTGAATTACTAAAACTCATACACTATGAGCTATACTCGTATTCCACAGAAACAATGGTAAGTATTTAACGTGTCAGTATACATTATGAAAATAGAATGTTCAGGACAACAAGGTAAAAGGAAAAACAAAAAATAAATGTATTTACTTAAATTAGAGTCCTCTTTCGTTGGGTGTGTATTATTTTAAAGTGCTTTTCTTTTCTGGTATTCTCTCAAAATATAATTTTATGTTACAAACAAATCTCTTCTCTGCTCCTTCACAGTAATAACTAAATACAAAATCAATACCAGTATACACAATAACCCTGTATAAAAAAATAAAGTTTCCAGTAGGTACCTTTAACCTTTTAAACTTGTATTGACCTTGTATTAAATGTATAAATCAAAATATTTTGGCCACACACAATTAAACCTTCAAAATAATAATTTCCCTTTTCACAGGAAGATACAGAAACAACCACCTGGTCGAATACAACCGTCAATATTAATAACAAACTTAGCAAACCTCTATTGAAACCAATAGAGAGTCTCAATGAAACAATATAGTTAACAGTTCAGTTCACAGTTCAGTTCAAAGTATTACCAAGCGCTTGGATTTATTCATTCATCTATTATGTATTTAGAAAAATAATAAGTTCTTTCAATATTTAGAATAGGCATTTGGCACTACTTTTTGTTAATTGATTTGTTAATTGAATGATCAGTATACCTTTGATTGGCTAAGTGATACGTCAGCGTAGTGATACCTGTGTGATTGAATTTGCACTTGAACAGTAAAGACACCTGAACTGTATCGTGTGGTTCAACTCATTTTATTGCTGTTAGTGAGAAGAAACACAACACATCATATCTTTTACTCACTCGCTGATTAATTCATTCTTTTAATTCATTTATTCAAATACATTTATTTTTACTTTCACGGGTCACTCATTTATTTTTACCACTGTTCCTGTAGGTGCAAGATGGCCAAGCTGCTCCGATCTACATCATCAACCTCCTCGTCTCCAATCTCATCCAGTTCTGCTTCATGGTCGTCCGGTTGGAAGGACCAGGGAGAATCAAGGACATCATGCTTTATATCTACTTCTCTGGGTTGATGGCTAGTGTTGGCTTCATGGTGTGTGTAGCCCTGGAAAGGTAACTAACCATCTGTGTGTGTTTATGTGTTTCCGATGGATCTACCTATTTATCTATCTATCTATCTATCTATCCATCTATCTATCTATCTAACCATCTATCTTGTATTACAGGTATTTGGTCATCGCCTGTCCACTGTGGTACCGCTTCAGACGAAACGTCAAGGTCTCTCTGGTGGTCTCCTTCATGGTCTGGGCCTTCTCCATCGGCCAGTTAATTCTCGTACATTTCATTTACACCTTGTTCCCATTCATCCTCCTCTCCATCTCCCTCCTCCTCCCCTTCCCCCTGCTCATCTTCTTCCTGGTTGGGACCCTCAAAGCTCTGTCTATTTCCATCTCTGTCCCCCCTGAGGAAAAACGGCGAATCGTGGCAGTCTTGGTTCTGGTGCTGCTTAACTACACGCTGCTGTTCCTGCCAATGATCATTTCATTCCTGGCGATGGGAAGTTTGACTCAACCCATTCATCCTAACCTGTCTTTTATCTTCGTCCAGTTCAGTCCTCTGGTGGACTTGGTTCTGTATGTTTTCATGAGGAAAGGAGGCGTAGACAAGCTGCTGTGCTGCCTGTGTCTGTGCAGGATGACCAGAGATGAAGAGCAGGGACAGAACCCTAACCCGAACCCTGACACCGCGAATGACGACACCACAGGGAGGGTCAGCTCCGTGTAGGAAGAGGAGGAGAGGGAGAGAGAGAAGGTGGAGGGGAGGGGGGGAGAAATGGAGGGAAAAGAGGAGGTGAAGAGAAGAGATAGGAGGAGCCTTCTACCACCTAGAGTAGAGTCATTTATAACAGAGTAGAGTTAAAGGGAGCAATGTTTGTCCAGGGGGGTTTGTGGTACCATGGATCGGCCTCTGTCTGTTTTTTCTGTTTATTTGTCCGTCCATCCATCACACATGATATCCACAGATTGGCTCTAAGATCTAGGCTGTAAGACCTGCTGATAAGATAAAGCTAGGCCCATTCTTCTGCATTTACTCTTTATGTTTTTAATTATTGCTCACATTTTTTTTATTTTATATTGTAAACCACATTTAATTGTTTGTAATTCTGTATCTATAAATAAAGTGCATTATCATTATTATTAATGATATTATTATTATATTTATTTTGAAAGTACATCTTGGTCCAGATATATTTCTTCTTGTTCACAGGAATGGTTTTAGCATTTTAAAGACAGCCTGTCTTCAATTGTATGCTGCAGTAAGCTGAATTTCATGTGGTCACTTTTTGTAAAGCTAGGTTTACATGTAGTTTGTTATTTTTTACCTATTTTAGTACTTTTGTATATGCCTGTTTTATTCCTTTTTCAATTCTGCTTTTAATTAAGGTGCAACTTATTTGTTATTATTATTATTATTTGATTTTATTTTGTATTGTTTTTTAATCTCGACATACAAAAACAACGTTTTCTTGCTTTTTTTTAGTTTTATTTATGATGTATTCATGGTGATTCTAATTGTGCCATATGTAGCTTTTCTGAGAACAGACCATGTCTATGTATATAAACTGTCAATGTTTTATAGTAAATAAAAGTTTCATAATTATTTTCTATTCTTTTGTGTCCAAACATGACTTTTTCTACATGTAGAAAAATAAATTATTTCAAACTGTGCTGAGCAAACAAAGATCGTCGGTTAAAACTACAAATCAGTCGCTCCCTGGTGTGTCATCAGGTGCGTCATCACTGTTGGACGAAACCAGAGCTGTCCGACGTGTTCAGCCTCAGGCTTTTAGTTCAAATAATAAGCTCCAAAGTTACTTCACAGAAGATATGGCTACAGATGACGCCTTTAAAGTAAGAGTATTTTCTTTGCATGCATGTGGTTCAGCAGTTATTTAACACATTTGCTCATTGCTTCCATAGCTGTCAAACGTGAAGCCACCGTGAAGTCATGTAATCATTACAGCGTGTCATGGACTGGATCGGGGAATGTACACCTTGCTGTCTTGTTTTAGGTGTCCTCCTTGAAGGGCAAAGTGACCCTGATCACAGGTGCCAGCTCGGGCATCGGGGCAGGCACCAGCATCATGTTCGCCAAACTCGGTGCCCTGCTGGCGCTCAACGGCCGCGACGTGGAAAACCTCGCCAAAGTAGCCAAGCAGTGCACCGACTGTGGAGCAGCGGAGGTACAGACTCACCTCAACACGATTCAGACTGACACAAGCTAGCTAACCAATAATGAGTAAAGTGGAATTCGCCGCCTTAACATGAAACGTTTTCATGTTAACACTGTGTGCCAGGCCCGAGACATTCCGTTCTCTTTTGTATGGAGAGAACATATGGGAGAGAATGTCACGCCAAACTCCATTTAAAAATCTGGCAGTTTAATGTCGCCTTGCTTATCGGCAAAGGTACATAAAACATAAACTGTGTCTCCACGCCTTTTCTGATTCAATAGGAGCCACTTTTCAATTTGGCATACATATAATTCACCTAGCAGCACTTTTTTTTATTTGATTTGATCAACTTCTAGAATGGGTTAGTGTGTTATGAAATATATAGTGGTGGGGAGTAGGGAACAGTAGGAATCAATTTTTAAAGTTTAAATGAGTTCTGCTTGGTGAATAAGATGTATGCCGAATTGAGGAGTGGATCATGATTGGTAAATTGGGTTATGTCATATTCTGTGATATGTATGTTTGCCAATAAGCCAGACATTATTATGTATCCAGTGTATCCTGGGATGAGCATAGCCTATATTTTAAAATATCTTTTAACATATTCATGAATAATGTATCTTGCCATAAGATCATATTTCAGAATATAGGCTGCTCTTGGATAATGTATCTTGGTATAGAATACATTTAAATATATTCCACGTCAATAGGTTTGGGTTATCTGTGCACAATATGAAAAATGAAATAGATCCCCCACTGTAATGCTGCAACACACCGTTTACTGACAGCGGTTTAAGCCCAAACATATGCTGAGCACACCACACCCATATATATACAGTATGTAGAGAGAGAGTGAGCAGTGAACATCAAGGGGTAGGGCAGCACATGATAGGTTTGAATGAAATGGGTATTTGTCAATAGATAAGGAATATTGGATTACCAATTACATGTTCAAACACAACTATATCCAAAACATTTACAATATCGACATCAATCTACAAATCTTTGCCATGAGCATTACCCACAGAAAGATATCAAATTCCACAAATAACTACAACAACATACAACATACCTGTTCTATGTCTATGTATTACTTCGATCTTTAATTAAATGCCCTTGTGATCTTGGCTATGTGGGAAAAACAAGCTGTGTGCTCAAGACGCACATAGCAGATCACAGATGTAGCTTCAGAAATCAAGACCCAAAAAGCCCAGTGGCCATGCATTTTTTTGAAGGCGAAACGTAATGTGTCCTCCCTCCAATACACAGGCGTAGAACATATGAAGACCCCTACATGAGGGGGAGATGGAAATTAACTTCTATTGCAACCAGAATCGTATTAGACTGAGTCATTAAGGGAAATGTATATCCTTCTGTGGGTTTCACTCATGGCAAAGATTTGTAGATTGATTTGGATATTGTAAATGTTTCGGATATAGTTGCGTTTGAACATGTAATTGGCAACCCAGTATTCCTTATATATTGACATATACCTATTTCATCCGAACCTTTTTTCATATTGTCTTCAAGCCAAGCACCTGGTATCAAGTGATGTGTATTCTTTGATGCTGACATCTGTGCACAAAACATGGCTGTCACTATTTAATGAAACATCGTATGTGTGTGATTGAATATTTGAATTTCCCTCTGGGATAATACATTTCTTATCTATCTATCTATCTATCTATCTATCTATCTATCTATCTATCTATCTATCTATCTATCTATCTATCTATCTATCTATCGTCCAGCCCTTGCTTGTCCCTGGAGACCTAACTGATGAGGAGACGGTGAAGAAGACAGTGGAGCAGACTATCGCTCACTTTGGCCGGCTGGATGTCCTGGTCAACAGCGCCGGCATCCTGGCTATGGGCAGCATCGAGACAACAGAGCTGTCTCAGTATGATAAAGTCATGAACATCAACGTGAGGTAGGATTACAAACACCTGACCGACTCTTAACATCATGGCGAGATCTTGGTGCGGAGTGGTTGTTATACGTATCGTGGGGCAGAAAAATTAATCGCGATATTAGCTAACATTTTATTCTGCTGTAGTAATCACAGATGAGACGGCTTGCCCATGACAGTTTCACAAGCTCTCCATTGAAATTATATTATTTTCACTTTGTAATAACATTGAAAAATTGTTGTTACATTGTAGCAAGCCAGTGCCATCGCTAGAAAGATTTGTGGCTCAGAATTAAACAGACTTGTGCACAGTCAGACTTTGTTGTCGTTGAAATTTTATTTATTTCATCGTATCGTGGTTGTAGCGAATCATGGACCCCATATCGCGTATTGAATCGTATTGTGAGATAAGCAGATCGTCCCATCCCTAGTAATCATCCTTTATGCATAGCTGTTGGTAATCCTGTTGTATATCTGTTTCCTTCCTTATGTTTCCATATTCCAGATCTGTGTACCATCTGACTCAACTCTGTGTGCCCCACCTGATTAAGACCAAAGGCTCCATCATCAACGTATCCAGTGTCAATGGACAGAGATCAGTGGGTATTATGCAGCTGGCCATGTAGGCTCCACCCCATCCTCCAGATATCTGTCACTTTATGAAGCATTATTTGAGAACTCTTTTTCCCTTTCAATAGTTTCCTGGCGTTCTGGCCTATTGCATGTCAAAGTCTGCCATTGACCAGTTCACACGTTGTATAGCACTTGGTGAGTGAACCATTTTCTTCTTGTACATTCAAAATGTTAAAAGTTCATAATGGTCCATCAGAGTGTAAGAAGTCATGTGACTGCTTGTTATTTCAGAACTGGCATCAAAGCAAGTCAGAGTGAACTCAGTCTGGTACGTGCATGTAATATTTTATTGTGTCACATAAGCGAGCTGGTTCACATTTTCCTGCCCATTCATATCTTGGGGAACACGTTGTTAGATTACACAGAACAAATCCTCAGAATTTGTGATTTCAAAATCAGGGGCTGTTTTTGTTTTTTTGACTGGACCATTTCTGATGTACTGTATCTTACTTTATCTCTTCAGCCCAGGTGTGATCGTCACAGATGTCCACAAGAGAGCAGGGCTGGATGAGGAGCAGTATGCTCAGGTAACCCGTCTTGTCACTACTGTATGTTTCCCACTGTGATGGATTACGCGCATTTGAGGTTCCATACAAAAGTGTTGGACACTCTGTTGAAGTCCAGGGATGTGATAGCATGGACAACATTGCTGTAAAGGCCAGTCAGCATTGTATCAAAGTAACAATATGCATTAGGCTATATATTAGCATACTCAGTTGGCTAAGGTGAGTACCATGTAATTGTGGTTTGAATCCATCATGGGATGTCTGTCATCATCCCACTCTCTCTTCCTTAATCTTTCCTGTCTTTCTACT
This sequence comes from Centroberyx affinis, assembly GCF_046629955.1. Taxonomy (NCBI): domain Eukaryota; kingdom Metazoa; phylum Chordata; class Actinopteri; order Beryciformes; family Berycidae; genus Centroberyx; species Centroberyx affinis. The sequence goes on along the minus strand of NW_027278852.1, from coordinate 117,187 downwards.
ATCCAAAGGCAAAAATGCCCCAAAAAATTATCTATAAAAAAAAAAGGCATATGTATTGCTCCTCCCCTATCCTCATCCTCCAAATCTTTTTCTCTACCAGTTCTTAGCGAAGTGTAAGCACACCCATGCCCTAGGCCGACCAGGGGAGGTGGAGGAGGTGGCCCACAGCATCGCCTTCCTGGCATCCGACGCAGCCAGCTTCATTACGGGGGTCACCCTACCCGTCGATGGGGGCCGCCACGCCATGTGCCCAAGATAAGACCCTGCACCTTCCCATAGTCTGCCAATACAGTGCTTGAAACCTCTAAGTCTGCCTCTGTTTTTGTATTGAACATGACCGGAGTAGTAATAATCCTCTGGATGCCAGTAATGCCAGTGGGGAGAAAAGTTAAAAAAAAAAAAGTGTCCTTGTGGTGGAGATTGGAGTAAGAAGAATGGCTTTTACTTGAAGGACACAATTTTTCTCCATGTGTTCGATGGCAATGGGTTGGGTGTCAGTGTTTGAGTAGAAGGTTCCAGGTGTGAAATGAGTAGAAGCAAGCTAAAATTCACTGGCAGAAGTAGGCAGTTTAAATGCATTATATTTTCTCATTTTGCTGGGTTTTTTTCTAATCGCTGTTAGGTTTCTGGTTTCATGAAAACATTTGAAGCTTGCTCATCAACAAAGGTTTCAAACATTTATTGAATTGTCTGTTGAATCATTAGGCTTTCTTAGTGGAGCATAAAATACCTGTACAGATGAACACTGGACTCTCCACAGATGGGATGTGTTGTACTGCTATAGTGTACTGTGGTAGTTTAGTGTTGTGTAATGTGGGGAGTCCTGTGAGTTTATAGACTAGTGAAACCAAACAGCAGTGCTGCACATTTTAGGTGACAAACACTATCAACAGTAAATAATAAAGGATGGGAATACGTCCCAAAGTACAGTTGATTGTTCAGGACAGTTTAATTATAAAAACACATACAGCCTATAAAATCTTTAAAGCTCCAAATGACCAAAAATGCTGAAAACATGAACTTGTTGCCTGGTTTTGAATTGGAAAGCCCATAGGAATTTAAATAAAATTTAAATAGCATCCACTGTATATAATAAAGGTTGCATAATTATACACATTTACATTTTGAACAAGTAAAAAAAAAAAAAAAACTAAATTAACTTATAGTGTCAGACTCATACAAAGAATATTGAAAATGTCATAAAATACTACCTTGAAAAGATAGTTTAGTGAATTTGGCCTTTTTGTATTTATACTATACAATCTTCCCTTTTAAGTAAAGTACATACATAGCTTTTCTGAGAACTGACAAGACTTTATCAAACGAGTGTCAACTATTGCAGCACCAGGTGTCACCTCTGTGTCATCCCAGATTATCCCAGGAAACATCTTGTTTCTTGTGAGATGAGAGGTGCGGTACGAGGTAGCATCTTGACACACTTTTCTCCATTTACACTGTGGCATCCTTACACCCACTTTAATATGGAAAGTACCACACAGCAGTTGTTTGTGTGAAGATAGTTCTTATGCGGGTTTCTCAGCATTGAACAGTTACTAGAGGCTCAAAAGACTTACCTGGAGACACTGTGTGTCCTGGGCACACTGTATACCTGAATGAGTGAAATGATGTTGAGATCTGCCTGAATTGCTTCAAAAGGCTGTGGAACAATAACTATTGCACTTTATATTACAATATACAGTACATATACATGTATAAATAATACTTAAAAGATGTAACATTAAAACAGGAATTATTGCATTTGCAGATGTTCCATATTTCTGTACAGATCTCTATTGTGAACTTTAAGACTTTGCAAAATAGGGTATTAGACCGTGAAGGGAATATGTTACAACATGGTCCAAGAGAGATGACAGAAATGAGACTTTCATATTACTTTCTTCCATTCTGGGCATCCAGGTCTTGTATCACAGAAACAAGTCTCTGAAAAAGAAGCTTATTATTTTCCATAGGCGGATTAGTGCCAGACGTCTCAGTTATCTCTGCATTTCCAATGGGCCTTCCCTCTCTGGCGCCCCCTCCTGTCTCTGCAGTCCAAGCATATAATGTGGAGAGAAATTGGGGTCTGCTGTTCTGGAAACTTAGAGAAGCACCAGTCTCCCCTGTCCACCCTCCCCCATGCAGTCACTCCTTTGAGGAGTATTCAAGGCTCCCACAAGGCCCTATAAGAAGCAGACTGGTCCAACCTCCAGGTGATAGCGTGAGCCAGGCTCTGTCGTAGGCAGGTTGTACACATCCACTATGGGGAGTAAGTTCGGGTCCTGGGTCTGGAAGACAAATTGGGTCTGATGCCAGCGGCCATCTTTGATCTGAAAGTCAAGGTTGTATCATGTCACATGATGAGAGAATTGCGAGTCGGTGTGTGTGACAAAAGAATAAAAAGGGTGCTGCTATCAAGCCATGCCATTATAGTATCATTGCCTACCCAGCAGTCGTCCCTGGGTATGAGCGGCTCCAGAAGGTCTCCTGCCTGAATCTTCTCCCCGGTCCAGGCCTTGAAACTCACAGCCTTGGTTGAAGGCCGCAGGGAGGGTCCTGCTGCCCACACAGGAGTGTTCAGACAGTGAATGGTGATGTGCTGCACCGCCTCGGAGCTCAGAAGGTGGATGAAGTTCATCTGGATACGACCCACTCCTATCTCCAACTATAGAGCAATTGTATTTTCTATCAGTCACTGTAACAATAATTTGTACATATTAGACAGCACGGTTTAAGTATTATCATATGTGTTCCCACAGTTGTGTTTTGTGTTTACAATTTAATCCAGACACTGGGTCTCAATTTGCGTTCTTGTGTCCTCCATGAGGCGTTTGATGTAGTATCTAATGGTTGAAGTACAATTCCAAAAAAAAAGAATGTGAGGACGGGGGACGGATAAAGATCCTGAAAGTTTACTTGCCAACCATCGTACTGTGACTTGGCCGACGAGAATGAATGGGAAGCCCCAAGATTCATTGCGGGAACGACGCGTCACGTCCAAACAACGCTACAGTCTATAGTACAGAGTCAGTTGAGACAGATGGGAAAATGAACAGCTGTGCGGCTTAATTGATCACATGCACGACATCAAGCACACAGCCCATCTCCAACTGTAAGGAAGCTTCTCTGTGCTCAAGCTCTTGAGAAATGTGTTCTCTCCAAGGCAACTTGGGAAGAACGTTCTCCACAAGGACGCCAGTATCAACCTGGCATTCTTGGATTTGATATTCACCCACTGTCTGCAGAGCTTGCTAACCAAACATGTGCAAGGCGTGGTTTTGTCTGAATCCAAGTAATATGTATTAAAATTTTACTGGGTGTTTTGTCTAGCTAAGGCAAATGGCTAAATGTGAGAGGTGATCCTAACCTTGGAAACTGTGATGGGTTTCAGGCAAGTCTGTCCACCACCAGTGAAGTTACATGTCACCTCAATAGTGTCAGCAGAGCAGCCCAGGTTTGGGTCGATCCAGTAAGTGCCTTTCAGAGAGTAGCAGTGGAAGAGAAAATGACTCTTAATTAACAAGGACAACACGAACATGTGCAAAAGAACATATGGAGCATTTTAAAAGTCTCTCTCCATGTAGGCTCCTCACCGTCGTACATCCTCTGCTCACAGTCTTGGAGGTCTCGGCAGATGCGGGCAGGATTGTCGCGGGTTCCGAGCGGGTTCTTCAGGCTCTGGATCAGGGTGCTGAGGTGCTGCAGCGTCTTGAAGATCTCTGTGCCCTGGTCTAACATGGGCAGGTCCATATTCTGATAATTCTGCTTTGGACATAAATATGGACATATTTTTGTATGATTTTGTACAACTCTGAATTTATTTACTCTTTGTTCACCAGCCTACACTTCGATTCTTTGCTTCTGCAATGACACGATTTCCCTTCAGGGATCATGACCTCTATGACAGATATTTTATATGTGAGTGTTATGTGTGCATGCAAGATAGAATTGCGGTACTTGTTCAATTTATTACAAAGAAGTCCAGATCAGCAATCGCCAGAGACTAACCAACAAGCGACAGTGATTCCTTGCAATGAGAGCAATATAGTTTCCATCAAAACTGACCTCTGACCTCAGCGCAGTATGGGAATCAATGATGACTTGAAAGGCAGCACCAAGAGCCTCCTTTTTCTACCGAAGAAGACAACAAGGAAATTAGATAACTGCCACCAGATTCATTTTCACTTAAATCTTCCTGATACATTGACAAATAAAGGGAAATATACTTACAAATGAAAGGGGAGAACTAGGAAGCCCCTGGAAACCAAAGAGAAAAATACACATATAGCCATAATTTTTTCTTGTTTAAAGGAAAAGATCTATGCAGTGTGTGTCTTTTTTCATATGTTAAATGAAGAACTTACTGGTGGTCCAGGTGGTCCACGAGGACCAGGGGGTCCCTGAAAAATTGCACCACAACATTAGGCAGAAGTTGATTAATTAATGAATTAATTTCCTCTACTATTGAGAGAATCACAGGCCTTAGTTAAGAAGAATAATTACAGAGACAAGTAATTACTTACCCTTGGTCCTCGTAACCCCTGTTGAACGAGAGAGAAAAAGAAAGCAATATTCATAAGTGGACCATCCCGGATCAATTGAATGTATCTGACAGTATTTTGCAGGCAATTGAAACCAGACAAGATATTGTTCTATCATGTATAACTTCATCCTACTCCTGCTGATTCAATAGACAATCTTTATGTTGAATTGCTAGACTAATTGAATTTCCTCCCCACTTCTTCCTTGTAAGCCTGTTCACAGCACTCTGTTTTCACACTAAAAATCCATACGTGAACTGTGTCTGCCTGTGTGTGAGAGTCCAACAGAGAGCTTTAGATGAGCATGCAGCCAACATTTATCAACCTGACATGAATTCCACTGCAGCTAAGTGTCACTGTGAGTGTAACAACAAACACCGGAGCACAATAGGAAATGAAAAGTGCTGTGGGCGAAGGAGGCTGAGTGGTGCACTCTCTCCATACTAAGTATTCTATTCTGTACTCACACTACAGACAGAAAAGGATTCATCAAAACAGAGCCACGCACCGTCTCCCCTCGACTTCCTTTGTCACCCTGGGGTCCCTGATGGAGAGAAAGGAGAGAGAGCATCACTCCATCACTGCCAAAAAAGAGAGAGGAGTAACATGATGTTTGGCAGATGCGATGAGATATGAGGTACATACAGGATGGCCGCTGGGGCCAATGATGCCAACAGGGCCCATAGCTCCCTCCATACCCTGGAAAGCAGATGTACGTTAGTGACAGTGGACTGATATGATGGAGCACCCGATGAAGCACTACTTATTTTTGTGTGGAGTGTGCAGTTTGTGGGACAGAGTTCAGTGCAGTGGCATTGGCTGAAATCCTGCGCTCACGCTGTCAAGTCTACCATTAATCTTCATCTTACCATCAAGCCACGTGGTCCTTTTGGTCCCTGTATCCCTGCTGGGCCTATGTCTCCTGGAGGTCCCTGAAAAGAAGCAAACACTTGTTTTTATAACAGCGGACAAGGTGTGACAAGCTGAAAGTTTAAAGGGGCATCAAGTAATCTATGACATTTATCGACCTCTATCGGCGAAAAGTAGGAATTGCAGCAATATCGACAGAACTTATCCCCTCCTACACAAGCCACAGCCCCCCATACACATAATAAAGTCACATTTCCATAATAGGAACAAGTAAGATAGCTATTTAGAGCAGAAATTCAACAAAAAAATCTTTATTATTGCCCCTTTAAACCAGGGTGATGGCATAACGATCTGAAACATGGTTTAATCATTCAACATCACTCCTCCAGGATTTGAGTCGTTTCAAAGGTCTGTTTCAAAGCCTTTGATTCTGCCTTTTTACCTGATGAATTAGCTCTAATCAATGACATAACTGGTCTTTAATCATGACTGCTGAGTTGGAACATCCACTGCACGCAACTCACACTCTACACAAAGCTCATCTGCTTCACACTCCTCTTCAAACCCTACTATAACTGAGCACAGTAGGAACACATCCAACATCACTGGCAATCACAGGACTCTAAATTATAGAGCAAAGGATTAGTAAAGCCTCTGTTTCTTCAGCTGGCAATAATCTATAGTGCACGCATAAGTAATGCAGACTTATGGTGTGTATGTGTTGGGGAGTAGCAGAGGCCATCGTGGAGCATCTTACGGTAACATCTAACAGCTTTTATTTTAACTCTTCCCAAAGACCGTAAATATACTGTACCTCTACACCATTACAGGGATTTAAATTTCACCAACATATCAGATTAATCATCAGCTAAAAAACTGATTTACAACTGTAAAAAGCTTTTATCAGAACCATACCATAGGTCTGGCCTCAGAGTTAAGAACATAATTCAGATGGGGAAACTATATAACTTTATAGGTCTGAGTGAACTGAGGTCATGATGTTGGTGGTGAATGACGTTGGATGGGAGCATACCTGTGGTCCGAACAAACCCAGCATCCCTGGAAATCCTTGTTCACCAGTATCCCCCTGATGCACAAAGAAACAGGGAAATTAATTTGATCCTCATCACTACACAGGCAATGAAACATATAAAGGAATGTTAAGTAATGAGTTGTCTTTTTTTGCCAAATGAGTACTGACTGGTTGCCCTTTGGGTCCCTGGTCTCCTTGTTTTCCTGGCAGTCCCATCCCACCAATGAAGCCTCTCTTCCCTCTCGGCCCAGTTTGGCCTGGAAGACCCCTTTCACCCTGGAGCACACACGCACACACACACACACACACAGGCCATGAGGCCATGCAAGAGGGACAAATTCATTAACACTTCAAAACACCAACTCACCCAAATTATTCTAGCACATATAAGGTCTTTTGAAAGGTGGCGTAAAGACTGCTCAAAGAGTTTGCTCATTCAGAATGGCTGCTATCACTGATGTAAGACACGAGCATCGTCACCAGAGAGTCAAGGGAGAGAGTTTTCCATCCTAGAATCAGCTCAGATCAGAGAACGTTCCAGTTGTAAAGAGCGCTTTAGGGTGCAAGGGTGCCAGCCTCGGTGGATTAGTCTTAAAGCTCAAGTATGCAATCCACTTGCAATTGGTGATCAAATTTGCTTGCGTAGAACTCTTTCCAGGGCTTGTTTATACCACAACTTGATTTGCATAAATTTCTTACTGAATAAAACAAAAACTCTACGCTCTTAAGCAAACAGGCACAAAAATAAAGCAAATTGCCCCCTCAACAGAGTCCTAGTGACCTGGACCTCAGTCTCACCTTGGGTCCAAAGGAGCCTTGACTTCCGGGAAGCCCCAGCACACCAGTTTTACCCTGCTGCCCAGGTTTGCCAGTTAAGCCAAACTCTCCGTCATCTCCTTGCTCCCCCTGAATAGATGTAAGGAGATAATTGGTGAACCACTGTCACAGCCACTGTTCATTTCAGGCAGTGAAAAGAGCACCACTGATAGCGCCGTTACCTTGAGTCCTTTGCCTCCGTCTTTACCAGGTGGTCCATCTATTCCAGGCTGGCCCTCAAGTCCCTCCCTGCCCACCACCCCCCGTGGGCCAGGAGGACCCTCTGGACCCTTGGAAATAGAATCAGAAATGTTCATGTTGAAGCCTACATTGGTTCTAGCACATGCATGTAGCTTGACTGTGACTTCTTTCTGATTATTTAATGAGAAAAGCCACTCATCCTACTCACTGGTGGTCCTTTGGTCCCGGATACGCCTCTTGCCCCTGATTTTCCTTTCCGACCCTGGAGCAGAAAGAGCTCATGATCCACAGCTCTAACATGTTTGCACCATGACAGAAAACACAGTCCAACAATATTGCATGAAGTATTCAGTGTATCATGCAAAAAAAAAATCATGCCACTATTATTTTTGTCCTTACTTGATCACCTTTGGATCCTTTCGGCCCTTGTTGTCCCTTTGGCCCAGGATGTCCCTGAAATTATCATTACTGTTTGATTTGAATTGCCTTGATTTGTGTCAGGACATGTAGACACTGTGTCTGTATGAGTTTTACATTTTAAGACATGAAAGAGATACAGAGATACTTACAGGAAGCCCTGGGGCACCAGCTTCACCTCTCTCTCCATCAACTCCTATTTGACCCTGAAAAATGTAATTTTCTACATTACGATGTATAGAACTTCTTCAACTTCAACTTAATTGGCACCATGGCTGATGGGAAAAACGATAGCATCTCAGTTTTTCATCTCACTCACAATGTATCCTGGGTCGCCTGGCTCTCCTCTATCTCCTCTGTCTCCAGGAGGACCCTGGGTTCACATGGGAGCGAGAAACAATGAGACTTGCACGCCCAGTATAACACTATCACACAACACAGGAAAACCAGCAGCATGTAAGGAACTCACTCTGTCACCTTGGGGACCTGGAGGCCCTTCCACCTTGCTGTCCTCCCCCTGTTCACCCTAACACAAACAATATGGAAAAAGACAAACAACTACAATCAGACGTTTCCCTCTAAGCTATGGTCTATTCAAAACCAACACATGGTTTGTTTCAAAGAGCATTACACCCCAAAAACATGTCCCGCAGTCTTTATCTGAATGGCATTAAAAGTGCTCACCCACAATGATCCCATTTCAAATAACGGGGCCCAATGGCTGTTCCAGTGTCTTTATGTGATTCATTAAACAGGAGCCAAGGATGTATGTATGTTTTTAATGGGCCGGGTGCCATGCATGTGCCAAATCAAATAAATAAGTGAGCAGCCCAGCAGGCATCTAACACTCGTCATCTAACACTAGAAGAATAATGAGTGGTGGCCAGGGACTGAGCTCAGCTGTCACTCATGTTGGTGAAATAAATGATATTGCTGCAACAACACTTTAAACTGAATTCTGATTCTGCTCTGAATTTAAACAGTCTGGTTTAGTGCCAGGGTTACCTAGCTCTCTGAGAGACAATTCAAAATCGCACGTACGGCAATGGCCCATGCAGCAGCACAATATTGAACTCATTAGACAGCAAGCAAGGCCATTATTTTGATGATATTGGCAAACACAAAATAACAAAAACAAATATCCGGTTCCTGTTTACCAAACAGTAACGGATATCCACAAAACGAGGAGATTCAGCAGAGTCCAGGTACTTGTGGCTAATTATGTACATTTGACAGCATGTCTAGTGAGTTAATGAGATGTGTCTTGGTCCATATCAGTGATCAAATTATGGATGTCTTCAAGAGTAATTACAAGAACAGCGAGACAGACAGAAGAAACGCTAATTAGGTGCACAACTATAACCCCCATGTGTCAAAACAATAGACCATGGCCTTAAAGAGAATGTGCTGCAGGACAGTTTTACAATGGTAAGTAATGCTATCATTACTAGCCCCGCAGAGACCATTAGTCTACTATAGACACAACCAATTAAGTTGCAGAGGGCTATTAGGCGCAGCAAGTAAGTGTGGGAAGTGTACCTTTTCACCTTTTGGTCCAGGAGGCCCCAGTGGGCCCTGTGGTCCTGTGTGACCCTGTGACAACAAAAAGGGTCAAGAAAGAGTTTGTGAAAGACTGTGATTCATCCATATCAGTACAATACAAGTACAATACCCGCTCACAAGTGAGTAGTGTCATTCAATAACATGGTGTATGAAATATTACCCCAGATAAAAATACCTTCTCTCTATTGATCAAACATCAAATCTGGTTATTTCACCAGGTTATATTACACCTATACTGTTTTTCAATTCAATATTATTGTCAAAGATTCAAGCAAAATTCAAAGTTTGACACATCTAGTTCAGTGTGAGACAGTATAGGAGGCTTGAGCGCTACTTAGCTTCTCATGGTACAAAGTTACAAATATTAAATTTTCTACACTGTTGTTTCAATAGCAACAGAAAAAGATGGGTCCATGGCTATAAACAGTTAAAAAGCCTTTATTTTATTGGCTGTCCTTAAGAGAAGGTTAAAAACATTGATTGTTACCACCTTTTTGAACAGCCAACAGATTAAAGGCTTTCTAATGGTTTTGGGAGTGCCTGAGATCCCTCATTTTTATTACATCTTGTAATGAAATGTTTCATTACATCACTGTTATTAGGGGGAACTCTTACCTCATAACCTGCTATGCCTGGATCCCCTTGTTGGCCCATCCTCCCTGGAGCGCCCTATGGAAATTTATACATTTAGCCCACAACCAATGACAACCAATACATTTCCTTCCTTCTGTGGAGGTCTTACCACTGGCCCGATGGTTCCTCTTGCTCCCTTCTGCCCGACGAACCCTGCCTCTCCCTGTTCACCGATTGGCCCGGTCTCGCCCAGGTGACCCTGGTGACCCTTGCTGCCCTGGAGAGAGGCCATCATGGAGCAAGTATGCAGTGAGAGTATGAACTTCCACTGAGCAGCTGTGTGGGTACTTTGGCAATTCAAACATTTCATATTGAGTGTCTGTTTGAAAAGCACGTCCAATGTCATGCTCATGGAGGGCGCTGACCTCGTTGTTTGTTTACCACTACAGCAGACGGCCATTAAACCCGGCGCACAAGAGACAGCAGCTTGACAGACATGCAAGAATGACCGGTGTATTTCAGCAGCGAGTGAGTGGACCGACAAACCTTTTCTCCTGGTTTTCCTCTGTCGCCAATTTTGCCAGGTTTACCCTCTTGACCCTAGTAAAAGAAAATCGAAAGGGGTGTGTAAGTGGACAGACAGAGCAGTCTCTTCAGGGGAATTGAATGAAATGCAAGCTGGTAAGTGGAAGTTGGCTTAGACACTCACCCTTACACCCAGCAGTCCAGGAGGCCCAGGAGGTCCTTCCTTTCCTTTCAGCCCAATTGTACCCCTGTCTCCTTTAGCACCCTCTGGCCCAGCGTCCCCCTTTTCTCCCTGAGAGAAGAAGTACAAGTCAAGTGAAACCTAAAGGATAATGCAGTTCACCAACAATATTGGCCTATTTCAAATTTATTACAAAGCAGCCAAAGCCAGGGTCTGGGCCGGTCTGGTCTAATTTTTAATTAGCAAGTTAGAATATTCAAACTCTGAAAACATTCAGTAGAAGTACTTGTGTCACAACAAAAATTGGAGGCACTCATCACATCCCCATTAGGAACTTTGTAACTGTTACTTGTGGTAAAATCATCTGTTTGTTAACTCCCCAGTATAATCAAAGCTAACTTTCACAAACAAGTAATGTAGGATGTGTGGTTTTTACTATTAGACAGTTGGCACAATAGAAGGCCGCATGCTTCCGGTGATGATGGGTGTCTCCAAAAAGTGTTTAGAAATGTGGAGGGGACCTAACAATCTTCATCAAAATGAACTGATTTTCATCCCGCTAACAGTTAACAGCACTTGCTGCAAATCCCTCTTGAGCTGCAGTTTTCCATCCAGGAGCCTCACTGTGGCCAAGAAACCCAGAAAGTAGTTTACTATCCCGACTAACAGAAAATATCCTGTACATAATGGAGCTGTACAGACTCTCAGGTCGACTCTATTCTAATCCCCAGTGTTCTCTGTGCTCACGTTTAGCCTTGTAAGACACCTTCTCTCGGGCAAAAGCTGTTTGTGGGTCTGTCAGCCATACTTCCAGCAGCTTGGCTCTGACGGATACGCAGTCTTTTTGTGCTTCTCTGAATCCATTTTTTCTGTCACAACAATTGCCAGACAGTAGAGCTCTTAAAATAGGACTGCTATCTGTTTTCACTAAGCGTCGACAGAATGCAGCTCCAGCTGTACAAAGACCAACTTTTCACAAGCAATACTTAACTCGCTCTAATGACAATGAACTGCTGTTCCAGTAAACAATAGAGTTCATTGGGTCCACACAAATCCAGTTTCAGAGAAGATTTGATCAGTATTGGAATTATATTGATTGCTGGTCACAAGTTATTTGTCATTACATCAACATGTCATTTTCATGTACTGTACTAAGTTTGGTTAAATCACTCTTCTATATCAGTTAAGTTAGTGAAGTACAGTCAGCGTTGTGAGGTGAAGTCATGGTGAACCTAACCGTGTGAATACAGTGTGTATTATTTCCCATTGTGTATAATCTCCTTACTTACCTTGGCTCCATCAGGTCCACTTTGTCCAGCCTCCCCATCAATGCCTGGCTCACCCTGATAGAGAGAGCATCAACATATTACAGTTGCAATATGCTAAAGTGTTACAAGGGCAATAATCAGAGGAAGCAAAGAGAAGTGTGATAGTCCCTGATGCGCAGGCCAAAGCTTGCCAAAATAGTGGTTGAATATATTTTGAATGATTGAAAAAACAGATTTGCTACTTGGCTTGTCCTATCTTGCAAATGATGGGTCCATTTTTGAGTCTTTTCAAGTGTTTGCCAAGATAAATCCAGTGCACCTTAACCAAGTTCAAATATTTGAAACCATATTCCATTTTATTTTTGCCAATGTCTGCAGTCAGCCTTTTCAGATGCATGCATAAATGAACTGTGGGATACTCACTCTCTGGCCCATCAAACCCTGCTCCCCGATGTTGCCAGCTGGACCAATGGCACCCTGTCAGGCAGAGAAATACGACAGCAACGTCACTGATGCTGTCTTCATGGTGTACAACACAAACACGCTCAGACACATTTATCAGCATTCTGCAGCATGAAGAGAACCTCACCTTCTGTCCTGGTTCGCCAGGCAGACCCCACTCCCCAACCTTCCCTGGCGGCCCCTGCCAGAGAACAAGGATTGCCTTTAATATTGAAAGCTAAGGTGCAGTTCAGTGCTACAACAGAGGGTAACAAGTCCCAGCACCACCTGTGTGATCAAACTCACCTTCGGTCCCATCTCCCCCAGCGGCCCGATTGTTCCTGCTGGCCCCGTTGGTCCCTGAGATGAGAAAGCAGAGGCACCAATAAAATGGCGGTCTTCAAAGAACAGTTCCTAATCTCGGACAAACACATTTAAAAGTGACAGTAAAGGAAGAATGTGAAAAGGAATGAGAACCAGGCAGAAAGTGTGGATTTGTGGAGATAAGTTAATCTACGGGGCTGAGAGCCTTCAAAACACTGCGCCAAAGCTTCTGTAAGTGATGGAAACAGGGCTGCTGTTATAGAGACACATTCAGGCTACAATAAAGCTGCTTCTCCAGGAAAAAGATGGTGTAAATCAAATTGTCTCAGACTCACTACTCCTCTCCTTGTGTCTAAGAGACTTGGGCAGAATGAGAGAAAGAGGATTAGGCTCTTCAGGGCTTTTCGACCAGGGGATGGATTTCCAGGCAGCAGTGAATAAGACATGTCAAGACTGAAAATATAGAGTTTATATGTAAGGCTAAGACAAGAGGTGTGCAGAACGTTCTAGAGAGCTAAAGGTCATTATAGATAATGTGAAATTAAAGTCTCTACTATTCTGCCACCCCAGTCCCCCGGCCCCAAAATCTCATTTAATTGAACCAGACAGAGCAAGGCTCTAAATATGAAAACTATCACCATAGCCTGATACCAAAATTGGGAACCTATATAGTTGACACTCAGATACAGACAAATACTGTAACTTACTGGTTCCCCTGCAATTCCTTTGGCTCCCGGAGGTCCCGAAGGTCCTTGAACACCCTGGAAATAATACAGCCGTTTATAACACACACTACTACTATTCACACACACATGAATTCATGTTGAAGTGCTACAACACCCACTAGAATAACAGTGCACCACACAAGCTTCTCTTATCCATTTACTGTTCCCCAAAAAGTGTCCACCCCAAAATCAAGACTGACCTAAAAGAGACCTCTGTTAGCCCAATCACTTACTGGAAATCCCTTAGGCCCGGCTTCACCTGGCTCACCGATCTTTCCCTGCAGCAAAACAACACAAACAGAAAGATAAGTTGAACTCACAACAGATGAACAACAAGTTAGAGGCTCATGCTGTAGTTTGTTGTTGTATAATGTCAAACAAGACTAGGCTCTTTCTCTATGTTCTTGTGCGTTCTTGTGTCGTCCCTGACGCGTTTTACGTAACGTCTCACAGCTGAAGCACGACTCCAAACCAAAAGAACGCGGGACAGAGGACAGATCGATATGCACAAAGTTTACTTGCCAGACGAGGATGCACTGGACGGTGACTTGGCCAAAGAGAACAAGTGGGAAGACCCAAGATTCATTGCAAGAACAACGCATCACATCTACAGTACAGAGCCGGTTGAAACAGATGGGAAAATGCAATAGCTGTGCATCCTGCACGCCATGTCAAGCAACACAGCCCATCTCAAACTGTAAGGATGCTTTTCTGTGTTCACTTTCATGAGAAGTTTGTTCTCTCCAAGACAACTTGGGAAGATAGTAAAAAAAAAGTGTTGACTTGGCATGCATGGATTTGATATTTAGCCTCGATATTTGCTCTGTAACCTTGAGGACTTGAATGGACACGCGCCTGAGAGTCTAACCAGGATCAGCGCTAATAGTGCTAATAGTGTTATTGCTATTATGAAGGGAAAGCAAAGAAGCTTAACTCTTCTTACCATCTCCCCAGGGAAGCCCGATTTTCCTGGTGGACCATCAGGGCCCTGCAAAGAAAACATTCAACAGACTCTGCTCAAGACTTAACTTTCTTAAATCCCCCAGATTTAAACATTTCCCCGACTGTATGAAGTACCAGCACCATCAATATTTAAGACCCTTTGATTAAAGGTTCTGTTGTTGGATTTTGAGTTAGCAAAGTCTGTCCCTTAAAGATTCCTTAGATGTTAAAAATAGTCAACATAATTGGAGACTTTTGAACAAAGCTGCTTGTAAAAGTTTTCATGACTTTTTTCCCCCCCTTACTGAAACTTGAGGCTGAGCTGCTGTTTTGTTGCCTTTCTGTTTATCCTTGCTTTCCACTTTGACAGATTTGATGTGTGCAATTAGAGAGCTGACGGCTAAACATTGCTATCAGGCAGTATAAGGGAGTGTTTGGCAGATGGAGTAATGTTATCGATCAACAAAGACCCACACAGTTGAACTCAACATGAGGCTCTGAAGTGGATTTACTGACCGTTTTTTCCAACTTTGACCTCTTAGTGCTTACCTTCACTCCAGTAGACCCCTTCTCTCCCACTGGACCATCAGGACCCCTCGGACCCTGCGGAAAGAAAACAAGCTGTGATTGATGAATATCTCTGGAATAACTTGTCCTCTCACAGGCCTGAAGCACACGTGTTGTATCACGTGTAAACTCGATGAATTGCGGCTCTTGATCTAAATTTTGTCGTCCACATTTAGTAGAAATTGGGAGGCAATGCCCATGGCTTTATTACATACTATGGTTTAGGGAACATTGGAGAGACACCACAGATGATTGTGGCTCTTTTTGCAAATACTTGGCTTCTCCAAATTAGATCCGCAGTATGCCCAATCCACACTGCAGACTTTGTCCCCATCTTCTTTCCACACTCGCACAAAGTGGGGTCGTGGTATTCAGCCACTGCACACTGGGGATATTGTACAGTAGGCTTTTGAAAAGGTCATGAGTGGGTCTGAGTCCTATAGCTGACTCATCCTTGCCTCTCAAATGGTACCAAAGTGTCCACTGCCAGGGAACATTAAAGGAATGAGTGTGTCTTTTGAGGGTTGCTCATGTAAGTGCTATATATACAGTAGATCTAAATAAAGCCAATGCAGAATACAGTTCTAACTTATATAAGGCCTTGATGTTTCCACTGCTGCTAGGCAATTTAGCAGGGGTTGAAGAGTGTGGATAAAGTCCCAAGAGGAAGAGTGTTCACTGGTCAGTCTAATGGGGTCTATGGAGTTTTCTTATTCGTTGGTGTTTGGAGCGAGAGTAGAGACGGGCCACTGCTGTTGCACAGTTTGAGTCCAATCGTCTATTTTAGACCACACTACAAAAAATATCCTTCTTGATGACTCATTTGGTCTAATACTGAGTCTTATTTTAACTTTTTCCAATGCACGTCAATTTGTTTCAAGAACTTTCTCAAATCAAGTTGTATCATCTTGATACTAGTGGAGTGATTCGCCTCATTTCAAGATATTGTCAAAAAAATGATTGAAAACAGATGAAACTGCATTGGAAACCCTGAAATTATCTCAACCCATTGCCATTTTGTTTACTTGTTTTAGGAAGATTAGATTTTAAAAACTCAAAACCTGACTAAATGACTTATTTAGATGGATATGTTTTATATTGTGCAGATATTTACTATCGCCTCCACCCCACCCTTCATTTTGTTTGAGAAAACCACAATCAGTTCTGCTTCAGATCCATTCAGCCAGAACAGACGCATTGGCTGGATGCTCACCCATTTCCACCGGCTTTCTTTGAAATTGCGCCAATATTAGGATTTTAGGCCGAGAGACTGAGCGTTCTGTTGAAACGCCAGAGATAAAAAGGGCCATGGATTATTTGATGATAACGATTCGCTTAGACATCCGAGAGATGCATCACCTGCTGAAGGTTGGAGAGATTTCAGTGCTTAAAATCAGATGAGTCAGTTTGAGGTGTGTGTGTGTGTGTGTGTGTGTGTGTGTGTGTGTGTGTGTGTGTGTGAGTGGGATGTTTTGACAAAGTTGAATGACATGATGCTGAAGTATGACTAAACCCTCCAAAAGTAACATACAAAATCATGAAAGCAAACACAAAATAAACAAATCGGATTGGATACACCATACAAATAGCTGTCACTTTTTCCTTGGAAATGCTGTCATCTGTTTTATGTGCTGTACATATTGCTTTTTGTGGATTTTTCTGAATCACTGTTGTTGACTATGTAGCAATATACATGGGTCTGGTTTTTAAAATGTAAGACTTCTAATGCTATTTCTGTTATTCGTTTGGAAATAATAGCAATATTTTATATGCAAAACTCTGGACACAGGTAGAGACTGTTCCAAGTTTTCAAAATAAAAGCCGTTCGTGTTTTTTTTCCTCTCATCTAGTCTTTCTACTATTAAGAATTACTTTCCACAGTGTCTCACAGCGCTTCATCTCACTGGTCTAAATTCTATTTTCAAAAGCCTTGATGTAATTTTCAGCTATTATAGTTATTAAATATTAAATTTGTGACTGCTTGTGATGTCAGGGGAGCCATGTAAAACCAATCTACAGAATTAAATGCCTTAATCATACCACTTATTCATGTTAGATCAATTATTCATCCAGTCCAATGATCCTGCTGTGCAACCAAGGGCTATTTTCCCAAATTAAAAAACTGAATTCTGGGAAAGCCAGCTAACATTGGAATTATGATGTGCTTTTTGCAGACACAGCCATGCCCACACGTTTTCATGTACAGAAACTCCAGGGCGTTTTACACAGCAAGATGTTGGGACTCATGAACTTTACCAACAACCAGAATCTGATTATACTATTTTGGTATTTTAGGGTGAGCACCAATAGAGAAAGTTAGATTGGATATCAGAGGAAAGGGGTGTTGGTGAGATCGGTACCTCATAATACGATTTATCAAGCTTTTTTTTTTTTTTTTTTTACTTATGTCTACATAGTGATATAGTTTAATCCAAAGACTCCTTATTTTACTTTGGTGACATCTTTGGTGCTCAGCGCTCATTGCTGTGGTGTTTCTGCACTGCACTTCCCAGAAAGCACCTGTCAATCAATCAGTGTGGCTAGTTCAGCCATGGGTGGCTATTGCTGCTCATGCTAACTACCCAGTTCTTCTTTCTTCGTCTATTTATTATTATTAATATTATATTATATATTATTATATTATTTTCCAAACAACCTGCTGTTGCTGCTGCTGTATCTTACCCGCCGGCCTTTGGGTCCTCTGATGCCGATAACTCCGCGTGAACCAGGAGGCCCCTGAATGTGGGTGAAAACATATTCTTAGAGTATGACTATATGTGAATGTATGCAACAATAATAATAATAATAATAATACATTTCCGGCTATTTGTATAGCGCTTTTCTAAATACTCAAAGACACTTTACATATTAAACGAGATGCACAAAACACATAATACAATATCAATGAATAAGACAGAGAATAAAACATTTCAGATAGGGAGAAAGACAAGAAAGTTAAAATTGAAAGACCAGGAGGCCGGAAGAAAGTTAGAGATTAAAAGCAGTGTACATAAGAATCATAGCTGGATCTGTCATGCGATGCAATATCCTTCTACATTTTCTTTGGTCCACCAATAGCTATACTCTATCGTATTCTGTGTCTCTATTAGACTATTAGGTCAGTCATGTGGTCCACCTTTGATATGATGGAAGTTTAGATTAAGTTTAAAGGTAGTAATGTATCCCAGAGTTTCCTGTACCATTTAATTGCTGGGTCACCCTGCTGTAAAGTGATGCTAACCCTAAACAAATGTTATCCATACAAGTTTCAGCGGAGAGTTTTAGTGTCACACAATGGTTTAAATGTTGTTTCAGAGGCTTTTCCATCCTGCCAAGAGTAAAATTTTGTCAAAAAACACTGAATACTTGTTGGCATGAAAATGGAAATGTTAAAAGATATTGAATATTGGCACATAATATTGCTATCAGCAATTTCAATATCTGTATCTGTATTGGCGTTCAAAACCCCATATCGGTCGAACCCTAGGCTGTATAATTACCCACTAACAACAACAGAGCTTTATAGCCAGAGATTGTTCAGTGTCTGTGTTTTCTGTGACCCAGACAACGGCACTTCATTCAGTCAGTTTCACATCCAAGAGGAAACTGTTAGGAAGTCGCGATCCAAACTTCTGCTTTCAAAGATATATCTGGGAAAAGTCGTTACAGCAGACTGCGGAGATGGAAACAAGCGTAAGAGTCGAAGAGTCAGGAAGATAAAGAAGAGAAGAACAAGGAGAGTGAGAACACAAAGACAAGGACGAGAACAAGAGCGGAGCAGCAAGTTGGCTGGGTGCAAAGACCCGCGATAAACTACAAGGACCGGGAGTTTGAGTGCACTTTAAGACTGGAACTCACTGGGATCCCTTGTGGTCCGGGTGGGCCGCTCTCTCCAGGCGTTCCAGGGTGACCCTGATGGAGAAAACAACACAAGTCAAATAACAAGTGAACCTGAGGAAGCAACAAGCCAAACGTGTTGTTCGCTCATTTTATCAGCCTATTTTGCAAATGCTATAAGAAAAATAAAGATGTGAGTATTATTGTCAGCAGTCTAACAGTGTGCGGTTGGATCATTTCTTTATATAACTCAAATAATATGTAGATTCTTTAAATTAGCTCTCAAATCTGTGATGAAACTGGATGGATTTTTTTACCCAGATCATAGATGACTGTTGTTTGATCACTATGTGGCCAACTGAGAAAGCGTTTTAAAAACTTCTGCTCTCAGTTCAGCCTCTCCAAGCGCATCGCACCCCGTACCCTACCCACTTAGAGTTGAACGCCCCCCTGGGAGGAGAGACGGGGTCCAGACTTACTCCTTACCATCGCCCCCTTTTCCCCTGGTGGCCCGGGGAGGCCCGTTTTCCCTCGGTCCCCCTGAAGAAGCACACACCACTGTTAGAGCAATGTCACACGGCACGCCGACAGAAAACACTACAGCAGATTAAAACGGATGCTGGGCGACGTAAATGTGGATAGCGACAAAGTGTGACAGATAGAGACCGCCGCTGACCTTTTCTCCGGCGATGCCTGTCTCACCAACAAGCCCGATGAAACCGGGGAGTCCCTAGGGAGCAAATTTGAGAAAACATGCCTTCTTATTTCCTCTTAGTTCTTATTATTCCATTACTGTTGTTATATTTCTCATAATCGGCTGCAGAGCTATGGGGTACCGACAAAACAGACACACACACACACACACACACACACATGCACACACACTGCATCGAGCTTAAATCAGCAGAGAGAGAGAAAAGCCTTTACCCTCTCGCCAAGCTTTCCGACCTCGCCAGTTATCCCGGTCTCGCCCTACAGCAAAGGAGCCAATTAGCATATCACAAACTTATTCATGCCTTTCTTTTTTAGTTAAAAAATCAGTAGAAATGTGCTTAGAGGCCCGTTCCCCTGTGGTAAGGGAGAATTAACATCTAATTTACACATATTCAGATGATGCATTATCATAAAAGAGAGCCGGGGAGAGACTGTTCAGCTAAAGATGACAGGGATTCGGCAGTGGATGTGCTCCCTATTAGGTCTGACCTTGAGTCCATCTGGGCCTGTCTTTCCGGGGAATCCCTGCCTCCCAGGTCTGCCCTGAACAGAAAGCAAAAATGACACATAGAAGTGTACCGCAGGTCCCAAGAACAAACAATAAAAGTCACTGTCCTCTGTAAAAAAAGGTGCAGCCTGTGAGTCTGTTGTCCCTCAAGTGGCCGCGGCATAAAACAAACCAACAATTGATGCCGAAAGACAAAACATCCCTTTTAGAAATTCAACGATCCATAAATCCATCAAAGCTCAACAAAGAGCCATTTGCAGCATCAAAGGCTGCATATTACTCACAAAAGTCATTGGGTCAATTGTGTTTGTTTTCAGTAATCATTTGTGGGTTATACACTTTGGGAGATGGCAGATTGGACTCAACTATTGCCAGAACAGAGAGGACAGTCTGGATGAGTTTGATTGGAAGAGTCTACAGCTATTGTTTAGCCTGGGACTGTTCCAGACAAACACTTTTTTTTTAGATCATGATAGTCACTGTGGGTTTCATTATACTGCATTGTACTAGTACAAAGCAATCCTATTTGTTTCTTACAAAGTCTAAGTTTGGCTTGGATGCCTCTATATTCAGATGTTTATGATTACTAAGACAGAATATAAATCTATCTACAGTGGAGAGATCTGACTTGGAAATATAGTTAACAAGTGGGACAGAGTTATTTCATAGTAGCCAGTCATTCAATATATTTTATGACATATTGTTTTACTTCTCTAATAGATGGTAATACATTATGTTATTGTCAGTGTTTGGGAAAATTGTTCCTTTTCCAGAAAAAGCAGATATTTTGACTGCTTCATCAAATAAATAAATTATATTTAGCCAAATGAGTGGGACCCTGTTTCCTTTGGTTGAAACTGAAAGGGGTTGTTTTTATAATCTATCATACTTGACAGTGATGAGTTTTTTATGACAGAAAAGAGCCTAGCAATTTGCTAACCAATCTGGTGATATGAATACACACCGTGTCTCATATGTGTCTTTCAAAATAGCTTCAGAACAATAGAAAGATGTTTCTGCCAAAGGCTTACCATATATTACTGGCCATAGTTATTCCGGCAAAGCTAAACTTAGGCAGAGACACATGGCCCCCTGGTGTGTCATGTGTGGTGTGGTGCGGTGTGTGGGTCCTACACTTAACTGTGCTATTGTGTTTTCTAATTGGTCTGGAGCTGCAGGGCTTATCCAATCAGCACTCACCTCGAGTCCAGAGGCTCCAGTTGGCCCAAGTGGTCCCTCATCACCCTGTCAAGAAAAGGGTGGCAAAAGGTCAGTGGAAGAAAAAGTGCTGTATTTTGCTGGTTAACAGAGGAGATATAACAAACAATATAACAAAGTGAAACCCACCTCAAGTCCAGGTGTTCCCCTTGGACCAGGTAAGCCTCTTGTCCCTGGCTTCCCCTGTACAGAACAACACAGGAGGTTAGCTTCCACTTCACTTCTGCTGCACGAGGTTTGGTATATCAAGTAATGTCACTTTACTAACCTTTGGCCCCTCAGGGCCATTTTGACCCGGTGGGCCAATGTCACCCGGAAAGCCCTGGGAAGATACCAGAAAATGTTTTCACCTCAACAAAGCAGCATGCTCTTCTGCATGTAGGATTGCATACAGTTATGTTGTTCTATCCAGAATGCAGCGTTTGGTAAACAGTGTGTCTTACCTCCGGACCAGGAGGGCCAGATGAACCATCAGGGCCTTTGTCACCAGGTTTACCCTAGGAAATGTCAAAAACCTTGATGTTATCACATTCCTCTGTAAACTCTGCATAACTTTCACAGAACTGTTGAAAAATTAAAGATACTGTGGCCCAGATTCACTGAAGGTTTGCAGGGAAGAGCGTGCACTATATCACCAAAATGATCAAATCAGAATGCCATGCTGTTCACTGTGTACAATGAGTGGAAAGCTGCCTAATAGCTCTGGTCAAAGAACAAAGCTTCTTTATTCCTGCCATGCTCATGCAAATGTAAGTTATATGTAAATCTCATTATTTTTACTAACACTTGGCAACACTGACTCCTCCACATTATTGTAGCGCATATAAGATCGTAAAGACTTTGCTCAAAGAGTTTGGTCATTCACAACGGCCGCTGTCACTGCTGCAAGACACTGGCATCATCGCCAGAAAGTCAGGAAAGCGAGGGAAAGAGTTTTCCATCCTAAAATCTCAGATCAGAGAATGCTCCAATTATAAAGGGCACTTTAGGGCACGAGGGTGCCAGGCTTGATGGATTAGTCTTCAAGCTGACGCATGTAATTTGTACTTGGAATTTGCCTGTGCAGTGCTCTTTTTAAAGAGTTGTTTTTGCCACAGCTTGATTTGCATATATTTTTTTAGTGAATAAGACAAAAACTGCACTCTTAGCTCAAGTAACTGAGACACAAAAAATGTGCAAATTGCAACAAAATCTTGCTGAATCTGGACCTATGACTACTCACGGGCCTATGGGCTACTCTGTACTCTGCACTCCTGTCAAACGGTGGATTTGTGCTACTGTAGGTGTTTGCTAGGTGTAGTTCCAATCATGTTGCAACAACAGGCCGGATAAATAGCCATGCTTGTATGGGGTTTCCATGTCAACAACTAGATGATTGTGGTCAACACTGGATGATGTTTTGCCAATCGTAGGAAATTAACAGCCTTCTCGCAACTAGTTTCAGTATTCTGGTGAGTGTGGGAAAGTACCTGTGGTCCAGGTTTTCCACGAGGACCTGGCAACCCAGGTGAGCCCTGGATACCCTGAATTGTAAACAAGCCAGAAAGACAAACAAGTGGGCTGGGTGTCAAGAAAAAAGTTTCACATAAATTAACATGCTGGTCAGCTATACTGTAAAAACTATGAAGTGAGAGTGAAAAGAAATACCTTGTCCCCTTGGAATCCGCACTCCCCCGGCTCTCCTGGTAAGCCAACTTCCCCCTGAGAAAAGAAAAAAAAAACAAAAAAAACGGCATGACAACAGTAATCAAAATGTTGACAGAAATGATTCAATCAAACATGAGCCACCAGAGTGCTGAGCCACACAAGACATGCATGATAGCTTTGTGTCATCTGCTAGCTTCTACAGAGAAGGTAGATACAGTTATGTGATGTGGTCGTCTCTAGCATGCTTGGATTCAGATGGTTAATAGACTAAGAAAGACATATGCAGATCACCTTATCACCTTTCAGTCCTGGTTCCCCTGGGTTTCCTGGTACTCCCTTGGAGGAAAAAAATAAACAAAAACAGAAACACGATGAATGAGCAGCGCTGGAATTTCCCTATTAAGTCGGGGTTTACATACTCGGGCTGCGGAACAAGACGTGGTGGGAGAGACCAAACTTTTAACCCAAAGTGCACAGATTTGATCCCAATACCAGCCATGCGTCCCGTCACAGCAACACACTGAGCCCCTGTCTGCTGAAGTACTGTAAGATGTTCTGGATAACAGCATCAACTGAACCGCTAAAATGTAAATGGTTTACACACCCGGGCATCTATCCGACTCCCATTACACCCAAACCAAAGCCAGACGGGGGACATAATTTACCTTCAGTCCCGGCGGTCCTGGTAAGCCCATCATGCCTACAGGACCCATGTCTCCCTGCCACCAACAACACACAGAAAACACATACTTATAACACTGAATGAGCACATACCCCCCTGCTACCCCGCTTCCCATTATAATCCAATTTCAACATTTACCACAGTTCATCAGCGAGCTGCGACTCTGTTCCCTTTCATGTCAGCTACAGTTACGCCTAATATCACAGAACAGACGGCAAACCTGGAGAGACTGAGCTGAATGTGCCTATAGAAGGATCTGGAAGCGAGGAGGATGTAACAACAACAGGGCTTTTAATACTCACAATAAGACCAGGGACTCCACATGGGCCGGGAGCTCCCAGCTCACCCTAGGAGGGAGAGAGAGAGAGAGAGAGAGAGAGAGAGAGAGGGAGAGCAGATTGCAAAGGTTAAAGGGGCTCTATTCAACACAAACGCTGTCAGAGAGCGGTGTAGAGCTGCAGGGGGCCATGATATAGAAAGCGGGCGCATGCATGTACACGTGTGTGTGCACGGTACACTGTATGGGCGCGCATGTAAGTGTGCACTGTGCCCGGTCCGCACACGCTTCTATATGTACAAGCGTGTTTCTCCGCCGGTAGTTTGAGTAATGTATCGCCCCAGTCTTTAGCATAATGAATGAGCGCCTGGCACTGCACACAGAGAGGCTTGTTGTCCAAATTATCTTCCCCCACGGCCACATGCCATGCCCACATCCTCTCCGAGCAACATAACCAATGAGAGAGAGAGCGCGAGAGAGAGAGAGGAAGAGGGAGAGAGAGAGAGGGAGAAGGGAGAGATGGATGACACACAGCCCAGTGTGGCCTTCCTGCCCCCTCTTCCATTTCCCTATGAATGAAAGGAGATGAATTCAGCCAAATGGAACATCCCCTCTTCCCTCTGGAGAGAGAGGAAATGAGGCCCGGAGAGGTTCTCGGAGGTCAGCCAATCACAATCTAACACTAAACCTGTCAATCGAGAGCCGCGAGGGTCAAACTAAGGAGAGAAGAAAGGCAAGTGAAATTGGTGATGCTGCCCTCATTACAGTTTTTCTCAGTCGCTTTGGTACATTTCTCGAATCATCCTCGACATTTGCAAAACAGTAAGTGCATTTCTCAAAACAATTCGTACAAATAGCAAAACACCATGGATTACCTGCAAAAGCCAGTCTCTTGCTCAAAATCCTTAGTTCATCTCTCAAAAGTAAATATCTGTGTCAATGAACATGTCAGTGCCATCAGAATGACAAGTCCTTGTGTCATTGTGTACGGATAAGACAGTCAAATTGCTTAGTCATGTTGTCAATATAACAGTGTACTCTGGAGGGATGTTCTGATGTAAACTATGGCTAAAGTTTTGAAGACAATTATTGTAAATTGTAAGTTACACCTTAGTGTATGTGGGAGATTGATTGCAAGAGACTGAACAAGATTCACATTTACGCCTTTACTGTTTGTACTGTAATTTGTTGACAGACCATGTCATTGCGATACATAAAAGAAAAAGACACAACTGTTTTACAGCACTGCATAGCACAAAGGAAAAAAATACAAAATTAGAAATGTAAACATAGGAAACACCCTTAAGCAGAACTGTACATGCAGCGCTGTATGGGGAATTACAGTGCAGTCTTTCTATACCTAACGTTCTTGTCTTGTAACACTGTGTTGTGCTCTGTCTATATATACTTGCCAATTGAAGGTTCATGAGATGCACCTCTGAGCTATTTTAGAGAACTGGTTGATCACTGGTTGATCTAACGCTTCACACATTCCCCTTCATTAGTGAGAATCAAGTCAAGATTCACCTGAGAGCAATTCATCAATTCAGGACACATTTATAAAAAAGGTCTT
This sequence comes from Centroberyx affinis, assembly GCF_046629955.1. NCBI lineage: Eukaryota > Metazoa > Chordata > Actinopteri > Beryciformes > Berycidae > Centroberyx > Centroberyx affinis. The sequence goes on along the minus strand of NW_027278852.1, from coordinate 91,747 downwards.
ATAGAAATGTATAGAAAATATGCTTGACAGATTATGACAACTGGTTCAACCATTTTGCATGTAATGACTTATGCAATGAACTAATGCCTAGATGTTTTGGGGAGTAAGACTATTCAACAGAGAACCAGTATAATACATTTTGATCAACATGACATAAGCAATTGATAATGTAGGAAACAGCAGACAATTGTACATAATCATTTGCATGAATGTGCGAAAGCATTTGCAATTTGTTCAAAAGAATGAGAAACTGCTTTTATGATGTGCACAAGTGACTAGATGATGTGGAGGTTGAACAAGTACTTTTGAGAATTTCAATTCTGATCTGAGAAATGTACCAAAGTGACTGAGAAAAACTGTAATATGGATTATGACGGGTGACTGACTGACTGACTGACTGACTGACTGACTGACTGACTGGCTAACTATCTAACTAACTGACGGATTGACTGACTAACAGACTGACTGGCTAACTAACTAAGTGACTGGCTGACTGACTGACTGACTGACTAACTAACTAACTGACTGACTATCTAACAGAATGACTGACTGACTAACAGACTGACTGACTAACTAGCTAACTAACTAACAGACTGACTGACTAACAGAATGACTGACTGACTGACTAGCAGACTGACTGGCTGGCTGACTGACTGACTGGCTGACTGGCTGACTGGCTGACTAGCTGACTGACTGACTAGCTGACTGACTAACTAGCTGACTGACTGGCTGACTGACTGACTGACTGATTGGCTGACTGACTGATTGACTGACTGATTGGCTGACTGACTGACTGGCTGACTGACTGACTGACTAACTAGCTGACTGACTGACTGGCTGACTGACTGACTGACTGACTGACTGACTGGCTGACTGGCTGACTGACTAACTAGCTGACTGACTGACTGACTGGCTGACTGACTGACTGACTGACTGATTGGCTGACTGATTGACTGACTGATTGGCTGACTGACTGACTGGCTGACTGACTGACTGACTAACTAGCTGACTGACTGACTGGCTGACTGACTGACTGGCTGACTGACTGACTGGCTGACTGACTGACTGACTAACTAGCTGACTGACTGACTGGCTGACTGACTGACTGACTGACTGACTGCACAGATTTGCCTCACAGCCACGCTTATGCAGAAGCAAATTTTCTTGTTGTAAAACAATATGCAAGTCAGCTCCAAATCTGCAACTAGATTGTTTTGTTGTTGATTTTTCAGAGATAATGCCTTGGCCTAATTGGATCTACAGTAAAGCACATCAGTAATGTTTTGGAACATTCTGTTAAGGCTGTACCTGTTATTGGGTAAATGTTATTGGTGTGTGACTGGGCCGATGAGTGAATGAAGGGGTGCATGTATCCAAGTTCTTTCACTTACTGGGTTCCCATCCGGGCCAGGGGGTCCCCTCTCTCCAAAGTCACCAGGAAACCCCTGAGCACACACACAAACAGGGTCGTCATGTAACCAAATGGTGCTGAGTGGCTTTATCAGATTTACATTTCATGCTTGTCAGAGCACACATGTTGATGTTGAATCTATTTACATATGACATGCTCCATCTGTGAGTGTCACACCAAACACATAGGATCAACAAAGTGTTTCCCAAAACAGAAGTTTGCAGAGTAAAGCCAAGCAAATCCCAGCAAATGCGCTCCCAGCGCTTCATTCCTGGGAGACCGGCAGGAAATTCCATGGCTGAGTGTTTCCGAGCGACGGAGTGAGTGTGTGTGTGTGTGTGTGTGTGCACGCTGGCAGGCAGCGCTCGGCAGTCCGCGAACCAACCCCCAGGACTTGCCTCACTGGCCCAACAAAAACTGCTTGGCCCAGGAATTGCTGACGGGATCCTTTTTTTTCGCTTGTCGTTCGTAATTCCATTATAGAAAACAGAACAAGAGGCGTGACGCGACTGCGAGGCCACACGCTCAACGTGTGCTTGTCAATGTGCCAAGGTCAACAGCATGCTACCGCACATCGCGGCTCGGCACTCGCCCACAGAAGGCGAGCTACGGTTAGATAGATGATGAATGGCGGAATAGCAGTGAGGTCTCTCTCTCTCTCTCTGTCTGCAGAGTGAGATGGAAAAAAGACAGATCAGATGAAAGTATGAAGACCTCAGAGATGGCATGAGATAGGATTGTTTTGTGTGGCAGAGTGCTGATTTAGAAACATTAGGCAAATGTGGATAAAGTAATAAGCGGTAATTGGAGCAATGTGAAGCCCACAGGAAATGTGGAAAAGTTTGCCTCCTTCCAAAAATGTCAATAACTGATTTGGTCTGATCAGAAACACATGCATTCCCAAGTCTTTGTTCTCGTATTGACAACAACTTTGAGTGATGTTGGTGAAACTTTTTCTCATCGTGTGATCTGTCCAATGACAGTCCTGCCGTTTTGTCACGTGCAAACTATAAATTCACAAGGTAAAAACATAAATCCAAGGACTCAACAGCTTTCCAACTATGAGGTTGAGACAGGAGGGGAAGAGCTGGCAAGGCACTTTTTCTAAAATATACAAAGTCTCTGAATTGGCTTTTTTGTGGCCCAGGTTGTAGTGGTTGAGACCCTGAGTCACATGTTCCTCTGCTGGATCAAATCCCACCAGATCCTTCCCCCCTTCTGTGTGACCTTCTCAGATTTGCTGCTGACTCAGTAAAGAAAAGAAATCTTATGCAAAGTGACTGCCCACTCTTTATAACAGAAAAAAAAGAGAAATGGCTTTCTCATGACTTGGCTGTTCTGCCTCAGTCTTTGTCGCTGACCATCGGTGCCTAATAAAAACACATGTACAAGCAGACTGGGCCTGGGAAAATATCAGATTTACATGGGTGGTTATGAGCAGTGTTAGTATTTTCCATGTAAGCCTGGCAGGATGGGAAATTCACTTCCAGGCGCCAATGACGATAGACTTCCCTGGTCTGTGGGTAGCGACTTCGGAGAGCCAAACCCACAACTGACACATTATATTATCATATTGCTCTAATGGAGAAAAGACACTGTCCTTCACTAACCATACCGTATAAAACACAGTGTTTCCTAATCAACTTCAACCAGAGAAAATTACAATCATAGAAGATTTATGGATAAGCAAAGCAAAATATTTCAATTACTCACTTCAATGCGATGTCAATAATTTCTAATTTGAAGAGGGCATTAACTGAGAATGCGGATGTGATACGCCTATGCATGAATGTTTTAGTGTTGCCAATGCCTTCAGCCTATTGATAAACTATACTGTTAAAGGTGCAATAAGTAAGACTCCTTCTGTCCCATAGCACAAAGTGAACATAATATATCTGGAAGGGGGTTGATAGGGTTGTTGATGAATACCAATAACTCAGCGATTACTTTCAAAAAGCCTGTACTCTCTGTTTTGGAACGACCCCAACCCCCCCCCTCCTTCAAACTCACTCTGGATTAGAGTCTTTCTTGAAGAGTAATGGTCATGTAATACACTATAAAGTACCCATGACGCTAAGAGAGACCGTAGATCAAGACAAAACACTCTCAATTTCATGCTGCGGCATTAAAAAAAAAAAGGTTGTCTGAAAAGTATGTTGAGAGAAAACTTTACCGGCCTACCCATCTTGCCCTTCTTCCCATGAACGCCAGGAATTCCCTGGAAACAGAGAAGGACAGAATGGAGTGAGGGAGAGAGAAATGGATTACACAGCAAAAAGGGAGATAAAGGAGTGTTTAAAGTAAATAAGATTGAAGTTATTGGACAAAAACAGTAAGCAGATGTCGAAATACTTGGCTCTACAAGAGACCTGGCACTAAAACCCCAAGAGATTTGGCACTACTTTTCTAATCCACTGCCCTGGAGGTTCATGGGTGCTTGAGTCCTGGCTGGGTTAACACACAGCAAATTTGATTCCAGCTCCTACATATTAACCTTATCCAAAACAGTTTCGCCTCAGGCTTGCTCCTATGTAAATATTGTGAGAGGGACCTAGTGTTACCCTGGGCATATAGCGGCGGTTTAGAGGAGCGTGCCCACTGCTAGTATTTCATGAGTGGAAGCTATTTCTATTTCACAACAATTTTGGCTCATGGAGAGTCGTATAATGCGACCCAGAAGACGTTTTCACGCTCGCAGCCGCTGATACTCACTCTTTCGCCATCAGGTCCAGGAAGGCCAAAAAGCCCAGGGACGCCTATGTGACCCTGGACGGATGAAGAAGAAGAAGAAGAAGAAGAAGAAGCAGAAGAAGAGATGGAGGGGAGGAAGAGACAAGGCAAGGAAAGATGGGAAGAGCAGAGATGACGGACAAAGTAAAGACCTGTTAGATGTCAGCATGTCTAAGAAAAAAAAAACCTCAACAAAGACTTCGGCCGGGACGCTTCGGTCCGCTCCGACATCGCCAGCCAGTTTGTATTTAGGGTCGGCCGGGCGGTCTTGAAGAACCAAGCCTTGAGGCAAGTGTATATGCCCATGGACTGCATGGTGCTGGCTTCCACGATGTAGTCCAAGGGCACATACCCTCACGTCAGGGATCTCTGAAGACTCCTGCTGGCCTGCTCAGTGGAAGGAGAGAGAGAGCGGGGCAAGCCATAAGACGGCAGGAACGATGAGATTACAAGGAAATAAAATGAAAAGCTAATTTCCTTAGTTGTTTTTTTTTTTTTTTTTTCTTTTTTTTTTTGCCGTCAAACACTTCAAACGAGAGATCTACAGCATTCACATTTCAAGCATCCTTTTAATTACCAGAGATCAAACATCAAATATATATTGCCTTGACGGATTTATACTTAATCAAATAAATCCATGCTTAAGCTGTATTTTGCACAAACTGTACTTACCCTGGATCCTTTAGGCCCCAATTTCCCTACAGGCCCAGGTAAACCCTACAGGCAAAAGATGACAAAACACATTCCTGTGGTTACAAACAGTGGTGGAACTTAATGTGTATGGCTGTCAAAGCACTTGTGTATATGCATCGGAAAATAGAAAAACATTTTGTTATGGCATATCTAACTGGGTCAAAATTTATAACTGTACGATAGGCATCAACTTTATCTAGACTTCCTTTTCAGAATTCAAATTAGCCTCTTGGCGGGCGTTTGCAGTGTGAAACGCTTCAGCAGCATTCACATCAATGGATCAGCGGCGTTTCCAGCAAATCCACCGGCACAGAAAATCTCTCCCTCTGTAAACTCTAAAGATCAGAACTCAGCAGAACAGAGTTCCCCACAAGCAAGATGCAGCGTCTTGACATAAACCTACAGCTCTGGTGATTCACGGCCAACAGATGGTGGGGGGTGCTAAAACCTAATCCATCACACACCGCTAAGTGTCTATAGGGATCAGAGTTCTGACATAGTAAGTGCGCTAAAGCACAGCGGCAAACACCGAGACCCGTGCCTGAACTCCAGCTTATCGTAAACAGTCGAGGAGCGCGAGTGACTGAACGGTTTTCCAGCTGTTTTGTGAGTTCAAAATTTGCTTATAGCTAAGAGGAAACAGGTTTCAGAAATGCAGAGAACCTCAAACACTCCCCAGCTTTGACTTCTTTAAACTTTTCAAACACTATTCCCAGAAGTGGGACACAGTTTGAGTTTGGAAAGACAGCGGAAGCTTATTTGTACCCGGGGATCGCTGGCATTAGTCACACTTTTATTACCTTTTCTTTCTTCGGGGGTAGCACTCGCTGTGGAAAACCTTTTGACATTTTATTTCCTGACTAGATCAGGGGCATCCGTTCCTCAATTTCTACCGCAGGTGTTTCTCGACAGCTTAGAGCTGTTTATCGCTCTTTCAGACCCTTTTTTTTTTTAAACGTGAAGTTGTTCTTTCTATTTTGGTTCCATCCAATGTGGGTTTTTGAAAGGCGATACTGATATTTTTGGATTGAAGCTGCAGTCGATATTTCGTGCCAGTATTCAATATTTTTTAAATTGGTCTATTTTCACACCAAAAAGTTCCTTAAAAATACAAGGATTCAACAACATTGACTGGCTGATGTCCATTTTTTATTAAAAGGCCAATATTAAAAAAAATTGAATTCACAGTACAGTTGACACGCTATTCCCCATTTATTGTTTTATCTTTCTGTGTGTGTGCATATGTGTGTGCGTAGGTGTGTGTATGTACCTGTGTGTGTGCATATGTGTGTGTGTGTGTGTGGCCCTGCTCAACCAGCACCGCAACACTAGATTTACTGCACCTGCCTGCCAGGATAACCTTTGGCCCCAGGGCTTCCATCGTCTCCCCGTTCGCCCTGCAGAGAGAGAGAGAGAGAGTGAGAGAGAGAGAGAGACAGAAGACAGAAATGAGTATCAGAGGAGGGCAAGAGAGTGAAAGAGAGGGAAGGAAAGAAAGGAAGAAAGAAAGAAAGAAAGAAAGAAAGAAAAATATTTATAATCAGTTTTATTGGCCCAGAAAGTTTGCTCATACAAGGAAGTTGCTCACATAGGTCACACTAACCATAACACAACACAACATTATAAAAGTCACATATAAACAAAATCAAAAATAGAAAGTTAGGAAAAAAAGCTAATATATATGTATTCTTAGTCTGTAAAAAGTTGTATATAATTTAGGAAATAGGTTTCCTTTCTGTACAATATGCAGGAAAAATAAATCAAGAATGCGAGAAAGAAAAAACAAGCGTCCATCGGTTCTATAGTAAAATCTAAATCTGTAGGCTTTTAATACAGACTTGTTTAGTCAAGTCAGTACTGCCTAAGGAAAGCGGCGCCACTATAGACACTGGCACTCTGACCATTAAATTAAGCCGACAGTAAGTGCTGTTACAGTGCGGTCGAGCCACATGCTGTTTGACTACTGTGCGCTCAGCTTCGTCTTAATATGTTTGTCCTCATCAACACACGGCGTCCTACATGAGTCACTTCTTCCATGTGGTGAAACCAATCCGAACGCATCCCTCCGAAAGAATGTTTAATTCTATATGTATGGGAAAAATCAAACAGGATTAGTTAGTGAAGGCATGCAAGAAATTATAGGCCGTTTGTATACCGAGGGCCGACCGCATTAATTATACGCTGGAGACAGTGAAGTTTATGTTCCTGTATTTTCAGTTTCCCGGGAAAACCAAAGCATTAATGTATTATGAGAAACCAAAATGTTAATGTATTATGAGAATGCTATGAAAATGCTTGTAAATGGAGAAAAAGTACAGTAGTCATAGTAGTAATAGTTGGAGTAGTGATGGTGGCAGTAGGTATTGTTGCAGTATAAGTAAGGGATAATGTGCAGCAAGCTGGTCATTATTGCAAAATTAGCCCCAAGAGGATGATTCAAAACCCTGGCACAAAGCCCCTGACTGTACATTATCCCACTTATTACATGACTACATTAATGACTTGACAAAAAATATTGTATTTACTCAGCTTACAGTAATTTGCAAGCTTCCACCAAAAAGCAGTCTATCAAGACTGTCCGCAGTAACCGAGGAGTAACAGCTTTTTGGCACAAGGTGTCGCCAGTTATCTTAATTTTATTAGAAATCAACAAAATCGACCGGACATGAGAAGTAACAGACCTCCGAACGAGTTAATTGGCCTCTCACAATCGAGCTTTCATACAAAACTGTGTAATAAGCGGTAAAATAATAATTTGCAGCAAACCAGATGTAGTTACTTTATTTTCCACAGAAAGGAGAGCAACTTCACTAAAGGGCTGGAGGAGACAGACAAGGGCTTTTTTTCCTTGTGACACAGCACATTTTTCCCAGTGATAGCACACAGTATTTGTACTAGGGAAGAATCCTAGAGGAGGAGGGGGAGGAGAGGAAGGAGGAGGAGGAAGAGGAGGAGGAGGAATGACCTAGGGTGTCCAGACTATTTGGCCCACTTGTACTTCTGCCAAAAATCCCTCTCTCCCTCTTCCCGCCAACATTCCCTAAGTGCTAATGTGTTCATGTGCAACGTCCTCTCTCGACAAGGACAAGAGTCTGTAGCTCCTCTCTGCTTTTACCCTTTTATCTATCTCTCTTTCCCCCTCTCTCTCTCTCTCTCTTCCTTAATGTCTCCATGTCTCTCTGTTATTCCTTTCCTCTCCGTCTTCCCCTCCCTTTCTCTCCAACTATCTAACTATAAATGGAAAGTCTCGCTCCAGTCTTTAGGGAACTGTCTCTGTAGGGCTTTGGCTGGTTTTATTCAGTGGGTAAACATATGTTGACGTACAGCTAACGCACACGGTGCAGCCTTCAGCCAGACGCCAGCATGCAGTGCATTTAGTCGGCGTGGCAACACTTCAAACAGACAGGGAGAGGAGGGACTGTGTCAGAGAAACCAGAGGAACTCAGATTTGAGATATTTGGAGATGCCACTCATCCTGTTCAGAAAATCCTTTTTGCTGCCTCCTGATTGTTTTTGTTTTTTTTGTCCCCCACTGTGAAATTCACACACAATATCTCAGACACCTTTGACACTTTTGGATTTTGATGGATGAAGATGAACACGAATGATTTATCTCAAAACACTGTATTCAGGCATTTTGAAAATTACACTGACTGGCCTAAAGTCACATGCTACATCATTCATTCGTTTACTTGTCCATGCGTCAAGCACAATATCTCAGATGCTGCTAATTGGGTTTTGACGAAACTTTTGGAAAAAATGCATCTCACCACTGCGTTGCAGCGTTTTCAAAATTATACTGGCCGGCCTAAGGGGGGTGCTGTAATTACGGGTCAAATCAAGCCGACATATTTGGTACTGATTGGCCCAGAAGAGGGGTGAGAGTGAGGACTACAGCTTGGTGGTAGACCAGAGGAGATATATATTCAATTTTTATGCACCATCATTATTATTATTATCAGTAATGTATGTTATCTGAGATGAAATGTATAATACACATCATACAGGAGAGATGGTTGAGGAGAAATGTCAAAATACTCACAGGATCGCCTGGGAGACCAGGGGGACCAGGATGACCTTTTTGTCCCTGTTAATAGAGGAACAACACATTAGAATTTGAATATATCCAACAACAAGTAATAACACAATAGCATATGTTATTAATATTCTGATCACAAAACCAGGGGGAAGTGGAATGTCAAATGATGCGCTTCGGAGAGAGAGATTATGTAGGTCTTGGGTGGAAAATATGAAGCCAGTGGTCACACTTAATCTAATTTTAGCTATTAGAGAGTTCATCACCTTGACGTTAAAGAGCATCTCTCAGGCAGTAACCCATCTCTATTGACACCAGAGGGGCTAAAATTATACTGAAGGATTCTCCAGTTGCCTAACGGAGGACAAGACTGCCTCATTACCTTATAAAAAGCTCAATAAAATAACTTAATAATGACCCGGATGATTTAGTTTAAAAGGGTCCACAACAAAGACAGCGTAACAGCTGCGAACCCGACGGACCGCTTATCAGCCGCACCAGAAATCATCATTAACCCTGGAGGTGATACTGTTTTAGCATCTCCTACATGAGAACAATGCAGTTTGTATTCATTTAAGCAGCACGGCAGCTTTGCTATGAGTTTGTCCCACCATTACCCCTCCTGCACACCGTGACAAAACATACTCTGAGAACAATTTGGCATTAATTAAACCAATAAACCAATAACACAGTGACAAGCGAGGCCAAAAGGGGAAATAAATGGCCAGTCCTTCACACCCTGTCGTCTCAAAAGAGCGTGCCAGCTGGTGTTATGGAGTATTCGTCTTTTCAAAATAAAGGACCACGGTAATATGCCCCGAGGTACTGGGTCATGTAAAGTCAGCTGCAAGGGAAAACCAAGTCTATCCCCTCAAGTGTGTCGTCTTGCCAACTCCTGCCACTAGTGAGGCCGGCCTGTCAACAGCAGCGCAAAGTAAACCGCAGGCTGCCTGGGCCGATGTAGAGATTAGCATCAATGTAAACACACAAAAGCCACCGTCGGGGGAACCATACCCAGCGCTCTCAAGTTCGCAGCGCACAGTGTATACATGAGGATTATTATCTCCTTCTATGAACGCTCTATGAGACATTTGGTGAAGTAGTGACTTAAAGCAGGGCTCGGCTGTAACGGCAGCCTCAGTGGGCTTTATGCAGTCCTGAGTGAGGAGGGTGATGAGAAACTTAAAGGGGAATGCCACTCAATTTCAGAATTTATTTCACCGATGTGGATTTTTGAAGGCCAATACCAATACTGAAGCTGCCAATAACCTTTATTTTGCACCGATATTCTGTACCTTTTCATCAGATTTGAACATTTTCATGCCAAATAATTACAAGTATTCAGTGTTTATGCTCAGGAGGATGGAAAAGTCTCTGAAATAGCATTTTAAACCACTGTGTGACTAAAACACTGAAACCCACGCTAATGAAATTCATTGAGGATGGTTGCAGCTCCTTAAAGACCCCATGAAACGGCATCTTTACTTACTTGATTTGATGTATTTCCTTTTGAAACAGGATGTAGGGGCGGGACATAACGCAGTGAGGGATCATTCAAAAGTGTAAACTAATGCGATATAAGTCAGGGAGAGAAAGGCAGTTTTATTTGATAGGAGGGGTGGAGGGGGTGGGACTGTTAAAAAATCTGTGATGGTTTTATTGGCTGGAATTTTTTATTTACATCTACTGGTGCAGCATGAGGTCACCATGAAAGATACACTGATTTCCAGTAAGTAAACGTAATAGGAGTTCATTTCATAGGGACTTTAGGGCAGGGTGAGGCAAACTGCAACCCCTGAAGCCGATATATATCCATCTAACCCAAATGGATACATTATTCTTATACCGTGGGACAGTCCGGCCGATGCTTGTTAAAATCTATGACAACTCTCTCCCAAAGCCACAAACCAGAGAGCTGAGACTCGAGTCTGTGATGTCATCATGATGTGAAATCTGGAGCTGCTCCAGAACCAGTCAGCAGGAAACTGATTTTGTGGCCATGCAGAAGTATGTAGCTACAGTGAAAAACACTCATGAATTAATCTTCTACAACTGCTCCGAGCTTGTTCGTGAGTTCATTACAAAAGTCCAAACGATCAAAGAAATAAATGCCGTTTGAGATGCAACTATCAAATTAAATCTATGCATTGCAGCTTTTCAAAACAAAAAGAAAAGCCAGATGCTTGTCCAGTGGCCACTGCAATTATATCATTGAGGTTCTTATAAAATTGTCCTGTCAAACTCCTGATTATTTGTCTATTTATCTGCTGACAAGCAACAATATGCTTTGATTTGGAAATATTTGGAGTTGGCTTTGGAGTAGAGGAGTCTCCTACAGGAGCCAGAGCTCAGCCACAAAAGGACAAAAGAATGTGTCTGGACCTTCCAGCAAGGCCAGTACAGCTGAGTACAGTAAAAGTAGGGAAAAGCAGTCTGTCTCTGGAGTGTGTGTATGTGTGTGTGTGTGTGTGTGTGTGTGTATCTGCCTATAAGCACTCAAAAAGTTGGATAGCATTTCCAATTGTGTAAATAGGTTGTGCAACACCAAGATGGCAATGGATCACATTCTCCATTAGTTCTACTTCCCTATGAAGAGCAAACAGTTTTAATTACTGTAAGTTACACCAGAACAACCCAGCCAACAGGCAAAGTGTAGCAGCGGCAGTGTCTCCCCCTCTTACAGACTTAGCTTGGCAGAGATAAAATACGTTGTTCTTTCCATGGGATTTTTTTTCATTATAGCAGCAGCACAAAAAAAACACCCCCAAAAAACACATATTCCCACCTGGCATGGCTTGTATTTTCTCTTGGGCAAACAGACTCAGCAAATAAAGGTATGAGAAAATTATTATTTCGTTTCAGGAGCAGGAGGGAAAAATCTGGAGCGCTGCACAGCTAATAAAGAGCTGAGCGCTATTCCGGTGTGCCATGATCACTGCTGGCTGTGCAAAGAGCAGGCTGGTCCAGAGCTGGTAATACTCTCCACAGCGTTTCAGCTCCACACACACACACACACACACACACACACACACACACACACACACACACACACACACACACACACACACACACGCAGACATGCACGCGCCACCTCTTCTTTTACAGCGCAGACCGCTGACTGACTCCAAGGTAACCCTTCCCATTACATCTTTACACAATTTCCCACAGTGAGAAAGGCTTTCTCTGGCAGCGGGCCAGCGATCACGCACATAACTCCCAGCGGCGGAGACGTGAAGCGCCCATAAAGCCGGGCAGGTCGTAGTTTTACTGCCTGGTTAGACAAGAGCAGGACAACCTAAAGCTTCAGATGTGGCATTCTGCTGGAATTTTTGTATAATTTGAATACAAAAGTGCTTTGTAAGGAGTTTTGGCTTCTAGTGCCAGAATACGAAAAAAAAAATAAAAAAAAATCTAAGTGAGCTAAGAACAGCTGCAAGCAATGAGGTGTCTGGTGGCTTTCACCAGAGCCAAGCTGATTGCCTTGCTTTTATTAACTGGATATAAACTGCATTTTAATACTCTGTACGGCTGTCAGCCGTACAAAAAAAAGCCTAAGAGATGCAGTTTTCTTTAGGGGGACGTGACCATGCGGTGCAAAGTCCCACCTGAACTGATCATTCAGAACAGGAAGAGGGATCCATTACAACCACTTAACCTCTGCCGGGACGTTGGTCCACGCCCAGCAAAGATCCACAATTACCATAAATCAGCGGGAAGAATATCAGCTTTTTCCCATGTCTCGACTTTCCATGACTCACAGGCCGAGGAGAGAAGTGGTCTTCCTTTTTCGAGTTGGAGTCCTCCCCACTACTACAGTGAATGAAGGAACCTTGAGCGCACCAGATGGTTTTTCGCAGTCGGCCCTGTCCGATTGCATAACAGACTGTTGTAGCTCCCGCCAAGGCATTATTGCGTTCATACAAATGTGACCTAAATGAAGACAGGATTGTGTGTGTGTGTGCGCGTGCGCGTGCGTGTGTGTGACAGATAGAGAGAGAGAGAGAGCTGCTTAAAAAGAATCCCCCGTTGTGTGACAGTCATTTCCAAATTAGCGTTGTTTTGGCATGCGAACGCTGACCCCGCTGTGAACTTTTACTGTACCAACGCGCCGTTTTTGTTTCTTTCTATCTTCACTGTGGAATAATCCTGGCAGCAGACTGCATAAGGAATAGTGTAATGATAAACTGTCGGGTATAATTTAAAGGAAGCCCTGTCTCTGGGTTTTGTTTTTGTTTTTTTCCCCACTGGCTTTTCACCGCTTTCTTTTTCTAAACATGCTGCTGCAACAGTCAGGCTGTCAGGTAACTCAGCAGTGATTCCCTTTGCAAAGTTTTCCTGTTGCAATGTGTTAAGATGTAATGGGAAGGTTTTCCTGGAGTCAGTCAGCAGTCTGCACTGGGAAATAAGACGAGTTGTGTGTGTGTGTGTGTGTGTGTGTGTTTGTGTGTGTGTTTGTGTATGTGTCAGTGGGTGTAAAAACTAGGGTTTGACCGATATATCATGGTGACAGACTTCTGTTAAATATTGGCCAGACATGTTGTCCGCTGCCAATGTGATGGAGGTTCCTCCCTGACTGCAGCTACATACAGTCTGTAGAGTCTGTAACAAAATATTTCCTTTGAACATTTTATTTCGTCATTTAATTAAGAACTAATACTGTGTTTTGCAAAGTAATTCTTCATTTAAATCCCAGAGTTTCCTTTCCAGTGAATAGGTGTGGTGAGTCACCCTGCCTGAAAGAGCAGATAACCCCTAAAATAATTTCATTAGTCTGTTTTCAGTGGAGAGAGTCCCATGATAGTCTTAATGCTGTTTCAGAGGCTTTTCCACTCTGCCATGAATAAAAATCCCTAAAATAAAAACTCTGACACTCTGATGAAGGCTTCTTGCTGAAACTTTGGTGTGCTGAATAAAATGTCCTGCAATAAGAGTTCTACTTCTCTATGAAGTAGAACTCTGCAGCTACACTTTTGTTTAAAATCTAGGGGAAACAATGAAATTTTTTTTTTTTGGCATGAAAATGAACAAATTTAAAAATATCAAACATTGGCAAAACACACCTTCAATACAAAAAGTATCGGCACTGGAACCATAGTATCAAACCATAGTAAAAACACTCATATAGTCAGTTACAGAGCGCTATGTTCTATGCCCACTATGCATTCGGAAAAAGCAATAGTATCTGGCCCACTAGAGATGTGTAATTACTGTGAGTGGGATAACCAGCTTTGGGGCGAGGCCAAGGATGAAATGCACAAGGCCACAGAGGGAGAGCGCTCTGCTGCTAACCATCATTCTCTGTCACCGTGACACGCACAGTGGCGTGTAAATAAGTCAGAGAATGTGGATAAATAATCTCAGAGCTCAGATATTAACCTACATTCATAACGTCTACGTCCTGCTTTTTGAGAAGAGCTGTTCCCCGGGAGGGCGAATGACATAACACCCCGCTCCTCGATGTAAAACCCGAGCCGAGCCGAGCCGAGCTCCACCCAGTGAACTCCGCCGCTCCTCGGGTTCATCGTTCTGGAGGCCGCCGGTGACGATGACGTAACGGCCCAGCAATTCGAACCTTCGGTATTTCAAACCGGAGAGGAGTCAGAACACAGGTGCGCTCCTCGACGCCTGCGTTATGTTAGGCTGCTCTCCAAACAAGAGCTCAAACATCGGTGTTTGGCTGGGACCCTCCAAACACTCCGCTTTCAGAGAGATTCCCCCTCAAGGGAAATTTCAGAGTGGGCAGGATTTGAGTGTGTTGGCTTTGATTTACTGATCTGCGATATGGCCCGCTCATTCAGTCATTCAGTCATTCAAGGTCTCTGATTTATGCCTGAAATAATTTTGAGGAGGAAGGAAGGAACAGAACTATGGGGAGACACACATACATTCACCCTGAACTTTGGCACATATGGACCAGGGCCACTGACATCATTGTATCAGTGTAGCTCAGGCATATTTACACACAGAGGTTTTGACGTAGCATTTCAGCCAAATTGAATTTCTACCTTTCGTCCATCTTGGCCAGGCAGTCCAGGGGGCCCCAGTACACCAAACTCTCCCTGAAAGGACAAATTGAGTCACATCCAATGCACCAAAATATCTGCACAACCGTATCTGCTAATAATTGAGTAGTACTACTGAGTGAGGGGGGGGATCACAGAATTCATACTTTATGTCCTTTTGGGGCTCGGCCAGGGGAAAGTCCAGGATCTCCCTTTTGTCCCTAGAACATAAAAACACAGAACATATTCTTTAGACACTTTAGATACACTCTTCCCCCCAATATGCATGAGATACAGGCTAGTCTGACAGCGCTCACTGCATGTTTTCTGCATTGCCGCGGCTTTCCGCTTCCCGCAGCGCCAAGCGACTCTGTGTTTGCGTTTACAGCATCGAAGAGTAATGAGTTCACCCTGCTCATCGGTGAAACTAGCAGTCGTATTTACATGAGAGTGCAGTCCATTTATGCCCTCCGGTGTTTCAGTTTACACCAAGCCAGTGAGAAGTGATGGGGAGTGACCATGTGCATTCTTCTCCCTTTTCGGGCAGTGGGAATCTTGTCAGTGCATTCTGGGTCGGCGTTCAACTTCTACCAGTGAAACAGCATGAGTGGCCCAGCTATCTACACAATTATAATGAGAGTTTCATGGACACATGGCTGTAGATGAGCAACAGTTTCAGTGCTTAAAGAAACAAGTAAGGAATCTGTGTCTGTGTCCAACGATTTATCAGAAAAGAATTACACAACAATACAGCACTGGGTTAGTTTGACCCCAATCAAACGGCACCAATAAACTTTAATCAGCTGATTACAAATACTAAATGAACACAATTCATTTAACAAAGTTTGGCTGTGGAAACAAAGCCTGTACTGTGAGTCACTTTTGTGTAATCCTGCAGTTAACAACCGCCCCCATGACTTGTGAAGGAAGACGGTATGGGGCCAATCTCTTCCAAACCTCTTAGTGCAAACGCTAACATCACTTTAGCAGTTTACAGTCACGGGTGGAAAGACAGACATTGCCTCAAAAGAATATGCTTTATTTTACCGGGTTAATGATGGAAGTAAGACAAGCTTTTCCATTAGCACCTGTACCGGCCCATTTAAGCCTACATGTTCGTGTCAGCCACAATTTGGCATTAAACGGTCTTTGTGTGAATTTTCTCCAGACCGGCTTCTGAACAGAGCCAGGAGTGCGGCTCCAGCCAAGAGCTACACACACGAACACTGTATCATTTCACTGTCTACAGTTTTTCATCTCCACTAGAATCTGAGGAGTTTAAGTTCAAAGACCAGCTATATGAAGTAATTATTTTCTAAAAGCTTAAGAGCTTAATAAGCACTTCTATGTTTCACATATTATACTCATATTCAATGCTTTCATTCATTTCAATTCTCAGCCCAAATGGTGCATAGTATGTAATTGAACATATTTGTGTCTCAATTTATCATCATTACTTCCAGATAAAGTGACATATTCATAACAACATTCAGCTATTTGGACATAGTGTGTCTTCATCCAGCTTGTTCCTTTCTCTGCAGCAGAGCCGTGCCAGACCGTGCAGTGTGCTGTTTGAGGTTTGTGTGCAAATGGGTCAAGCTGAGCCGGGCCAGGTTTGGTTAGGCTCCAGCTAACACATATGTACAATATAAGAGTTATGGTTTTTCCCTGGTAATATCACAGACCCCGAGCCAAAGCATGGTACCAATTATGTTTTTTTCTTTTTACTGTTGAAGACAGGGTGGAAAATGCTGAAATTCAATGCATTCATGAGGATTAGGTATGGATTTAAAACACGAGCGAGTTTCCATTCTATTCCAGTGCAGCCTAACATACAGACTCCTTTGTGAATTCAGAATGACATATTATGGAGCTTAACAACTCTGTCTGTTGATGATTCGAATCAGCTGGAACACAGACGCATGTCACCAAGCACCTGCAAATTAGCGAGTCAGTACGACTTAAAAAAGCTGTTCCCTTCTGAAGAAAAACAAATGGCTTTTAAGAGGCTAAAATAGTTGTAGTGTGAAGCCAAGTTTAACTGAACCCCAGGCGTCCAAACTGTGCAAACTACCACACAGACACACAGAGAGGAGACTAAAACTGCACTCATTCTCCAAATTTGCGTAGTAGTAAAGTGCAAATTGGACCATACAGGAGGAATATGTGTGCATGTCTTGTATGAAGCTCTGCCTCATATTTCGTTGTATTTTAATGTATTTACGTTAACATTTCACTGCTTTGATCAACCTGCTCCACCTAATCCATACTAATTAATGTAAATCCTTAGCTGACAAAATGACACATAACACAGTTACAGACTGGATTTTCTATGTTTTAGTGATATTAAAAGATGAATTTCATGGATTCATTTTTTCTTCCCTAAAGATGGATATGTAGCATTTCTGAATAAAATTCTTGACTTGTTGATGCTGTACCTTGATTCCGGAAGGTCCAGGGCGACCGGGGTTTCCATGAGGGCCTGGAGGACCCTGGAAAACAGACACACACATGATTAAGGAAG
Source organism: Centroberyx affinis (assembly GCF_046629955.1). Taxonomy (NCBI): domain Eukaryota; kingdom Metazoa; phylum Chordata; class Actinopteri; order Beryciformes; family Berycidae; genus Centroberyx; species Centroberyx affinis. The sequence continues at coordinate 74,351 of NW_027278852.1, read as the reverse complement.
ACACAGAGTAAAGGTGATCATCTGGGTCATTAAGCAGGCCTCTATTTCAGCAGCGAAGGGGGGAGTCTGCACTACATGTGAGGTATTCACCCATGTATCCACACATTGTTCAGCGCCTGTCTGTGTTATGGGACAGGTCAGGGTGTCCCGGGGTCCCTCTGTGTTTGTGTATAGGTGCTCTGTGAGCCATATGTCTCCTGCCTGCCTCGCCTGTCTGCCTGCCTGTCCAAGTTATGACATATGGATGTGATTTTCCTCATCCCTACACTTTTCCACTGGTTTCTGGGGTCCCACAAAGTGAAGGCCACTCATCCATCACGCCATATTCCCCAATCTCTTTGTGCCACAAACCCTAGGTATCTGTAATATACAACGTGCTTGCATGTAATTCATTGAGCTATCTGTGCCAAATCTTTTATCAAAAGGGACCAGCCCTGCAAGTCAGGCCAGGTGGGCAGATATATAGGAGCAGAGACTGAGGAGACAGGATCAATTCTTTTGGTTGAAGGGGCCATAAATCCAACCTAGCTGCAGAGAGGGATTGTTTGGAAAAATAAAGCCACAACTTCCTGAGGCATCCAAGTAAGGAGTCTTCAGCTGCACGCTTGTCTGGAGTGGGTCAAAACGCTGAGCATGGAAAATCTTCACCAGCAAGATTTAAAGCATTGAAACATGTTCAGATGTCCCGAGCAGGAAGCTACTGTATCTACAAGCCGTTCTTTCAGTCCTGCGGACTTTCCGTGGGTAATGAAGAGAAACCTTTTCCCCCGAGCTGGAGGTGAGAGTGAGGGATAGGATTACTCCGAGTCGAACAGACAGAGGAGGCCAAGAGGTGTAAGTGTGTGGTTGGGTAATCCGGCCTGTCTCTGTCTCTGTTATTTATCTGCGCTCCATTATCAGACCGTGGAGAGGAGTCAGGCGGGCCAGGCGGCTCCCCTCCCCTCAAACTGGCCGGGCCTCTCCCCTCGCAGGCGCTCGCTGCCGGACATATGGAGACACTTAACAGAAGCTCATCTACAGATTTCCTCCTCCTCCTCCTCCTCCTCCTCCTCTCCTCAACCATTCAGAGCATCTCCCTGCATTTTCACCAGCTCGATATTAAAACGTATGGAAGTGATTATCTCCAGATAGGAAGCAAAGGGAGGAGAAGATGGGGAGGGAGAGAGAGGCCGAGGGAGAGCTGGAATATTACAAATTGCATTCTCGCAGTGCATAAGGTAAAGAGGCATGGCGCTGATGAAAAGGTGGGCAGATGTTCCCCCTATGGAGACAGAGGGATAATGGGAAGAATGACTCACTTTATCCGTCTATCTCTGTGTGGGTGAAAAGAGGAATGGCAGCCCTCTCTGCATCACTATTGAAAAGAGAGTGAACAGATCTATTTACAGAGCTCCACACACACAAACATAAACACACACACAGCACTAACGTAAACCCAGGTGTCATGCACGTACACACACACACACACACACACACATACACCAGGGTTGGGGTCAATCCATGAATGAATTAACTCATCAATTCCAACAAGGAATTGGAATTGGAATTAAAAAAAAATCTACATGAAACAGAATTGGATTTGAACTAGAATTTCAGGAAGTTTAATTTAATTCAATGAAATTCTGTAAAATTCCATGTTTTTTTTTTTTTTTTCATATCTGAGATTACACATAGTGTTATGTATTATCAATACTGAATATCGTGAAATGTTAAAGGTGCCTTTCAGGTAGTATTTGATGCATAACATGTAATCGCAATACATACATTATAATTAAATGTATTTGTTTACCTCTCTTTTATTTGATTCATAATGTTTGATTTACAATGTTTACCAAGTCAAGACAGCCTCTCTTCGAGGTGGAATTTCATTGAATTTAATGGAATTAAATTCTATTTCCCGTCATTACAATTCAATTCACATCCTGTTTCCTTGGAGCTGGGCGCAATTCCAACTCCAACTCCAGGAATTGAATTGGAATTTACCATGCATTCTCAATTCAGTTCATGAATGGCCCCAACCCTGACACACACACACACACACCTGAGGCCTGTGGATGAAGGGCAGCTGTGTAGAGGGCAGAGCTGTGGCCGGGTTTACGATGTGGGTCAATGACTTTTACAGGAGTGACACGTGGAGCGCTACCGTCTTTATAGCCCATTAACCCACAACAGACATTCTGACACTCTGTGGCCGCACACACCAGAAAGAAACACTACAGGTTCAGCCAGGTTACTTCTACTCCAATTATTCAGTATAATGTACATTATTTTTATTTTATCTTTGGTGCTCAGCACTCATTGCACTTCCCAGAGATCACCTGTCAATCAAACAGTGTGTCCAGTACTGTGACACTGTGTTTTTCTTTGGATTTTCTATTGATGAAGTTAATTTATTCCAATCAAACCGCTGTTGCTGCTGCTGGAAATGTACAACGCATCACTTATGTGCCAGAGGATTTTTCCCGGGAAAGACCGACCAGACTCCAGGTGTTTGGAACAGCAAATGTAAAAGCTTTCATTAACTGTGTATAGGATGAATCACTTCTGTGTTATATCAACCCCCAATAGCACCAAAACAGACATTGATTTATATGAAAATGTTGTGGATTATTACTTTAAGATAAGGTGAACTTTATTGATTGCAGAGGCAAAATTGGGTCATTGCAGTAGCAAGGAATAGAAGGTGAGGTTGGGGAACCAGAGCGAAAAGGTACAAATGGATAAGAATAAAAAGGTAATAAATTATAAATATAATGCTATAATGGCTATTGTCAGATCTACATATTTAAAGATCTACAAATCTACAAATTTACATATGTTAGTGGGTTCAGTGTGTTGCTCAAGAACAATTCAACATGGATGAATACACTGACTGTTGCCGGCATCTAATCTGTGACCCCACTGCCATCTAACTTCAACTGAAACGTGCTCTCTGTGATTAGCATAAGCAGAAGTCAAAGAGGAAAGCATCTGTGTAAACAAAGGAAACCTAATGAAGCCTCTGTGATTGCTCATTACTTAGGCCTACACATGCATGTAATTTCCACGGCCAACGAATAAAAGTTTTACAACATAAATAAATTCCATGCTGCAACAAAGCAAGCTTTCTGCATCTGCATCCGTCAATCAGCGCCGTTACCACAGCTCACTTGGCTTGAGACTCCACAGACTCCTAATTTCATTTCATGATACAGTGTCAACCATTCCTTTTTGCAATTATGCAAATGTTTTCAATTCCGCGGAAGCCCTGCTTCAGATAGTGACTGCACACTGGCAGGTCAGTTTCTCTGCACAAAGCCCTCTTTGATCCAGTCTCAAGCCTCCCCTTCAGGGCCGGCTGAACCCTCATTCCCCGGCGCTCTGCTGGGCTTATGGCTGGGCCCGGGAACGTGGAGGCTCTCACGTGTTAAGAGATGCTGGTGGTAGCAGCGGTGAGACTGTCTGCTCAGTCAGACATGACACCTTTCTGTCAGAGAGGAGGCATTAGCCAGCTACTGTACCTCCTAATGGTGCCGTCTCATTCCGGCCCGCGGTGGAAACGCTAAGCTTTAATGATGAGTAAGAATGCCGACATATCTAGACGGGTCGGGGTCTTTTCGTTTTCTGCATTGGCAACCGTTGCTAGATCTCACCTCGCGCCTCGGTGTGACTTTCTCTACATCTGAGGTGAAAGGTGAAAGGTGAAATGAGGTAAGGGGCTTTCCAAAAGTTATGGTTGCTCTCAACACATCAGTCAGTCTTGAGGAGTATAAATCCTTCATGCACATCCTCAACTTTCACAGGCTTTCTGAATTTACAAAATAAAGGCCTCTGTGTCTTATTGTAGTGTCTTGAAGTATAGCGCACATGCAGCAATATTTCGGCATCAGCATCAGTAGTACCAAGGATCCCCACTGGCATTCAGGCTTTTTCCATTAGTTCTCCTTTCAAATAAACCTTGACTACTATTTAGTGATTTATAACAATTTCCCTGAAAATTGTACTCCTGGTCACAAATTGAAAAAATAAATTGGTCCAACAATGCTGCACTTTATATGGAAATATGATTTTAAGTCGTGGTAATATGTGTGGAGAAACATATCAAAACAAATGGATGGGGAAACAGAAAAAAGAATGTGACTGCACCTCCCTTGGGCGGTTTAAGTCGCAGATTAACTGTTCATGAACTCATATGGAGGTATGTGTGTTAAAAAAGGAAAATCTTCCACCATAGTGAAATGCCACTTTAATTCCCACTGTTTGCACAGGCTATGCCAAGGCCAGAGTCCATCTGAGAGCATTTTGTTGACCATGTGTGGAGCTGTGAGGTTTTTTTTTTTTCTAATCAACTGTCCAGGAATATTACGATGGTTCAGTCAAACAATCAGCAAAAACCTGAGCAGCACCTCCAGGTTTTTTGCTCTGAATCGGGCCGGCCTGCAGTAGGGTCTCAAGAGCTTGATTATGAATGAACTCTATAGAGGTGGTGTACTACTGGAGGGAGCTGCTGAGCTCCAGACAGGGTCTTAAATGCCTTTAATAAGACGGGGACAAAGCCTTCATTCTTCCTTGTTTAAAGAGATTGGGTTCCCACAGCCCACCCCTCTGAGGCCCGACCACAGGGCACAGTCTCACGGGCTACGGCAGGTAGCTCACACACACACACACACACACACACACACACACACACATACACACACACTCTTCAGTAGCTGAAGTACTCTGCACAGGAACAGAGCAAGCAAAACGGGTATCTCGCTACTTTCCTAAGTTCTTTTTCTGGTGGATTTATTCCAGTTTGGGACTCAGTGTAATACCAAGTTTAACACACACTTCATTAGCTCCCTCCATGCACTCATTTCAATATGAGATGGGTTAAGGGGATTCATACAGTTCAAAGGGCAACAGCTACATACAAAGGCATCAGTAACAGGTTTTAGAAAGAAGTCAAAAGAAAACAACCATCCCTAGAGACATACCATCCCTCAGGCTTTTTTCTCTTTCTTCTGAAAACATGAACTTAAAATAACACCTGCACCGACTCTGTTTGGCTCCGTCAGAAACTCACAGTTGCACACTGTCATTGAGCCCCAAAATGAGAGACGTGGCACCAGAGGATTCAGCCTAGAGGACTGACACACTGGAAGCATTCATTGATGTTAACATAGGAGCTAAGTCTAATTTAAGTACCGGTGCTGTTTACATAGCCAATAGAAAGTTCTTTTTCTGGAAATGCGTATGCCATTTCTAAATTTTACATAACAGTCTTTCAGGTTACCTTATTTTTTTATGCCCATTTAATAACTACCTTATGTGTTCAATTAATGTCACATTGGCAACATGCAGATTTGTAGCTTATGGTTGTTTGCTCTCCAGCTTTAGAAATGGACCTTGGCAGCAGACAAGCACAGCTTGATCAAATTCAGAGCCAAAGCAAACTAAACTCAGGGTGAATAATACCGTATAATCCAACGATGTTATTGGGTGCTTTATCAAAATGCTCAAAGGTCTTCCATATCAAGCCACTGCTAATGGTGTTATCTCAATATGATGGGTAACACAGTTGGATGCAGGCATCATAGAGCTTAGCGTATAGCACATATGGAAGATTCTGGAAGGGAAAAGGAAAGTGGAAACAGGGCGGACAGAGGAAAGCTGGATGGGAACCCTGGGAAGGTATATGTCAGTGGCTGGAGCGCAATAAATGGGACACAGCGGAGACTCACCCGGGGGCCCCTCTTCCCAGGCTGCCCTGGCTTCCCCGGAGGTCCTTGAAGGCCCTAAAAGGAAAAAGATGGAAGATGTCAAGGATTGAGTAAAGGAAGTCTATAAATACACTGAGATGTAATGAGAGTAGCTGCCTTTATACTGCATGTCACACCAAGCCACAACAGTCTTGAATACTGTAAGTGAGTGTTAAGTGTTAATCCCATTCTGGAGCTTTTTTACTATCCTGTTCATTAAGGAAGGTTAGTTGAAAGTTGGAGGCGCTGCGCTCCATTGTTAGGCACTCCGTCAGTGAGATGCTGGCAGGCATGAAAGTTTCTTGTTATAGGCCAGTGCAGCAATGTCCCTCTGAAACCAATATTATTTCTGCCCAAAACCACTACAGTGCACAGACTGTAACTCTGACTCATTGTACTGGCAGGGAGGCCGGCGCTGGTTCCAACCGCAGCCAATCACATTAATTATGGGCATCAGCTAGCTTTAAAACAATTTCATACATGGATTAGCAAATCTCTGAAAGGTCAAATCTAATGAGGGGTCAGCCTGATGAACTTCAGTTTGTTTGAAATGTTAGAATTATTTCTTATTTTCCCATGGCTCATCAAGTTTAAAGAAAGAGGAAAAGGAAAGTGGGCCTAAAAACAGCTTGAGGCAGACTAACTGAAATTGGATTACTGTAATAATGCAGGATGTATAAAGCACTTTTGTCTGACTATGACAGGACCAAGAGCTGTAACTATGTTCTTTCAGCCGACATGCACTCTGAAAAGCCAAAGGACTTCGAGGAACCTTTAAAGGTTCTTCAGATTGAAACCTAGAAGGTTCTTTGAGGAACCCCTTCATAAAGACTTCATGAACTCTGGTGGTACTTCCATGAACTTTGAACATTTGGGGGTTCTTCGAGGAGATATTTTTTCTAGTGAAGAGATTTAAGGTGCTTATTGGGTACCTCTGGATCTCAGTACTGTAAATAACATTATAAAATTGTGTGTCCTCACCCCTTGCAGGTCTTAGGCCTTTGAAAAGGAGATCAGCACTGTAATCTATCACTGCTGAAATGCTATCTTGAAGAGGCTGCTGTAGACTTTGCCATATTACACACCTTTACTTTAAAAAAAGATTCCTAATCTTGTTGTCTTAAGAGAATTTAAAATTCTAAATCTGAATAAGATCTCAGGCCTGCGTATCAAATGGTTCAGACTCCAGACAAAACATAGTTCTACAATACTGTACATCCTCAGGAAGGCAACCTTTAGCACACACAAGGGATTGATGTGCATCGGTTATTGCTCTCTCATTAATAAATTGTGTTGTTTTCGAGCAGCTTCAAGGGCTCACAGAGCTGCGCTTTCCCTCACTGCCCAAGCAGGAAAGCTTTACTTAAAACATTCTGTTCAGTCAAATATGACCTAATACACGACTTAAGAAATACTTTCGCTTTTAACGATGGAAAATGTGGGTAACCACTTTGTGGTCACCAAACGAACAGGGCCTAGGACAGAATGGTCAATACAAATGAACAGTCTGAACAACAGCTGATGAATTTGAATCTGAAATACAGCAACACTGTTCAACCCTCACACTGCTCTGAACTGTGAAAGGTCAATGTTACACAATACTAGTTTCTCCAGTGAGAAAGATTGTTTACATTTCTTTTCATAACAGTTACCTTTAAATTCAAGCATTTTGAAACTGAAGTTGACTGTCAGGTATGGACTGGTCTAATATAGTTAGGTCTCAGACACGCAGACCTGCCATCTGGACACCATGACATTTAACACACCAGGCCCATGCTATGGGTTTTCAATGGTCTGACACGAGCTGAACAATCAAGCCTGTCAGAGTTTTGAAAAGCTGTTCAAACATTTGAATGAATCATTAATTCTAATTTAGCCATTTCTTATAAAAGCAAAATCCGTCTCTGGAAGAATTTCAGGAAAGACAATTTTCCATTTCATACCATTACCACATGTGCTGCCATCATTCCTACCAAGAAAATCTGTGGTGCTTAAGGAAAAGATAAACTAAAGCTCTTAATAATGGGGCTAAAGCATTGTATTCATATTGTGTGGCTCGTAGGTTTAGTCTTTGGAGCCTAAATGGTTAATTGTTTAGAGGTGCTTTATCCATTTTTACCTTTGACCCTACTTTAAAGGTCTCCATTCTTCCAACAGTCACACTCCCTCTCAGAGGAATCTAACACCCCACCGCCAGCCCCTTCACTCAGACAAACAGCAACTGGCAAAGGCCCGCTTTGAGCCTGACTATTTCTACCCATGCTGCTAAAAAGGAAATCTCACATTAATAAGCACCAATTTGAAGGGGATAGAAAATATTCAAAACCAGATGCAAGTGTTTCATACTAGACAGAAAATAAACTGTGGAGGTTGAACGAAATGTCAATCATCAGCTCAAACAAATACACAAAGAATTTCAGAGATGCAGCGCTTGGTGTCGTCCAAACTCACAAGACCACACAGCCACGGGTCAATGGAGCAATCCATGTCAGCAGCCCGTGGAGGGGCTTCATGCACTGGACTTCAAAGTGGGTCAAATCTGCATTTCAATACCAAGCTGTCATATTTGTATATCATTGTGAGCCAAGGAGGGATTAAAATAGAGGAAAAAGGCGCAAAGCATAGAAATATGGCAATAAAGACATCCATCTATCACAAGTCAGATGCCTGAGTTCATGAGGCATGACATAAAATAAACACCATGCACAAGTGGTGGGCTAAACACGTGAACACTCCCACATAAAAAATACAGATGCACTTATTGTGGGCTAATAGTTGTGATAAGCATGCAGAGATTCAGGTATTTTTTTTTTTTTTTTAGAGCACACACTCACCGCTGGTCCTGGTTCTCCCTTTAGTCCAGGTGGTCCAGCCAGCAGTGAGAATTGGGTTGGTTCCAAGTCAAATGTTTGGAGGCCATCTGTTGCAGCTGGAGTGACTGGAGTAAGCGAGGTGGGTTTGACATCCTGCATACTGGTGACTTTTGGCTCAGGTTTCTTTGGAGCTAGTGTGGTCAACTGCTTTTTGTGGCGAAGGTAGGCGTTTGAAGAAGACCCCTGTGTGGAAGCAGCTGTGGTCTGGAGATTTGGCTTCATCTTTGGTGGCCTGGTGGAAGCGGGTAAAGCCGAGGGTTTCGGGGTGTTAGTACCTCCTTGCTTCATGTTCTTTCCGGTGCTGCCATGTGATGTCGGTTTCGGGTTTGATGGTGTCGCACTGGTCCTAAGAGACGTAGTAACAGTTTGAGTAGCAAACCTAAGCGGGTGTTCCAACCCTGGACGAACAGGTGGGGAAAGAGACGTAGTACCAGGTTTTGGAGTGCTCGAAGTCTGATAAACCAGTGAGCGGTCACTTGGAACAAGAAACGTAGTCCTAATCTTTTCCTCGGTCAAGGCCAAAGTAGGTCTATGGGTCTTTTTGGGTAGTTCCGTCAATGACAGTGGAGTGATATGGGTGACAGTAATGTTTGGGTCTGTGGGGAACAGAGGTAGCAGGGCTGGAAAAATGGGCCGATATGTGTCAGCCTCTCTGCAATGTTTCTTAATGTAATCACAATAGTTATGAGCTGCCTTGGCAGAGGGATAAATGTCAAACTGACAGATGGCACCTTCAAACGGCACCGAGTTCTGGTTCATCTTGCCCAGCAGGAAAGAGCCCTCTGGATCCAGGGCCTCCTCTTTTTTAGAATGCAAATCTGCATGTATACTTTTCTTTCCACAAGAAGTATATAAGAACACCTGCTGGCCTCGGATATCCAAGGCCAGACTGTGCCACTGGCCATCGTGGACATCATAGTCGAAACTCACAGAGTTCCTCTGCCCCACATGTACCAGGACCTTCCCCGGGATGAACTGCACTCCAAGCTGCAGTTTCTTTTTCTTGGAGAGGACCGAGAAAAGAAAGGCACTGTTGACGCGATGGGCAGACAGGCTGACGATCAGGGAGAGATTGGTGGAGCTGTAGGTAGCGGGGATAACAGTGTGCAAAGGCACCTGGATACGTGCCCTCTGGGTGAGGATGACTCCGGATTTGAAGGGGATGATGCCATTAGGGACGGATCGAGCGCCCGAAGATGACGGTCCCCCCGCCCTTCGCCCAGAGAGCCCAAGCTGCTGCAGAACATCCACATCTTCAGAGAAACAGAAGAGAGATAAACAGTCAGTCCAGCAGCCAGAGACATTCAACTAGAAAAGTCATTGTGTATATCAGGAATAGTATTGATTATCTAGCATTCTTTACATTGTCATGACCTCCAAATATTCTTTGCACACTATATTTCAAATTCTATTTGTTAACAATTGTTTGGTAACAAATATCCTGACGCTGAATATCCTGTAACAAATATCCTGATCCTGACCTTTGACTTTGATCAAAATTGGGAAAAATATTCAAACTAAAAATAAAAAAAGCAAAATCAAAAACATGACATAAAAGCAAGTCTATAAAAGTGTGTTTTAATAAGTGATTTAGAAGATGATACTGCATTAACTGCCCAAGATCAGGCAGGACATTCCACTCAAATGCACTGAAGGCCTTCAGCAAGACAACATCTAAAAACAAATGAACTGATCTGATCTTTTCATTTTAGATTGAATAAACAAAGGGCAGTAACATAAGCGATATTTCAATATGTTTTGATGCCAAGCTGGGGAAGTTCAGGAGTTAAAAGTGAGACTAATGGAAATCCTGTGGCAAAAGCAATGTAAAAAGATCGTTGAAAATTTCCAGTGGGGCCACACATCAACATCTAATTTCGGCGATGGCCACAAATTACGTAATTGTTACATCCGTCTTCATTAGAACGATCTCAGGGGAAAGAGGCTGAATGGGTCCTTGGAGAGGACAGTGGAAGTGTTTTAAGAGGTGCAATATGTAATGCAGAGAAAAGCCCTCTTACTTTGACTGAAATTGATGAGTCTGCTGAATTAAGATGATAGCTGTGACAGGGGCCCAAGCTTATGAAGACATATTGCAGAAAGTTCCAGTAGTTTTCTCCAGGTTTTAATTGCTATCTCATGGGAGGGAAAAGAAGGTAATGTGCACAGATTACAGTGCTCTGTTTATATCGCTCCTAATTGCGTTCATACTTTTGCATATCAAGAGTTCAATTTAATCCATATTGCAGTTTAGCGAGAAACAGCCTTTATATCGACAGAGCATCCAAACCAAAACTTTGAGGTACGTGTGCATGCTGTAAACTAAATCTGAACTTTGTAGTGCAACACAATTACACCAGGATGATATTCAATCTATCATATTACTTACATAAGGATAACATTCAGCACTCTTAGGAGGTTGAATCTGGTTTGGGTTTGAACAACAGAAAAAGACTGGAAATGTTCCCGTTCAATCATACTATTGTCTATTGTTAGGCACCGGTGCAAGTCATCAGTAATGTCAAACAAAAGCTTTGTGTTTAGTAAAGCAAGGTAGGAAAACAATCTATTTAACATGAATTGATCATCTCGGGGCAATCAGCATGTCTTGAGTAAGTTAATCCTCTCAGTATCTACAATGTTGAAACTACAAAGCTTAGATATAGACCTCAAATATCCATGCTTTTCCGGACTAATACAAAACAAATGTAGGCAACATTGAACTGCGAGATGATGAATTACAGTTCAACAATAGAGAGAGAAGTGAAGACACTAGTGATGTTGGGAGAGAAGGGAAACCCTGCTCAGTGTGTGCAGGCAGTGGGAGGTCAGCTCAATTCAGAAACCCACACATGGAAAAAACATCAAACCTAGGTTCAAACAAGAACAAAATCCTCCTTCATCAGCTGAATTTCCCATGATACTACATGGTAAAAATTATTTGCATTGGGAATATGAGGAAAACGAATTCTTCTTTCACTTTCTGATTTGCAGTCTACTTTGTGATTGCCTTTACTTGTCACTAGTCACAGTTATTCAAGTGTTGAGTGAAACAAGCACAGTGCAGTCAGCTGCTGAATGATTTGTCTTAAGCTTTTGGGAGAAGCAGAGGCAGAGAGTTGTAAGGAGAGACGGAGGCTTGATGATTTTCATTAAAATTCATATTCAATGCAATCAGATCTAGTGGTCTTTTGATTTTGAATGTGTTGATCTAAATGTTACAATGCAGTCTCTACAAATGTCTTTAACCCTCACTGGAATATACAGACCACTTTCAGCTAAAAGTGATTTGATTGATCAGTTAAAAAACAAGCTCAGGAAACGTAACTTTGAGAAAGAGGTCATCCTAAAGGCAGATTTTAACATCAGGTAGACAGACAGTCAAGCGAATCATGACTAACTTTGACCTAATGCAAGGGTTCCCCGCTCAGCCAATACACAGACTGACTTCAGCAATAAATCAGAGAGTGACCAACTCTGTCAACATGGTTGCCCATCTGTCAGATCATAATTTGACTGTCATAACCAGACAGCTCACTAAGAACCGGTTTAACATATCCTCTGCCTTGTCAGTTTATATAGTAATGCTTTAAATGATTTTGACAATGCAATTTGGAGGATCAGCTGGATCGACTTACTGTCTTGTAAAGATGTGTTATCAGATATATACTGTATGTCTTTCTATCTGCTATTCAAAACACAATCAGTAGCTTCATTAAGAAAACAAAACCTAATCGTGGTCGTAAGAGCATTCTCCCCTAGTTCAATGGTTAAATTTAGAAATTAATTAAAGAAAGAGATCATGGCCTAAAAACATTTTCTAAATCCAAACTAAAGAATGAAAGACAAAGGTTTACTTTTTATTTACATATCTGGCAAAGCAAAAACAAATTCTAAATTGATGTGAGAGAATTTTAAAACGTTGACAGCCAAAGATCACAGTAATACAACACATCAAGGCCATAGCAGTTTATTAAAAGATGCAGCTGAAATAGCAAATGCTTTTAATTCCTTTTTTGTTGATTCAGTCAAAGCGCTGGAACTGAGTAGCGCCGCTGGTTCTTTATACTTAGTACAAAGATAAAACACAGCTTGTCTTCACCGCACACACAGAGGTCTCTGAATCAAAGGTGAATACGGTGTTAAGCTCTCTGAAGAACTTTTACTCCAAAGATGTGTTTGGCCTGCACTCTACGTTTCTCAAAAAACACAAGGAGTCACTTGTTGGCCTCATTACCAAGCTCATTAATGCATACTGGCCAGGGGATGTTTCCAAAGGTCTGAAAATCAGTCAGAAGTTGGCTTCTCCCATGCCACATTAAAATGTATGAAAGCTAATCTTAAAGGTCGCACTCAGTGTGTCTGAGTGAGCAATGGAACATCGCAAACCCTTAGTAACATTATGGGTGTGCCCCAAGGGTCTATGCTGGGACCTATACTGTTCTGTCTGCATATTAATTATTTGCCATCCATCTGCATGGCGGCTGAAGTCCAAATGTACGCCGATGACCCTACAATTTATATTCAGGCAAACAGTAAGCTAGCAAGCTGCTCATAAACTCACTGCAACAATGGTTCATGTACCAAAGTGGCTCAGGGACTCACATTTACATCTTAATTAAAAAAAAAAAAAAAAAAAAAAAGAATATGTTCATCTGATCCTGAGCCCCATGTCCCTGCATCTTGCGAGAGACTACACATAGTATCTGACATTAAGTACCTTGGTAATATTCTTGATTGTAATCTAACATTGAAAAAACAAATGAAAAAGTAACATAATCAAATTCAATCTTGCTAACCTTTCAGATAAATACTACTGTAAATAACTGCTTAACCACAGAGGCTGCAAAACTTTATCTCAGTGTTTCCTCTAAAACACTAAAGCCCATTTAATCTGTGTACAAACAGTCTCTCAAAGTGCTAGATAGACAACCTAATATCCACCAACATGTTTTCCAAGTATGATCTCCTGGGAAAATCTCAGACGCATGTCTCATAATCAAGGTACTTCATGGCAGGGCTCCTCCGCCACTTAGCGCTTTTATTAAACAGAAAAGCAGCAGAGTCTGCCCTAAGAGGAGGCTGTATAATCCCACTCAGCATGAGCTCATTTATCTTCTGTTTTCTCAGTTGGAGCCTCTCATTTCTGGAACACTTTGCCAACTGACATATGCAACTGCTCTACCTATTGTAATTTTACAAACAATTTAAAAAAAATTGACTCAATCAGTGAACACAATCTCCTTTTACTCCTTTTATCCCAACCCCAATGCTACTACTACTATCTATTCTGTTTCTACCGTTTTATGTAGTGGCACTGCATGTTTTGTTTACTTTGTTGTCTGCTTATGTTATTTTCTTCCATGTTTAGATGGTTTAATGTCAGTTTATATCTAATGTGCATCTATCTTCTTCAGTGTATCTGCTGCTCTTTCTTGACCTGTGTCAGTACCTGGGGGGTTTGGGCTGCTTTGCATGACACCTCAGTATCATGTGCAACTTTCTTTTGTGCCTGTGTGTTTAAATGTATTTTGTATGCTTTGTCTGCATGAGTGTTATCTGTATTAGTGCCTGCCTTCTTCATGAGTCTTTAAATGCCACTGTTTTTTTAACATTATGCCCAGGGACTGCAAAACTATAGCTGGCTGGCAAATCCTGGTACAGTTACAGAAATGGTGATTAATGTGATCTGCCCCTGCAAAAATAAACAAAAATACAGTAAAGTAAGGTTCTACAAATTACAACTCTATACTTTACATCACATCTAGTAATCGTACAATACCAACACAATGTTACTGTAACCCTTGGTAACACTTTCCAATGTTCTGGCATATTAACCTATGGAAAAGTATTGTGAGGACATGATAATACTTGCTGTTACATCTTTGTAAGCAAATTATGTATTAGGGAGATTTTCATTAAGCTCTTACACAGTATTACTGTGCACTTACAATAACTTTCCATACACTGGAGTATGGCCATTGTAAACAGAGTGTTATGTAACCTTTACTTCCAAGCATCATGCCAGCACCATTTAAAAAATGGATGCTATAGACTCTGATTGCATAGTCACTTCCATATGCAAGAGATGGGGATGGGATGTAGTGCGAGCAAAATCTGATGCTCTAGTTGAAACATCCTCTTTAAAATCCCCCATCCTCAAATTCCTCTGAAAATGAAGCCATGGGAAGGAAGCCATATTCCAAGGGAAGTCCGAGGCTTCCAGCTAATCCAATTCAACTGTTCGGTACACAACACCCTCTTCCAGAGGGGGATAAAGAGGCAAAGAGGAGCCCATCTCCAGCAAAGACTCACTGTGTCTCCCAGGGAAGAAAACATAAGTGGAGTTTTTTGGCCTGGATAGATCAAACAGCAATGCTGACCGAGGTACAGCTGACCAGGCTTGGGGGTTGGGGGGGGGGGGGGGGGGATGCTGATCACCTCGGTCATAGTTAATCCCTGGATAACTTCGACAAACATGAGCATGTGCACAACAAGGGGCCCATGTTGGGGCGGCTTACTTACTTACTTATTTCAACTGACTTCATCCCTTCTGTGTTCCATCGTTATGTAACCACAAATAATCATCATATTATCAAATTTAGGATCTAAATACCCTCACTGCGGTGTAAGTGTGTCATTTTAACTTCTTGTAAATCATCTGCAGTTTCCTGTTTCCCACAGTGCTTTCGGAGCACGTTTGTCACCAGACGGGTTCAACGGGATGTTCCCCCCACCAAAAAAACACAAAACAAGATACATCCATCCTTGGTGTAATGTTACTCACCTTGTGCTTGTGCAAGTCTTAGAGAGCAGGTGCAACAGAGTATAGTCCAAAGAATCAGAACTCTCCTGTGGGAAAGAGAAAAAGTTGACAAAATGCTAACAAAAGACAGACAATCAAGGCATAGGGAATATATTCAAAGAAAAGTTGTAAATTTGGACAGATTTTTGTCACAATTCACGAAAAAAGTACAAGCCCAAGCTATAGCATGTGAACATTAAATTACATAACATACTAAAATGATAGGTTGACACTAACACCAGCTCTTTTACCATATCCTCCCAACTTGCAGTTCCTCCACCACGCCTGCCACAGTGGTCAGACTGACCTACTGCGGAGGCGGCATCAGCAGCGGCTCTACCTTGCTCAAAGTCTCTTCATCTGTTTCAAGTCACTGAGCGTTTTCTTATCTTGTCGCCAGACCAGATAAGCTACCCCTCAGCAGGCTGGCTGCACTCGCACTGTCTCTGACCGACATCCTAAAGCATGCATCGGCCTTATCATGAAGAAAAACTTCCATTTCCAAGTCAAAGATTAACATCTGAAATCAACACAAACATGTTGTGCCCCAAAAAACATTACTTGCAGGCCTAGCAGTGATATTAAGGTTTTATTATAGATAGATATGTGTAATATATTGTATATGTCGCTGCTGTTGGTATCTATAAAATGTCTAAAATGTATTTATAAAACTTTTCAGTAAATAAGAAAAACAGCCGTGTTTTTAGCTTGACAGCCATGCAATTTTGAGTTTATCCCAGGGGGTTTGGAAAGAGGGGAATAGCATTTTCTCAACCCATAGCAGACCATGTAATCATCCAATTGAAGTACACAGAACATGAAAATCATCCAAATTGGAGTTCCAAAGCTTCCACACAACAACAGCGATATTTATCTCCCCACATGCTTACATCTATCATCAGATACACAGCAAATTTCCCTTTAATAAGTGTTGATTTTCAGTGACAGTTATTTAGAGTTGAAAAGCGTTGATTGGAGTGTTGATTGTTCTCTCGTAGAGCCGATTTGGCTCTGGGGCAGCTGTTCAAAACTATCTAAAAGTGTTAAATTAACTCTGATGGGTGTGAGCTTACATAAACACTGGCACAGTGTTTATTTTTACGCTCTTGGAGTTACAGTAAATGAATACTGATGATTTTCCTGTGTTGCTAAAAGAAGAGGCCTGTTTGACGCTGTCAGAACACACTGTAGCCTGCAGTCGTGTTTGATGTGGTGCAGGCCAATAGTTTAAATGGCACTGTTATCTCAGCTCAGTGACATGTGCCATAGCCTAAGTGGTTACGGCAAAGCACCGTGTCCATCATCTGTGAAAACCGTTTACTTTTGTGGTTTTCCTTACACAGCGAGGCCTCCCAGTGACCCTACAGCCTTGTGCCAGGGGGTTTGGAGACACTGATTGCTACTCCAGCACCCAGAAATACCAGAGAGCCACTGAGAGCAACCGGTCAACCACAGACACACTGACTTCTGGTTGAAGCTGGGATACTGAATAATGAGCTTTCTTCCTCCCCCTATATGTCCCAACCGCTGCTCTCACACATACACTCCCATTAAAAAGGGGGTGTGCAGTTTATGTGACCAAGTCTCTCGGATGTACAGTACAGTTATGAGTTATATGATGCAACATTTTGAGTTTTGTTTCCCCTCCCATCGGGCTGACCGGCCAACCAGCAGAGGGAGATGCACAGTAGGGAGGAGAGAAAAGAGGGAGGAGAGGGACGACAGGATTTTCCCCTCCTCTCATACATCCCACTCAAATCAGTCCCAGATCATTGGCAGTTCATTCTGATACAAGCAGCAAGACACAACTTCAAGTACAGTACAGCAGACTACACAGGCTTCCCCCGAGCCGAAATGTCTGAAGAAGTGAGAAAACTGTTCCCATAAGTCATCCTGTAGCCTACTCCAAAACATTTAGATTTAGCTGCATTATTTGTAGAATTTGAATTTCTAAATATTATAATATCCTGAATAGTTTTGCAAACGCTGCACACACTATTCTGCAACAAATCCTTAAAGAAAACCTATGGAAGCGAGGTGATTTATTTAAAAAATAAAAAATGCATGCATATTACAACATTCCGCTATGCTACTGATAATATCTCATACTAGCCATGAATACCACTGTCAAGTCATGCATTGATTCATGAACGTGCAGGTGATGTCTACACGGCACATGAATGACTTCTCCGTGATAACCCACAAAAAGAGAGGAAAGCTAGTTTGTTTGGACAGTTAAAATCCAGCAACTCACCCCCCGACTCCAGCTGTTTTGAGTTTGGAGTGCGGGGCATTGTCCGGCTCCATAGCGGTTACTTCATTCTTTCTTGAGAGTTTTTACTACAGTCCAGACGTGGCAGATTTGCGCAAAGTTTTTCCATTCCAGGTGTTCCTTGGGGGAGAGCGCGAGGAGTGAACACTGACAGGAAGCAAAAACAAAACAACCACACAAAAAAATCAAGCAGAGTAAGATATCGCAGTGAAAAGGCTGCTTTCTGTCATTGTCTTGTCCCGGCAGTCTTCCTTTCAGTGGGTGACACCAAATTTAAAAAGACGCTCCGGAGAGCTCCACCTGTGCGCCTCGTTTTTACGCGCGTTTTGGAAAGTACGGTGACAAGTCCAGTTGAGTCCAGCTTCCCGGGAAACCGTAGGAGGACAAGATGACGACCGCCGTGTGTGTGTGCGCGCGCGTGTGTGTACGTGTGTGTCGACTTCCCAAAATGCAAGTTTATTGTGGAGCGAGGGAAATCTTCAGAACCGGGAACGGGGAACACCTCCCTCTGTCGCCCTCAGCTGACATCGAGGGAAACAAATTTGTACGATGGTGTGTAACGAGGAGAGAGAGAGAGGGGCGCTTCACTCACTGAAGGTGTGTCTTTAGAGAGCGGGACCCTCTCAAATTGCACGTGCAGCATCAACATGCCTTGCTGCTGGTCCACGGCAGAAAATGCTGTCTAAGCATAGCTGCCTTAACATGTGTTGTTGTGGATTGTAGTCGACTTCCTGAAGGAGAGGCTGAGAATGAGGTGCAGCCAACATCTGCCAGTTTATGGAGCTTCAGAGGAGTGCTAGACAGATGCAGCACTGTTTGCATTTCACAACTGCTCCATCTAGGTCAAGCTGCACCAAAAGAGAATATTATATGTTGGAGATTTTGCTCTGAAATCATGAATATAAGGAATAACCTTTTCATTTAATCTAGTGCAGTTTTAACCAGTAATCCAGTTTTTGTCCCTTCGCCTCCTGCTTCAACCAACATCCACTTCCGCTCCTGCCTGAGTGGGAGCCGGCTTGCAGGGCTGCAGTGGGCTCTAGTGTGTGTGCTGTCGTGTGCTGTGAAATTCCTCTGCCAAAGAAAGTCCTCATTGACCCGCCTTCAGCAAACACGCTATGACAGTGTCCAGGGGAGACCCAACAGAGCAGCGATTCAGCTGCCTGCAACTGGATCCCTCCTCCTCACACAGAGCCCCTCACAGTCCGTCCTCGCAGGGCCAGGAAGGAAAGGGAGCACACCACCTTGAAAGAGCACTTCCCATGTACCTGTCTGAGCTGCGTCGGATGTTAGCTTTTGTTACCGCACGTTTTATTTCACGGACAAGAGAGGCAATGTCCTCGCAGCCTCTGGAAGAGCGCAGAGGATCTGCTTTCTGGAGGGGTGAGGTGTAAGGTTTCTACACCGCACAGCAACACAGGGGGTTTGTAATGATTATTGCAGCAGCCTGTGGCAGCTGCTCCCAAACTGGGTCCCCAGTAAAGTGAGGAATAGATGAATTTATCTACTCTTTCACTCACTGGAAGTCAGCACAATGACATAATGCATGGATGACATTTCATAGGTTTCTCTCCCACCACTGTGTTTACTTTCCCACCTAAAATGTAACCAGCCATATAATTCTGTGCCAAGTCATATCTAAGACCGACAATCCTCCCAGATACGGTTCCTTGGGACAAATTGGGGTCTAATGTGTATCAGATTGCTGGTTCTTGACATGAAGCCCCCGGCCTGTGAGACGCTGTGCCTCAAGGCAACAGCGGCACAATATTATCGCAGATTTCCTACCTGACTGCAGTTCAACAAGAGTCTCGGTCCAAGCCAAGCAAAGACCTTCCATTCCCTCTTGGGTCCATAATTTGCCAAAAGCCTGTTTCATGGAAACCATGAATGAGTTCTGGTGGAAAGAGAAATTATACAACAAAACTATTTTTTTTTTTTTTTTTTAAAGAGAAAGACCCGGAGGCCAGTTTCTATTAGTGTTTTATGAGTTGATTTTCTTCCACTCATCACATATGACTGCCATCCTGGCCCTCGTCTATAACCATTGACAGGTGTGGATAGGCTCTGCGACTGTTTTTATTCCAGACCAGTGGCGGGTAATAGAAGTCAGCTGGCCTTTATACCCTGACATTACAATGGATATTAGAAGTTCAGTGTCTACAGGAAATTGGAGGATTTTCCTGCAGACAGACAGTGTCAATGTAGCCAGGATCCCTATACCTTATCCATATGAATCATCTTTACTTAATAGAGCAGTCACACAATTTATGAGCAACATTTGGTTATTCACAATAAAAAGTCTTCCACCAGAACACAGCTGTAATTTCTGAGATTAGCAAAAAACCAAACGACCCCGAGGGGACTTTTGATCATTAATGCTGCCACCTTTATTCTTTATTCTCTCTCTTCTTTTACAACAGGCCTCAAAAAAATCTAAGATAAGAAAACAGCGCATATATCCTTTCATGTCATGCTCTAGTGATGGAAAATCGTGTATGATAAACACAGGGCCTTTTGTTTTACTCCCATGTCTTGGGGAATTGGGGCCAGCTGAATGCAGCAACCTCTGTCCAGGCACAGCTGGATCCAATAAGACCTTGCCCTGGTGCTCTGTTTACCCATTCCATACATTAAAACAGGAAATTCAGGGGAAATTTCTATTCATGTGAGTTTGGTGAGTCCAAATTTGGAATGATATTCCAGTATCTCCCTGTTGTTAATACAACAACATTTGTTATATAATGCTGCCTCTAAATGAAACCATGTGTCTTTTAATTAAAAAGTGTTTTTAATAGGTTTAATGAGTTCCTGGGCCATGACAGTTACTGACCACAACTGACTATATATGCTAAAGCTCATAAATAAGAATAAATAAATACTTGGATGAATGAATGGACATAGATTGATAGACAGACAGACAGACAGATAGATAGACAGAGAGATAATTTAATGTTTTACATATGAGGAAATATTAAAAGTGCTACATGTTGCATTTGAACAACAATAAATCATTACCACATTCATTTTAGTATAGATCATGTAAACAAACAAGACCATCACAGAGAAGACTGGCAGCCTCTTCACTGCATATTACATTGTGTGCCACTGGGTCAGATTTGGCGGGAAAACTCCTTTAAGGCACAACAGAAGATTGCTTTACGGCACAAAACAAGAAGAGGGCGCTGTTCTTCTAGGACATACGAAGCTAAACCTTTTGAAATAGACAGTTTTAAGTCAAATGGAGTTTTCATGAGGGTTTACTGCTGATTTAATGAACTGTGCTGAAGGCCTTCCAAGTCTGAATGTCTAGATCGTAATGATGAGTGGGTTAAAAAACGTCTTTAATAAGACATAACCTACTCTTTAGAAATGGTGGTCGTCCAAAAAAAAGACATTTCTATGAGTTACCACATGTTGGGTGTGTTTTTTTTATGGGTTTTTTTTATGTTTTTGTGAATGGCTGCTCTGTGGATTTATTTATTTTTATTTTTTTATCCTCATGTTCCACCGACATGTTTTGGGGTCAAGTTGCTCTTAAGTACATGCATTTGATATTTGCTTGTGGACACAGGCGTGTTCCTTCTGTCAGTCATGTGAGGCGCAGCCTTAGGCTGCAGCAGTTGACACAGTTTCCTGAGGCTGGCAGCTTTTACATCATGTATTGACGACGTCACAAGTCTGAGCACTTAAAGCGCACTCTGAATTTCCATCCCAGTGATGTGGCAAGCCGAGATTCTCATTTCTGTCTTTTCAAAGTTAATAATAATAATAATGATAATAGTCAGTTTGAAAAGACAAAAAAGAAAGAAAATGGAATGCAAAGTCTGACCTTTCTGGAAGGCCACATTAGATGGCATAATTATTACCAACTCCTTACCCCGTGGAGTTACAGAAAGACGGGTGCTGTTGCCAAGTCAGAGGCATTGTTGTGGTGACATTTGAGTGGAGGATCAAACCACTGATGAATAATCCATATTGAAAAGCTGCTCTTTCTGCCAAATGTCAAACAGCAGCATGAGCCATTGTTCAGGGAACGGACACTAAATTTCCATTCACCACTATCACAAGGCTGCGTCACATGCTGCAGTAAATTGCAAAGGCAGAGCGCAAACTCAACCATAATTAGGTGTGTACTGAACCGTTTATGGATAGGATGGTTAGACTGATATATCAGTTTGGCAATATATCGGGCCGATATTGGCCCTTTATTAAATATTGAATATTGGCCAGTCACGTCGTCTACTGCCAATATGAAAGTTCCTCCCTGATCACAGCTACAGAAAAACAGTCTGTAAAACCTACACAGAGATTTTATTTTCTTTGCACATTTTATTTCATTATCCAGTATCCAATTTTATTTTGTTATCCTCAACGGTGAGTTTTAGTGTCCCATGGTCTAAGGCTTTTCTTTTTTCTTTCTCTCTGAAAAGAATAAAATACACAGGGGAAACACTGAATGCTTGTACATTTTTGAAATGAAAATGGTCAAATTTGAAAATATGGAATAGCGGCACAAAGTATAAGATATTGGCAGATTTAATCCAAAAATATTGGTATTGTTTTCAAAAACCCATATTTGTCGGACCCAAATGGACAGACTCGTGAGCAAGAATCAATAAAATGTATTTCAAAGATTCTCTGATTATGAAGCTGTATAGGGAACTGAATCTTAGATGGAAAACAGCTTATTTGTACTGCATAGAATTTACAACCTCTACTACATTGCCTTCACATCTCAAGTGAATTCATGACTTATCTGTCACATGCAGTAATGGCAACTATTTGCTTTGGGTTTACTGTAGTTTGCATGCGTCATCGTCGAAGCAGTATCCAATCTATAAATCGCTCCCCCCCCCCACACACACACACACTCTGGACGAGCCTCAGGAAGCCGTTACGGTGAGCCGCCGGGCCCCACAAAGAGATCTCACTGCAGCGCTACATCTCACAAATCCAGAAACCTCTTTACTCTCATCCCCAGCCAGGCCTTTCCACATCCATCCAACCTTTGCCACGGCCAAGTGTGGGCCAACATCAACTTCCTCTTCTCCTCTCGCCATTTACTGTAACAGCCGAGGAGATGAAGACGAAGCTCTCAGTGCAGATGTTGATGGAGAACGCTGCGTAGTTTCTCATAGTTCTTAATGAAGAACCTGATTCGTTTTTCATAGTTACAAAAGAATTCTTCTCTATACCACCACTGAACAGAGCGGTTATAATTAGCCAACCACAAAGCTAGGCAATGTTTCAGGCTTTGCACCGTGTCTCCGCTTGAAAAAATATGTTGAATTAAAAACAACCAACCTCCATTGGTCAAGCTGCACCAGTAACATCTGATTTGGACAGACTAGACAAAACAAATTAGTGTGTTCCTGCGGGTCAGTACAGCAAACCTGAACGGGCCAAACAGAGAGTCTGCTGTTCCAACACCGGTCCACCGCCCCCGGGCTTCCGTAAACACAAACACACACACCACCTTGGTTTCTAAATGTAGGTGGGGGAAACAGGTCCACTGTACACACCAAACACACACACACACACAGTCCTCTTCGTCCATCCACTCCTTCATGTCGTACACAGACTAAGATTGTTCTAATGGCACGCATCCTCAAAATGGGTACAGCCTGTCCCAGAGCACTTTGGTGTTAATTTTGGTGGTGGTGGAAATGACGCAGTATGGGAGCCTCAGTGAACTGGTATGCTCTGTTTGGAAATGCATTAAAACACAACCTTGTCCTGACTGACTGAATAAAGGCTGTTTTGTCCCAGACATCCCTAGAAGTCTTTTTTTCTCTTTTTGAATTCTACGTTTTATGCACAAATCAATGTTAAAAATGGACTCCCCAGTTATTTACACACGGACAAAAAAGTTGGAAAAAGTTCAAGTTTTACCTACCCGAGTTATGTCAGAATGTGTGGATCCAGAGAGACATGATTACTAAGGACATCAAACGTTAATGGCCCTGCAAACAGACATTGAGCCTTTATACTGTATGTAATGTATTTAAAGTGGAAACAAGTTGAGTCACCCTGCCCTGGAAACTTAAAGGAAGTCTGAATCACTGAACCTCCCTTAGGTAACCATTGTTCAATTCAGTTGTTTTTCTTTGAGCCCTAAGTCAGAGTCAAGAAACTCAAATTCCCCAAACTTTCCATTTTCTCCACGGTGCAAGACAGGGGCATCAGAAGCCAAATTAACCCCTATATACCAGTGCACTATATACTTGCAGTACTTCAGTAATAAAAATATATATTTATTTAGTTTTCTTTGGTTTATTGAGTAGCATCTGATTAAGGTACAAGTTAGTAAAAGTTCAATTATTGTGAACATTTAAAATAGTTATGAATTTTCACACACCCTCACTGGAATTTTTGTTAAACTCTCACAATCTTTCCTTGTAATCAACAATGTTGATTGGTGATCTCCACACTGCACACTCCTTCATGTGCAGCCTTTCCTCCTCCCAGATTGGCAGTGCCAATCCTGATAAGAGAAGTCAGTCTTTGACTAACCAGTTTAACAGTGTGATCAGCTGGTCACTGATTGAAATTATGCATTTTATAGGTTACAGTCCCTCCTCACTGCTAGCAGGGCCTGACAGTTGCTTAGCTGTCCAGTTTGTTTTGAAGTAACACCAAATGGCACTCTCTCTCTCTCTCACCTCATACTGGGTGATGCTCACTTGCTTGGTGTTAGTCTTGCTAATGTGTGTAAGCTTTGCAACTGCAGTGGCTGAGAAAAATTGCCGGCGAATATTTTAGTGGAGCTAGCAAAGCAGTTTTGTGTAACAGGTGTGGAATTTATCAAGTTTGGGAAATGCTAACGAAACATTTTGGCAGGTTACTATGTTATGATACTGACAGCTAACCTATCGGAGCGTGGCGGTATAGTAGAGTGGAGCTATTCTTCTTGACAGTAGTGGTGAATGATGTGGCTATCCTGATTATTCCAGGACAGTAACTTCAGCAACAGCAACAGTTGATGCTACACAGCTAGCTAGGCACTGTGGGACTGTACAGCATCTGTACTTGTTCATATTCCTTACTATGATTTCCGAGCACCAAGAGACATGACTGCCACAGTACTAAGAGATACGATACCGTCACCTAGAAAGGACTGAAAACTATTTCTCAAGCATACCTGTAAATTCCTTGAAGATTGAGGTTCTATGATTGAAGGCCTGGATTTCGGAGGAGCAGCTGAAAGAGGCTTGTAACACTGCGGTATTTGTTTCAGGCCAGATTAAGATAACATTAGCCAGACAGACAATAGGGTCACTGATCTGAGTTCATTTGTAACAGAGAAGCATGAAGGCCTTATCGTAGGAGTCGGCGAATTACAGTACAGCTCTTGTTTGCCAGCTTATGCTCAGCCAGGCATGATGGTGTACCACTTAGTTCTGTATTCAATCTACTGAACATGTGGCTTTTAAGATCCTAGAAGATCAACGGTTAAAAAAAGAAAAAAAAAATCTTACTGTAAAGGCCAGAACATTTTGTATTTTATGGGCTATTTTTAGCAGCAACATAATCCTACCTGTCTCTTATGCAAGACGTAAGATGCTGAGCAGAGTTTAACTCACACAAGAGATGCTAAGTAGAACATCCTTAACAAAGAAAAACCACACTCTTAGCTCCGATACATAGATTTATTTGGACATCATAAAATATTTTACATTTCAGCAGTCTAGCATGGAGTTCTGCCTCGTCTCTTTAAACTAGAACATCTTCACCAGAACGACAGATTATCCAATATGGACACAGCTGCTGTACAGAGTTTCAAATGTACGCAACCACAAGTACGAGCTTATTCGGTGTGATACAGCAAAACAGGATGCGTTGATAGTTGAAATCTCGCCTCGTCTGCAGATGCAATCTTCAGGTGCGCCAGTCTCATTTGTCTGTCATCCTCCCGGAGCTTCGGAGAGTATCTTTATCAGGGCTCCACAGAAAGGAATCCGCAAGACTATGCAGATGAAACATGGAGGGATTGGTTTCAGCAGAATCACCACTGGCAGCCCTGAGAGGAGGAGATAATTACCGCTTTGACAAGCTTTGATCACAGGTACAGTTATTCTCAGAATGTCGGTGTTGATAGAACAATGAGATGACGGCCCCGAAATTCAGATGTGGTTGCCCTAGTTTCTCTTTCCCCCCTGTTCAGATTCTGAATGGAAGCACTGTCTAACACACGAACAGACAAGAACACCAAAATGAGGGTACTTGACATGGCGTGGCTTAGCTGTCCATAAGTCTCTTTTGATTTGTACAAGTGGAGATGGGTATCCAGTGAGAGCTACTGAGACACACCGGAAAGAAAAAAAAAAAATCATGTGGGTAAGTCATCCATGACCTGTAAATACCGTGGGTGGGATGAATCACTGCAGCTCCCTTTTTTTTTGTCAGGAGGCAGCAATTTATCAGACAAAACGACGCAGGGATCAGTAAAGCCTGTGTTGGAGTCAGTTTTAGCAAGGGAAGGAGGTGTGTATGCTGGTGGGAAGAAAGAAAGAAAAAAAAAAAATCAAGGTGAAGCTCTAACCTCACCGCAAGGAAGAAAGGTTTAGTTCATAGAGCTCTCTTTGAAAACACATCCAGACCACAGCGCAGCCTAAAACAAACACGACTCCTACGCCGCCTGGGCTGAACTGTGTAAGGATACTGTATTTATCACCAGAGCCACCCAGCCGTAGGAAGGAAGAGACCTTTGTGTGTGTGTGTGTTTGAGGGTCAAACAAGGAGTCAGGTTTTACCCCTCTAACCTCAGAATGTAAATAAAAGATCTGATGCTACGATCCTCAATCCGCCACTTTTCCCCCCTCAGAGCTTGCTTTGTGTGCCGTTTTATTTTCAGGTGGTTTTTGCGTGCGTGTTCTTCCGGCTCTGCGGCATTCGTCTCAGCTCTATTTGACCTCCTGCTGTATCCTGCCCATAAGTCCCGCGCTGATGTTGTTCTCCTGGAGGCTCAGATGCCTCAGTGGAAACTGCGTCCTGCAAAGCAGCGCCCCCATGATGTCGTTCCCTCCCACGTCGCTGATGCCGTTCCTGTCCAGGTCCACCTGCCTCAGGCTCGCGTTCGCCTTCAGCACGTCGGCCAGCAGCCTGACTCCCGGGTCTCCCAAGTCGCTCTCGTCCAGAATGATCTGAGTCAGCGAGGCGTTTCCTTTGAGGCTGTCGAAGAGCTCCTTCCACGCCACCAGGTCAGCACCGCCGGTCTGCGCCAGCCCTAAGTACTGCAGATACGAGTGGTGCCTCATGTATGACGCTAACACTTTTAGCCCATCGCTGCCCAAGCCATTTCCCCCAATATCCAGTTCTAAGAGTACGAAAACCTTTAAAGAGCCCCATGTAGCGGGGAGGAACATATTCTGTTCTGACTGGAGGAGCATCGCCTGTTGGGCGGCAGCAGCTCTTGCGGTTTGTTCCTGCAGCTCCGCTATTCCATTCAACAGGGTCAGCACTCCATGGTCGCGCAGTTTGTTTCCGAACAGGCTGTGGAAAGAAGAGAGAAATGGTTAACTGTGGAGATTTGTTTTGATTCTCCCATGAATAGTTCACTGCGAAGATTAGAGAGCCCTTGAAAGATGCTGAATTCATGCATATATTTTGATCATCTTTCAATAAACGCTTTCAAACCTCTTGTTTCGGTTCCACATTCATTGGTGAGAGTGATGCGTTTGATCTACTGTTCCTTTGTACTGTGTGTGACATCTTGTTGTCCTTTTATCGTGTTTGTCGGCATGCAAATCTCTAAATCTAAATTGTAAATTGTCAATATGCGTTTGTACAAACGTCATCAAGACAATGCCTGCACATTTACTGTACTTGATTACTTACAAAACAACTCAGAAAGGAAGAAAGAGATTGTGATAGATTGTAAAGGACTGTGACACAACATTTATTTAGATTGTACTTTTTGTTGCAATTCTATAATCTATTCATTCTCCCATTGGAAGACTGTATACCATGATGACCGGCCACCTAGTGGTTCTGCTGCGTCTTCTCAGTGAATGAGCCGGCGGCGGAGTCTCTTCAATTATGTTCTATTACCTTCTAAATCATATTAAAGAAAAATTAAATGACCGGTGTTCCCCTTTAATCTGATTCTTAATGTGATACCGATTCTGATTTTGCTGTAAAGTGGATCAGCTGGGACTCACTGTAAGCCTTTGACCTGAGGCTTGGCTCTCAGCACGTCCAGGAGGATGAGAGCGCCGTACGGGCCGATGAGGTTCAGATTGAGGTTGAGCAGCGTGACCTCGGACGGGCTGCTCTTTAACGCCCCGGCCAGGCTCAGCAGAAGGTCATCTGTCAGGTCCGTGTTCCTCAGAACCAGCTGCTCCACCTCATCAGATGTGTTCAGCACCGTGATCATGGCGTCCAGCTACAGCGGCAATCCAAGAGAAAATCACAGGGTCAGTTGAACTGTACTATTATCTTTGGATTTGGTTTTGGTATAGGTGCAAGACGTCAATAAAAACAGTTCCAGTTCCAGTTCAAAAACCTTGTATCTCTAAGAAATTGAGAAACTAACGGACTAAGAAACTGTTTAGCTTGACCAAGTTTATTCAATGGATTATGAAAGGGTTTCATAAGGCCACCAAAATTGGAGTTGCAAGGTTTTCACATGACAACAGCAATATATATTTATTTTATTTTCATAGCTCCTATTCTAGCCTATAATCCTTGAGGAGAATGGTTTTGCACAGAAGACATGGACGATGTGATGCAAATGGAAATATCTCATCTGACTTCTAAATCACCTCAGTAGCCAGGCAGCTGGCTTTCCATCGCATTGGCATCCGTGAGATACAGAAATTCCATTTTGTAGCACAGAGATTTTTTTTCCCTCATACAAAAAGACATTTTGCATCACCACCCTGAGAATAGAGCACTGCAAAGGTATTTACTGTTTGTGTGTGAGAGCAGCGTAGCTCCAAAATGTGTTGCCCAGGAATGAGGTGTGACCAGGACAGGTGCTGCAGGCCTGCGATGAGAGTCCAGGGAGACATATGGTCTGGCTGCCGGCCACAGCCACTGTGCCACTTTGCTAGACCTTGAGGAATTTTTCAGGCACTGCTGGAAGCTTTTTCATCATGAAGGGTGAGACTGAGCCAAACGCCCACCTCGCCCCCAAAATAGTTATTGACCAATTGGTCCAACTGTCAGGGTAATAACTTCCCAGTAATGTAATAAACCATTCTGCCCTACGAAACCAAAAAGCAGTAACTACATGAGTAATGAAACTGGGAAAAATGACATCAGAATGAATCTTCTACAAAAGTATTGTTATAAAAGAAGTGTATCGTTTAATAGAATTTAGGGGCAGAATTTTTGTTGATATGAAATCTAAGTCTTGGTCATGACCTTTGACCTTTAAGATGCATAAAACGTAGGGCAACATTAATGACAACTTGTAGTGAACTAATATTTTAAAAACCCAAAACTGTAATAATTATCTTGCTTACAGATAAAAGGTTGCTATGTAAATGATGTGTTAACTTTTATTACATTATTGGGACATGGTTTACATTAACAGGATTAATGCACCATAAGCTGCAAATTGTATTATATTAATGGTTTATTATGGTATTGGAAAGTTATTACATTAACAATCTCTCTGCTTCGTACCATTATGGGGACGTGGGTTATTTCAAGGGCCTTTTTGGTTGAGATTTATACAAAGAGTATTTCTGGCACAAATACAGGTTTTCTGTAATAAAAAAATTGTGTTTTACACTCACCTGTGCCTGCAGGTCTTGTTCTTCAACAGGCTCGTCTTTGCTGGCACTTTGCTGGCTGGCTGTGTCCTGTTCGCCTGGCTCTCCATCAGGCTGCAAGACGGTGTCACTTTCCTCACTGAGCTCCACATCTGAGCCTGCAGCTTTGGGACGCGATGACAGCCTCTTCTGGAGCCGGCACCTCTCCAGGACTTGGCATGCAGGGAGACAGAGAGCAGGGCTCAGGCACAACACTGTCCTCCGCAAAGCCAAGTGCAATCACTGAAGTTGATACCCAACTGTGTTCATGTGAAAATGTAAATAGTAAATCCATAACATTGTGAAATTCTGTTTGAGCATTCATGTGCAAAGAGAACACGGATTTAGTAGGATTCATGTGTGCGGGCCTGTGTGTGTGTGTGTGTGTGTGTGTGTGTGTGTGTGTGTGCGTGTGTGTGTGACTAATGTCTGCATGCATTCTCACACACGTAATCCATCTTCCTCCAATGAGACATTGTTCAACGCGCCACGTTCTTGTCAATTCAACTTTTACTGCTTAAGTGTATTATGTAAATCAGTTACAACACTCTGGGGGATTCCAGTTTGTTCCTACTGTGCTGTGGTTTCTTTACTCACTGTTTGCCTTGAACCAGTTGTGTTTGTTTGGGCCTCGCTCCAACGCGGCGCTCATTTCCACACATTCTTCATAGAAGTCCTTCAGTCTTTCCCCATCTCTGCTTTTCCCATTTGATCCCGGATCTTTCTTTTTCTCTCCATTCTGCTTAGTCAGTGCTTCCTCATCCTGCAATGAATCTTTAAAAAGAAACACACTGCTGTTCTTTTCCATTTCTTCCACAAAGAGCATAAATGGAAATACCACATTCAGATGGACTGGAGGTCATCTGTATCTCCACTTTAAAGTGCGGAAGCCTGGTGCCAGACTCTTCTTCTCTTATCTATTTTCCATCCTCTCTCACAGGGACGAACGAACCGGCACATCAGGTAAAATGAGCTGAACGGTACTCACCAAGGACTTTGGCTGTCTTATTGATTTCCTGGTGGTCTCTCTGTGGGGTCTTGACTTTGTGGGACGTTTTTGGGCGCGCTTGGTCCGGTTTGGCAGGCGATGCTGGCTCTTCGCGTTTACCTGCCCCCGTTGACCTGTGTGACACCTCCGAGCCCTTGCTGTCTTGCTGTCCTTCCTCTCCTCTGTTATTTCCCGCTGTCTTGCCCTTGCTCTCGTTCTGATTAGACTGACCCTTGCGTCGTTTGGGCTTTGAGGTTTCTTTAACCCCGGCTACAGCGGGGTCTTCGCTGTCCGTGGATCGACCGGCGCCTTCCTTGAGGTGTTTCCTCGTCCTCCTCACTGATTTCTTCTTCTCCGGTTTGGCTGGGATGAACAGAGGAGATGAGGGACACGACTCTATGGTGCCTGCGTAGAAATCATTATAGAGGAGAAATGATGAAAAATGCTTTACGGGGTATTTTGTCTTCAAAATAGCCCATTGAAAACAGTGATTGGGCCTTATGTCAAAAAATGTTGATGAATAAGTTTAAGGAAGTAATGGAAAATGGAGACACTCATTTCCAGGCTTTATACCATTGCCAGCGTTCTGTTCCACAGGGAGAATTAAGTTCTCCTTTGTGCCATTGTTCAACTGCTGGCAGGAGCTGTATTTGTTTCGAAGACTTGTACATCTGAAAAAGATGAAAAATCCACTTTCATCATGACTCATATTCCCTCCACAATATAGTCTACCACCATGAACATGAAGTCATTCCCTTATGTCATGCAATATGCATCTTTTTTTCACTGTCGACCCACAATATCTCTATCTTTGTAGAGCAAAAGTTTCCCGTTCACCCTTCCGTTACCATCATGAATCTGTTTGGACTGGTAGTAATTTGTAATTCTTTGACAGTGTGACGGTGTCAGTCTGATGGAGGTTGAAGTCTGACCTGTAACACGGTATCCCACCGGCCAGCCACGTCAGTCTGAAGCAGCTCTTCTTGCCCTGCTGGAAGCCTGGAGCGTAGCGGTACTCACAGCAGGAGCTGATCCTGGCCGCCATGATGCCGTTCACGTACATGGTCGCACTGAAGGGGTATCCTCTGTGCCTCTGTGAGACAAACTGGAACTGCTCTGCACAACACAGTGGGTACAAGGGGAAAAACATTGTGAGATGTTTGATAACAGAAGACAATAATGTTGCTCTAATGGTTTCATCTTGGCTGTCTAACTGTCTTGTTTGGTTTTTGTTGCTGTGAAGGTCAATAGGTAGGGAAGGGCACTAACACTGCCAGGATGGGGGGGTGGGGGGGGGGGGGGTTGATTCTCCCCAGGGTCGCCCATGCTGAAAATGTTTGCACTCATGGTACTGTTAGAAACTTTGGATGAAAGCATCCAGCTAATGGAGTGCAGTATGTCACGTTATTTTATAGTTTAGCAGCAGAAAGGCCAAGTTGTCGAGACCACCAAAAGTGGTCAAGACCAAGACCAGAGCTTATCAGGTCTGATTGAAGAAGGAGACTTTGAGTGGGGCGAGACCAAGTCAAGACCGAGACCAAGGGGGATTTTTTGAGTCTGGAGTCAAAACCAAGACTGGTACATCGCAAGGATCCCATTGTGCAAGGGAGTTTTAGAAACAAAAAACAAAAGAAAATCAGATGATGTCCAGGGGAATGATAACGATGGCACTCCATTGATGTACTTAACTGGTCTTGAAATAATATTCCTCATTGTTTTTGGTCATGCCAAGAAAAACTTGCTAATGTTTCAGCCTAATGGCCTTCATCAGAGCGTAAACGGTCTTATCTACAGGCAATTTATCTTCTTTATATAATGGTTTAGATCTGTTTCCGTGACAATATTATTTGAAGTCAGTCTACCAGGTCACACATCATCTGTCTATTCAGTCTAAAAGTTTGTTTCAGCGCCGTTTCCGGTTTTAAGCCCACTTCTCTCCTACAGCATGCCAAAGCCTTCATCGCTCTCGTCACACTGTTGCTCTCAGGGCAGATGAGTAATCGTATGTGTGAAAATAGTTTGGATTTGATTTGATTGTTCGAACTGGAGTGGGAGGAGAGGAGAGGGAGAGACATTAACACATCTACACCCTGTAGCTCATTGTTCTGCCACTCAAGTGTGGAGAAACATGTCAAAACTGTCTGCGTTTTGCCAAGTTGATTTTTATCATTCTAATGACAGGCATTTAAAGACAGAATATTCAGGAAATTGCATTTGCAGTGTGTTATTGCATGCATTCTTGGCCTTTGTGGTGTTAGAGAGCCTCATATTTCCCAGCTCATACCTCCTGGAGTCACCAAGCCCTTGAAGACACAGATATTCTCCCCTCCGTTGATCTGCTGCAGCACCTTCAGTTCGTCTTGAGTCGACCCCAGCCTTGACCCCGGGTGGCCGTGGCCTAGGTAGGTCATTGTCACAGTGACGTTGGATTTCTTAGATTCTCTTAGTGCCTTTAGGTTACTCTGATATGAAGAAAGGAGCAGGTGGCGAAGGGGCAAGAAGAAGTGATTGTAAAAACAGATTTCGCTGATTCATCCTCACTCAAAATAAAACAGATGTCAGATTACCTCTTTTTTAGAGCGGTCTCCGGTTCTCTGCGAGCCGACCGAGGAGAAAGATCCCCTGCGCTTGTCGTAAAGGTACGGGCAGGACTGAGTCAGAGCGCCTCTGATTGAATTAAGACTCGCCGCCTTTGTTGTGATGGCTGGGAGGTAAGCACGGTCTTTACCAGCTCCGCTTGAATGGGCTGCAGGCTTATCCAGCTGTGGGGTCATGCGGCAATTAAAGGGAAAATATACCCAATATCACATTTCACATATTATTCCTATTAGCTTGGCGAATTCAATACAGACCTGGGAGCATAAACAAGTTTCTCCCTAAAAAGGAGAAGCAAGATTCATTTGATGATGTAATCAAATGGCAGTTCTGTTTCATGGGCACAGGATGGAGCACATTTTCTGGTTTATGACTGTTAGCACTAAAAGTAAAAGTTCAAAGTTCAAGTTCGCCTCCTTAACTCTTCTACTGAGGCACTACAGACAATTTGTCAGATCTAAGTCAGAGAGTGCAATGTGACAGTTTTAGTAGTTGTTATAATACAGTTTTTATCCCTATGGTACATATGTCTTAGATTATGGTATTTTATTTGTGGTATTTTATTTAGTTTTATGGTATTTCATTGCTTCTATCTGGTGTCTTACCTTTTGTTCTATGTGATTTTAGTGTTTTACATCTTGTAGTTCATTTTAACCATTCTTTGTCCCCCTCTGTCTGTCCAAAGAAAATCCCAAACAACCAGTTGAGATGGCAATAAAGAATTGAACTTATAAGTTATTTGGATTTAACTTGCTCAAAAAAAGCAAAATCAGCCTCCAATTCTTAGTCTCATGTTGACATCACAAGTTAAAGCGTTGGCTTCTCTTGTTTCTAACTCTGGCAGCGCATTGTTTCTCGTTCATAAATATTTACTGAACTTTATGAGATGATAGGAATAATATTTGAATTCTGATTGAGAGTGGGTTTTTGTTTATGTATTTTGAGTACTATGTTTGAAATGTAATCGTCCCCCTTGCATACATTTAAATGCAATGGATTAGAAGTCTTCAGGGATTCTGGACCTGATATGTGTTTTCAGCAGCAGCTCTAAAGCATCACTGTGATAGTAATGTGCTGTGTAAAGAGGAGGCCATTGACCTTGTAGATCTCCACAGTGTCGGGACTCTCCAGGAGGAGGAGTTTGCTCTTCCCTCTGATCAGACTGGCTATGGAGTGGATCATCTTGGCATCCCTGCCGGACTGAGCTGGGACCTGTTGGAAAATCATTCAGTACTGCAGAAAACCCAGTGCAGGGTCAGGAGGTTCATTTATTCATCCAATTATCTTTATAATAATGATAAACACAGCTACAAAGTGCGTTAGATGCAATTAAACAATGACAAATAAAAGCCAATAAAACAAACAATAAAAAGTCAGATGCAGATTAAAGACACTCTTATCCAACACTTACAGGCGTGTCTCTGTCCCCTCCATGTACTCCTCTGTACAGGAGATCCTGAAGGACATTGTTGCTGTTTCTCCTCATTCTTCTCATGGACTCCTTCTGATAGGACTCCATCCCATCAGCTGTAGTTCCCACAGATGTAGTTTACCTGTCCATCGCCACATAGAGAAACAGCACGGTTATTTCTTCCAAAGAGTACATTTGAACCTGCGGTCCCATGTTGTATCTCTTAAAATACATATTTTTTTTTACATTTTAGGTTTTTAGCTGATGCTCTTATCCAGAGTGACTTACAATGGGTGCAATAGCAAAAGCTTAAATTCATAGATTACCAAAATTTACAAGCAACCAATAGGAATGCGAGGATCAGAGCCATAGTGCCTTGATGATATTCCTGCGGCCCTAAAACGATCAATGATCAATAGAGAAGTGCTAGGAAATGGATTAAAAGCTAAGGAGAAGGAGAAGTAGAGGGGATTTTTTTTTTTCAAATTAAAGAGAGTGGTTGTTAAATTAAAGAGAAGGTGATGTGAAGCACTGAGATGAGTGATGAGTTTTCAGATGGAAAATGGGGAGCGACTGCTGTTCTGATGAAAAAATATAGGCAACATCAAAAGATGACTTGGAATTGCATAAGAGCTTATGTGATTCCAAGTCATCATCTTCTTCTAGTCATCTTGACTTTGACTTTATTAATTCATGCTTGGAGTAAGGTTTACTGAAAACAGCAGAATTTTACATAAAAAAACGCTAAAATCTTAAATCATAAACATCAAAATGAACACATTTGTACACATGAAACAAGACAAAGTACAAAAAAACAGGAAAAGGAAAATTAAAAGATCAGCAGAATGAAATTTTAAAATCCAAGGTTTCTAAGAATAAGTGTCGCACAGACTATATTTTAAACATGACAATGTAGCCTCTAGGGAACTGTTCAAAAGGAAAAAAAAAAATCTTCTAGTCTAGAGGCTTTTTTTTCTCTGTTTGGTGTTGCATTTGGTGATGTGCACCGAGTCTTGAGCGCGGTGTTATTTTTGTTTTTTAAAAAACACATGCACCCACAGTACGACGCTTTGGATACAAGAGTATATGTTAATCCTCCAGTGGGAAACTAAATGAAGACGACATTCATCTTTGGCTTCCCACTGCGTGCTAACAAACCTCCTTTTGTTTCCAGCACAGGCAGTCACTGAATTAGATGTACAGTGTTTGTAACCTAATCGCAGGCTGCATCCATGGCCATGTCATCTGCTGCGCTGAGTGCTTCTGGGAGAGGAGGCAGCAGGCAGGCAGACAGCCAGGTCCTGAGATTAGTATGTATGCATGAGCGCACCTCAGCTTCAGATGTTAAATAGCAGGCAAGGTAGGACTCCTGCAGTGACGCCCGTCCCCCATCATGCACAAAGCCTGTATCCATCCTGATTGCCACTTTAACTTATTCTTTCTCAAATGTTGTGTAGTAGTAGGTAGAGCTGTAGTAGAGCTGAATCGTCATATTGTGATACAAAAAACACTCTTGTCTCTTAAACAAATTAGGTGCCAGGTCATTTCTTGCACCTTCTAGCGGCTGGAGAGAGAACACATTTTGAGTCTCTCTAGTTCCTATGAGAGGTGGAACAACAGCAGTAATGCAGCAAAGATGCAGTAAAAACAATGACTAATGTGATATATATATGACTTGAACTTGAACTTGATATGTATGGCTACATTTCTAAGAGCTAAAAACTGAAGTTCTGAAGTAAACTGAAGTTCTGTGCTGTAAAATACTCTTTTTTTCTTTCCACTTTTATAAGCAGAAAAAACAAAATTCTCTGGCTTTTAATTACTTTAATTAATCTCATAATAGTTGATCAAATGTGCCACTTCAAAAAGAGTTACTCAGTATTATTCACTGATCTTTTTTAGCCTTGAACTTTGGATAATGCATGGCAAAAAATATGAAAATACCATGCATTTCGCTTCATCATATCTAGGGTCATTATAATTCACCACATTTTAGGTGATGGGCTATTCACTACTGTCACCCTTGTCATTTCACAGTTATTCTTACTGATTACTGTTATTATCTAAGAGCTGATTAGATCATTAATTTAACAAATTTTCTTTCCCTCACAAATTTCTACCAAACTGACAAGAGACAGAGAACTCACCTGTTGTCTTGTCCAGGTTCAGTTTTTTTCCTTATTCCTTGATTTATTACTTGAATCAATCTCATAATAGTTGATCAGATGTGTCACTTAAAAAAAAAAACTTAGAATACTCTTAATATATTTATCTGTTTGCTTGATCATCACAAAAGTCATCACAACTCAACACATTTCAGGTGATATTCTAGATTTCACCTCTATCATTTCATCACTAATTACTGCTATTATCCAAGGGCTGATTAGATAATTCAACTATTCATTTTTTTTCCCCTTTCACTAATTTCCACCAAAGCGACATGGGACAGAGGACTCACCTGTTGTCTTGTCCAGGTACAGAGCTGCGTGTGTCTTTCCTCCTGGTGATCTGATACTCCCACAGCTGTTGATCTCCTGTTCTCTGCTCTCTTTTCGCACGGCCAGCCGGTGACACCTGAGCGGCCGACACCTCTGGCACCGCGCCCTGCCTCCTGACACGGGTTCCTCATCCATCTTTAACCAGCCAGACCTGAGAGCGAAGGTCTGGCCGCATGTGCTGACATTTAAAAGGCCTTTCCAGCACTCGGAATGTGGCATTTTGTCCCAAGAGTCTAAATGTAGATTACCAAGTCAAGTCCAAGTCAAGTTTCAAGTCTAAATGTAGAACAGCAAGTCAAGTCAGAACAAATCAAGAGTCCAGGATCAATTTAATATCTAAAAGAAAACAAAATATCTAGGACTTTTCAATGCAATATGGTTTTAATAGGATAAAAACTTGGTAGGAGCTTCATCAGTTTGATTTCTATAATCAGTTTCAACTTCAATAAATTCAATCATTCCATAAATTCAGAAAACAATTTAAATTCAGTCGTCTGCTGGAACAAATCTCATCACTTTCAATATAAGTCATTTACACAAACACAAGATCTTTTGTCAAGACTTTAGAAACCTTTTCAAGTCATCAAAGTTCAAGTCAAAGTAAAGGCTCAAGTCTTCTCTTCATGCATCAAGTCAAAACTCAAGTAAAACAGTTTTCTAGTCATGTGACTCAAGCCCCCACCTCTGGTACTAAGTATAAGGTTCGATATGGGTTTTTGAAGACCGATGTTGATACCGATATTTTTGGATTGAAGCTACATTACATTACTAGCTCTAAATGAAAAACATTATCAAAAAATTAAACACATTAAATGTGCAAAGAAAATGAAATTTTATTGCAGATTTTACAGACAATTATTATTTTTTATTTATTAATTTATTTATCTGTGGTCAGGAAGGAACTTCCATATCGGCAGTGGACGAACTGACATGATTGGCCAAAATCTGATATTTAATAAAGGACCAATATCATCGCAATATATCGGCAAACTGATATATCGGTCCAACCCTTGTATTAAGTATTGGTGTAATTAGTGCCATAGACTTTTTGACTGTACACAGCAGGTTGCCAAACAGATTGAAGAAGTTGGAAACATCTCATTCAACTGAGGGCTTGAGAAGATTAAGAGCACATTCAGTCAACATCTTTGTTGTTATTTACGCTAACAACCAGGAAACATATGAAAACAATCAGATCTTAAAGGCTGTGTCCTATAACTAGAGACCGTCAACATGCA
This sequence comes from Centroberyx affinis, assembly GCF_046629955.1. Classification (NCBI taxonomy): domain Eukaryota; kingdom Metazoa; phylum Chordata; class Actinopteri; order Beryciformes; family Berycidae; genus Centroberyx; species Centroberyx affinis. The sequence goes on along the minus strand of NW_027278852.1, from coordinate 36,186 downwards.
TTTCTATTGAAGTCTTACCCAGAGCCTCCACTAGCTTTGCCATCTTTTCATATGGTTTTATTGTTATATAACAGACATTTTCCTGCTGTTTCCCCATAAAGACCTGTTCATTCTCCCTCCATCTCGAGCTGTGTGAATGGGTCGCACTGTGCGCCTGGTTCAGCTCCGTCAAAGGGCTGGCCTGCATGTGTATAGTGGCTCCATGCAGTTTCTTATGTGGCGTGGCACATCCAAAGGGCCTCTGCAGGCGAATGGGCTCCGTCTGCCTGCTGGATCCATTACATCCATAAACTGATAGGGGGTCTGAGTGTATTTGGCTTGGCAGCACAGCATTTGCTTCCTGCCATGTTCACTGAGGCAATGTGTCAGTTTATTATGGACTTTGCCACATGCCTCCGCCCCCCCCCCCCCAGCGTCCACGATGTGATGCATTATGTGAATGGTGCTTTTTAGGGGAGTGATTCATCATATTCTTCTGCTCAGCATATTTTGGGGGCCAGGATTTGTAAAAGTCATGTATGATCAATGTGGAAAATAATTTGCTGCAATGAATATTTGAACATGCAGCCAAATGTAATGTTGATGTTGGGGTTTATAAGCCGTGTTAAAGCAGTATTTCACTGACTTTCACAGACAGCTTACATAATATCCTTTTCTCATGGGACAGTTGGGTTTGTATTGCTGAGTATTCATCCTGTCTCTCATTGTGAGAATCAAAGAAGAGTTTCTCCTGTAATCTGTGATTTTCAACTAAGATAATGCTCTATTAAACAATAACTGAGCAAGGTGGAAAAGACCAATATACAACGATTTTATGGAGATACATGTACCTTTTCTGGTGAAGAGCATGTAGCAATAAAACAATCTGCCGCTCATCTGGGTGTTAAAACTCAGACTGTGTCTGTGATTCATCAAAATGAATGAGCCATTCGTTGTTTATGGAGCAACTCCATCCTGATGATATCACAGATTTAGTTCTTGAGTTCCTCGTTGTGTCATGTGATCTTAAAAAATATTGAATTATTAAAAACATATGTGGTGTTGCAAATGCACTGTTACTGTTAAAAAAAACAACAACTGATTATAAATATCATCAGATGTGTTGGCAGACAAGCAAAAAAAATACTAAATTCGAAATACAGAGTGGTGCCATTGCAATGCTCCGTGTTGTAATGATGAACAGGCAGCATCAGCTCTCATGCCGCATCCTGTCACGTCCCGTCATGTCATTGTTTCACCACTTGAGGGTGCAAGAAGACCAATCAGGCCTTCTCACCGTCCCAGACTCCAGCATATTCATATTTAATTCCAATGTGGAGGGCAGTTTTTGCCTGGCTGCGCTCCCTGAACCCCCTCCTTGTGGTCTTTGGTTCCTCTGTGGCTAATTATCTCCCTCTGTTGTGCTGCATCATCTGTTCCTGCTGTCAAAAAGCACTAAAGTCAAGGCTGCTTATTGTGGCCGTTCGTTTCTCCCTGGCAGGTAGTTAGGCTTTTGTAATATGGGAGACTGCTGCTGGGAACTGGCTGTCTGGCCAAGTCAGAGTCCAGAAATGCTGGACTCACAGCACACACACTGTTATTGTCCCCAGGCAGTCTGAGAAAGAGCAGTTTGGCACCCAGTTGCCACACTGAAGCAAATTTCTTGTTATGATGAATTTAATTTAATACCAAAAAGCAAAAAGTGCATTATATGAGGAGACAATATTTTCTGAAAGCTGGGAAACAAGGGACATGCAAAAACAAAAAAATGTCACAATAGAAAGTAGTCATGGTAAGCTGGCACACACACACACACACACACAAACACACACACAGATCTACAGATATACTACTGCAAGCAATGTTGCACATCGTCAGTTTTCATTTTTTTCACACTGGTTAGTCATTCCTTGCTGACTGGTGACCTTCGCCCTGCGCTGAAGCCTTTTTCCCTCCTGGGAAGGCGTGACGCTAACATGCTGTGGCACCACATATTTATATCTGGAGTCTGCATGGATTAACAAATGGGCTTACATATTGAGTTTATACTGACCTTATTGTGCTTTATGGTATTTTAAACCTCCTATGGTATCTCTGTAATATTCCTATAATATTCCTACGGGACTTGCTGTGATAGTTGTATGGTAGGCTGTAGCTCTAAAATGTATGTAGTTTTTTCATAAGGATATCATGTTTGCATGTCAATACATTTGCAATATCTTGTCAATATCAGTTGAAATGACATGTTTGTGATGAATACTCATGTCAAAGACGTATTTGTGACAACAGGGCAAATAAAAATAAGACAAATAATTTGTGCCATTGGTGCTTTGTGGTCTCCCTCACACAGAAAATAGCATACGATTTTGGTTATCATCAATATTCAGTATTGTTTGCATGATTTATCTGGCAGACTGACTCTTTGGGTACTTAAAGGGACTTCTGCATGAGAGTCAAACAGTTATTGAAGAGCTGGAGGCCCGCCATGCAGGTGGGATGGGGGCACCTAGACCTAGGTGACATAATCCATCCATGATCTAAAGTTAGGACAACATATATCTATGGATGGCACGTGTGGCCTGTTCCATCTGTGCAGACCAGCAGGAGAGCCGGAGCCGGTCCCAGCTGGGGACTGGAAGAGCCATGTGGCAAGCTGGCAGCTCCCTGACCGGGACATGAGGAGGCTGCGCTTTAGGGACCAGCTAATACATAGATATAGCAGTTCTGTCTAAGCCTCAAAATTACATTGGATTATTCATGATAAATAAATAATGGCTGTGATAGCATAGCAGGAAATCTTCAAGTTTCATCCAAACTAAGGAATGTGACTCCAGAGTCTTCGTGGGAGTATATTTTGAATACTGTAAAACCACCCAGCAGTGTTCATGTTACAAATACTTTTCTCATAACATAACATATCCATGTGGTGCTTATACGCTTCACTGAAATATTCAGTCTCACTTCAGTATAAGCTGTAGCTCCAGCTCTTGATCAGCTGCAACCGTTAATATTCATAAACTGAGGAAGGAACTTTGTATTTCTCCCTTATTTGCAACATTTTATTGCACAACCATATATTGAGTTATTACTGTAACTTCCTGTCTGGTCTCAAATGATGTTTGTTCATTATGTTGCGGAAATTTGTCATGGGTTATATTGTTGTTATTGTATTTTAACTCTGTTTATTGTGCTTTTATTATGTGTTTATATTATTATTAACCCTGTCTGCAAACCAAATTTTGTTTTCGAATTGAATTGAATCGACCCTGCTCACTTTTATCTGGGAATGAGGTTGATTCCTTTGTTTTGCACTTGGATCCTACTGTACTGTTCTCCCATGCAGAATGATTGAAGTCCAAGCTGCAAGTAAAGTAGAAGAGCGATTATGTTACGACTGTGAGTTTGACCTTAGTTTCCAAGACACCTGAGAGCCTGCTATGGTAATCATGTATCCGCCCCTCCACCGGCCTGGAAGATAACGAGACTAAATGACAATGAGAACGCTAATTACAAGTGTACAAAGAGTACAAAGAGGAACTACAGCTTCAATCTTGCATATCTGCTTTTCAGTTCATCATGTATGGTAATCTAAATGCTTACAGTAGCCCCTTTGGATTTCCCCCCACTGAGATGCATCTGGACTGCTGATCAAGATTCAAATCCTTACACAACAGCACTCAGCTGCAAAATGAGTTGGGGAAAAAAGTGGAGTGGAGCCATTAGACAGATAAAATGAGCAGAAGGCCCTTGAACTGCTTTCAACTCTGTGATTAGATGTGAACGGGAGGTGAGGAGCAGTCACCGGTGCATCTCTGCTGAGCTGGAGTGGAGCAGACAGGGGATTAGAGCGTCTGACATGTAGGTGTTCCTTTGCACTTCTACATCTTCACTTTTCACACAGCCGTGTCCTCACATCTTTTTTTTTATCCTGACAGGCTGGGTGAAGGAGAGAAACATCCTGTTACCAGGGCTAACACTTAAAGGGAAAATCCACCCTAAAACATTTTAACACTGTTAAAAACAATTATGTGCGATGTACCTTGCATTTTTGGGGCCACTCTGTTGTTTGATAGTGTATTTTGTCATTCCCAAAGGATAACTTGCCAAATGTAGATGATGTGACGTCACGTTGAGATATTTCCAGCGCAATAACTATGATGTTTGATAGCAAAAAAATTTAACAACCTAAAACATAAACTGTAAACATCAGGTTTTCGTGTCAGTCCTTCAGAATCAAAGAGCAATGGGTTTGTTCTAGATTAACCATTTTGCACTGACATTTAACAATCATACTGGGAAAAATCCATCATAAAAGAGGCAGAGAGACCAATTTCTCCACCAACAGTACTGTAGCCTGCAATGCAGCCACAAGACAAGTTGCCACTTTTTCTCAGCTGGAGAAACTCCACTGCCGCTATCACTATCGCTCTCTCCACCTACACATATAACCCACAGCTCAATGCAACTGGTTCACGCCCCTTGTCTGGGAATATTTGTTTGTCAAAAGTCATTCTGAGAAGTGTAGGAAATCACAAATTGAAGCAAAAGTAGTCAAGGGAAAGCGGGCACATGCACTGCACATCATAAACCGATGACAGATAAGAGTAAGAGTATCCAAGAGTCGATTATCCCTTTAATCTCCCGTTAAACCCCTAATGTTTGTGTCGGTTAAAGTTAAAACCTGCACAAAGCCTCATGCAGATTCACTGTGGTGTGTGTGGGCTGGATGAGGGATTCGTCTGAGACAAGTCTGGGAAGTCGATACAGATGTGAATCTGACTGCCGGCTCCCACTGGCTGAGCAATACACTAATGAGCTACTGCTTCTGGTTTACTGGGCTTCTAATTAGAGCTGCCTACGCCCTGCTATGAACAGGACATTCATGTTTTTCTGTTGATGGCTAGATTAGCAGAGATTTGATGTAGCCTCAATTCCTCAGTTTTAATAGCAGCAAACCTCTATGCACATGACAGAAAATAGAATATAGGGTACGTAGATTATTTTGAAGAGAAGGCTATGGGTCAGTGTATATTATGATATAAATTACTGAAACACAGCCCGGGGCTTGCAGTGATCTTTGCCTGGAATGACGTCTGTGTAATCTTGTGAGGTTAATAGTCATGTCGAGATGGTCTAGCCTCGCAAGCCAGACGAGTTTTTGAGTTCATTGGTTTGATTTATTTGCCTAAAGAATTTGCGATCCACACGGTCGGCTGTCCATCGTATGCTAAGACGGGACTGTAGCTGACTGTGTGTTCCCTCTGGTTTTATGACCGGGAGATATGTCTGCGTCGCTTTCCAGCATTATGTTTACAGGGCACTGCTCTTTTCATTCTGAGGGACTGACACCGAAACCTGACATTTACCATTAATTCTTTAGACAGCTGACAAATTCTTGTGCAATCAAACTCTGTTTACCTGCGCTTGAAAATATCTCGACATGACATCATCTACGTTTGGCCAGCGGTCCGCCGGAATAAGAAAAATGAAACAAACAACAAAATGGACCCAGAAATGAACATCACCAATGGCTGTTTTTTTTTTTAGTGTTAAGGTGTGTTTCAAGTTTCAAGTTTGTTTATTTATAGCCCTTTATCACAAGCATGCCTCAAAGGATTGTACACAAAATGATCCTAGCTAGATCTACATCAGGGCATCCAATTCCGGACAGCATATGACCAAAAAATCACAATAAAAATAAATTAGCAATCCTCCATCTGTCTTTTTTTAAAGTTTAATATCGCTTTTACCTTAACTTGTAATTGATTTTCTTCCAGTCCCTGCAAATGGATGATAGCGCACCTATTTTTGAGATTCAAAATTCGTATCCAATTCCGGACACTTACTTTCGTCCGTGTCGGTGTATTCATATACTCAATATTAACCCTTTATTAACCCTTCCTGTACCTTCACAATGTTACAGATACTTGTAAGAAGTGCAGGCTCTGTACTCAAGGCTCTTATTTTTCCATTTATCCGCCAATACCGATTCTCTACGTGAACTAACTGGCCAAAGTGGGATTTAAGGCTTCCTGCTTCTTGTTTGTGACTAAGTTCGTAACTTAGTATTTTATATGTTTAAATGTGTATAGATATTTATGAAATGTGATACCTAGCTTCTGAAATGTGTGTGAATTTACGTCACTTAGCTTTCAGTTGGGAACTTGGGGAGAGCAAGACACACAATACAGATCACAGCAGGACATAACAGCCTACCTATTCTACACAGGTTAAGGTGGATGTTTCCTTTAACCCTCACTTCTCCAGTTGTCTCCTCAGTGGAAACATGATCAAATGTAATATGTAATACTTTTTTAGTTCCTGTATTGTATATGACCTATATTATGAAAGAACAAGATACATACAGCTGTAAGAAAGAACATCTAGGCCAGTAAACCAGGCAGCGGCTTTGCTATGAATGGTTCTCAAGTGATGGAGCACTAAGCCTAAAGATTTAGGGATAAGTTTTAGGATCTTCACAGTTCTCTACACGCCGATGCATCAAGTGAAGCAAGAGAGCCGTGATTTTACAATGTGTGGGATCCTCTTCCTCAAGTCCTACGCAAAGACCTCCATATCACGTTTCCCCCCTCGACCTGGTTTTGGGTGTCAACCGCAGCACTTTTTTTTTTACGACTGCAGCACAGATGTGACGTCCTCGTTCCTTTAAAGGTCAAGTCTGGCCTGCAGGGTCGCTGTGGCCCTGTTTCTGTTTACTGAATTGGATTGAAGACAGTTTTTTCATGCTTACTTCGAATGATTGAGCTCTTGACATAAAGACTGGAAGTGTTGTAGATACATTTTTAAGATGGTTATGGTTTGATTACATTTGCTGTGTTCCTTGTAAGCTTTGGAACTGAATGTTGATCTTTGATGTTGAACTTTGGTAGTACCTTGGGTTGTGTAGCTTCCTGGTCATGATATAACCCCAAAATCGTTGATTCTCTGTTATCTGTTGCTCCAGTAGAGACAATTGGAGAATTGTGTTTTTTTCTCTCTCCGTTCACTGCCATTAAATGGAAGAACAGGTCTGAAAATCCCACTTCTAGCACACAAATGAACGCAAACAAAGCAGATTCTGATAATATGGAAAAAAACTAGTCCTATCAATGAATTGTGGTTAAAGGAATAGTTATTTTTTGACCTGACGAAGATCCAAGTAGGATCGAAACGTTGTCACCATTAAACTTTTGTGGCATGGAGCAAGTGTGCAGGCATTACTCCTTCTTTTAAAGGAATAGTTCACCCAAAAAAGAAAATTCAGTCATTATCATGGGCATGGGAGTGAGTAGATAATGACTGATTTTTCATTTTTGGGTGAACTATTCCTTTAAGTGAATCGCTTTCTTTATGTTTGAACAAGTGTAATACCTAAATTCTTCCAACCAGATTTCAGTGTTACACTTGTTCAAACTGCACTGCAAAAAATTGCAAAGTTGTGAAGAGATTTTGTCTTGTTTCAGACCTATCAAGCTTATTTCATGATATTTCAGTCAAATTATCTCACTGCACTGGCAGATATAGTTACAATACATTTCAGTTGATACATGCTAATATGACGTCTTTCAAGAAATCATCATAAAACAATGAAGAAAATCTTGAAACAGTTGAAACTTTCTCCCAGACAATTTTACTTTTACCAAGTAAATGTCCTAAAAAAAGTTACATTATCCTGGAAAAAACGTCAAATTTGTTGTAACCGGTAAAATTATCTGCCAGTGCAGTAAGATGATTTCACAAAAAAAGAAAAATCCTAAAATAAGCTTGATAAGTCTGGATCGAAGATAAAATAAATTAACTAGTCTGTAAGTATTTGCAATGTGAAAGGTTGAATAAAAGTAAAGAAAGCGATTCACTTCACCATGAGTGACAGTCTTTTTTTTTTTATGTATAATCAGAATCACAGCCCAAGGTATTACCAAAGTTCAACATCACTTTAAGTTGCAAAGAAATTATTTTCCATTAGCGAGTGTTATGCTTTAAGAATCTGTGTGGGATGATTATATAATGGTATTGCGGCTGTCCTCCCTCCTTTCTTACTAACCTCACACGTCTGGATTGCCATCTGCTTGTACTGCAGGAGAGTATGCTTCTGCCTATCCAGCCCTGTTAGATCGAGGACGGAGGAGAGAGGATGGATGGAGGTATTTTTAGAGTGTCCAAACAAGGCCTTTATCTCAGCCAGCACTTTCCCTGCTTTTCAAAGCGGACATGGTGTAAGAGTATCACGTCTGGCAATGGCTAGTAGGGTTTCCGTAATCATACCTTGGATGTGTAACATGACTAGCACCTCACTGACTTGATGGATGAGCACATCTGATATGGTCACAAATCAGATCACAAGACGTTGCTGTCCAGTAACTCATTACTAATTGGCCTATAACCTGAACATCCAGGATAATGAAGATCCAGCCATCACATAGACAGGATTTATTCAGAAGTAGAAAGACCTTTTCAACTGCTGTTATCCTGAAAGATGCTGCTTCTGACACATCAAGTGTCAGCGAGATAACAGAAAGAGTTCTGTTATCTCGCTGACACTTGATGTGTGTGTGTGTGTGTTTATGTTTGTGTATGTCATGTTTTAGGTATTCTTGTGCATGTGTGTTTGCGTGTCATCTGTCCAAATGAAAAGGGGAAGTTTTTCTTGTCTTGTTTTGGGGGATTAATAAAGTGATATCTTATCTTATCTTATCTTATCTTATCTTATCTTATCTTATCTTATCTTATCTTATCTTATCTGTCCTGGTTCATGTGTCCTGTTCTACCCCCTCTATATGTAAACATGCATACATAAAGAATGATGTACTGATGTTGTTTTGTGTGTTACTGTACTACTGTCTTCTTGTATTATTTGCAAAAAAAATAAAACTGATGAAAAGGGGAAAAAGATTTTACCAAATGCTAATCTAAGCCCTGCTTTTCCCAACCATCCCTTCATTTTTCTAATAAAGACATTCATAACACCTAGCCAGTGATTGACGCAGCGCCCTGCAGCGCAAATGTCAGATATCCACCTAGCATTCACATTGAACCCCAATCCAACAGCCCAGGCACCTTCCAGAATATCTCTCCTGCCGCTGTGAGGGATGACACCTAAAGGGGGGTGAGGATCACTTACATGGGTGCCCACGCAGCATCACGCCTCATTGTTATGATGTATGTGACTGGCAGCGTGTCTCCAGAGACAGCTGCAGGCGGGCTTGGGTGTCGCCGGCTGGCCGGGTGGCAGACAGGCGTTCTGGTATGTGGGAGAGGACCTGAGACTTGTCGACGGCTTGAAGGACAGTCAGCTGGTGGGGGGGGGTTTTCCCTCACACATGACCGCCATACTGTACATGATGTCACTGTGTCTGATTGAAATGGTGTTAGGGTGTCATGTACATCCCTCGATACCCGATTCACAATCTGAAAATATGGTGTCAGGTGCGCAGATCAACCTATTTTAGACACATTCTCCAACCTTTTCTGCTCTAAATCTGGAAACATTTTGTAGCTTCTTGCTGCACTAGCCCCCATAAAAAGACCCCAGGCTTATGTTAAATGTTGAAACTTCCATCTGTGTGTGTGTACTGCCAAACTTCCAGAGGCCGACTAAAAGAGTGTCTGTAGACAGTGTTGAGTCATGACTGACCTATTGACCTTTTCCTTATTTCTCATCCATCAAGCTCCTAGGAGAGGTGACTTCACCTCATTGCTAGCATGAGGGAAACACTGGGAGGTTTGGTGAAGCAAAGGGTCGGGCCAAATTCAGAATGCCACCTGTTACTCTCTGAACTGTCTTCTGGTTCCTTTTCAGCTTTTGCATGACTCCTATGAGTAATACAGATGGTCACAAAGCTTTCCAATAGTTTGGAATACTCTCTATATCCACTTTACTTTCATTTAATGCATTTGTGTGTCTGAGAATAAATACGACAATTCTTCTACCCGATCAAGCCAGAACACTATGTGCTGTATTTGGGTTTCCGAATTGAGATGCTCAATTTGACTGAAAAAAGAGTAGGGTTATTAAAATAAAAGCTACGATATTGGGATTTTATTGAATGGTCACTGACAGGTTCCTTTCTGACCACAGCAACATAAAACCTGCAATGCAGTTTCATTTTCTTTGCATGGTTTATTTCATTTTATTGCTATAACTAGTTAATTTTTCTTTTAAAGACCTAATGAAGAGAGTTTTATTGTCACATGGTCTAAATGCTTCAGTTTCAGAGACTTTTCCACAATGACAGGAATAAGATTCTGGGGGAAACACTGAATACTCAAATTTCTTTGGCATGAAAATGGTCAGATTTAATGATATTGAATAGTATCAGTATATTATTGGTTGTACCGAATTTTAAATGCATTGCAATGTGCATTCCCCATCTGTAATACTTAATTCTAAGTAATAAATCAGGAGAATTCATAGTGTAATAAAAATGACTGTAGTAGACAGGCCCGGGACAGTTTCCACTATATTGAATAGCAAACTAGCAGGGAAATTTCATATTCTGAACCCATAAATTTCTCCTATTTCCTATTTCACCTTTTATATTTCCACTTCAGCGCAAGTGAGGGAAGAAACCCTGACACTTTACTGCAAGGATTTCTATACGCCGCCTACTTTAATAGTCCAGAAGTTGGCACGTCAGCAGTTTTTTTTCTTTTCCTGAACCCGCTCATGGAATTTACGTGGCAGTCCACTAAACCCTTGACCTCCTTAAAATGTCGGGTTTTACGAGCGGACGGGTGCGTCCGAGCTGCCAAGGTCACAGAATTGACCAAATGAAAGCTGCCAGCCAAGTGTTTGGGTCTCATTGATGAGTCTGAGAGTCTGAGCTCAGGACACCTCAGTGGAGAAACCTCTAATCATCTCCGCAGGGCCAGAGGAGAAATCTCAGCTACTCATGTCTGGATAATTAGAGGGATCATTCCTCTGTCTTGATACCTCAAGACCTGGGACTCCTCTCTTGACCTGGGACTCCTCTCTTGTTGGATTAACTCCACAGGCCCTCTCTGACAGGAGCACAGGAGCTGTTTCGCCTGGTGTGTTTTGGTTTCATATTATTTTAAAATGTTGAAAATTATTTCTTTTAGTGTTTGTGACACTGTAGATTTCAGTTTTTTGACATCAGAATTAAATTCCCAGACTGGGTGAGCCCTTGTTTATTGTCAAAACCCAAACACTTACAATTTCTTCACAATATATGCTTTGTATTGTCATGAAATTGTGACAGCATTTAATGTTTAAATATGAATTTTTCTCTTCTCTTTTCTCTTTCTCTCTTTTGTTTTTAAGGGATACGACAGTGAATATCTATCTATCTATCGTTGTATCTATCTATCTATCTATCTATCTATCTATCTATCTATCCATTAGGGATGGGATGATATGCAACACGATACGATTCAATACACGATATGAGGTTTGATTCGATAAAACCACAACACGATGTAAAACATAAAAGTGCAGAATTATGTTTATTTCTGAGCCACAAATCTTTCTAGCAATGGCATTAGCTTGTTAGAATGTAAACAACAATTTAAAAATGTCATTACAAAGTGCAAATAATATAATTTGGATGGTGAGCTTGTGAAATTATGATAGGCAAGCCATCTCATTTGTGATTACTACAGCAGAAGAAAATGTAGCTAATATCACGATTCATTTTTCTGCCCCACGATACTTATTGTCACATTTTTGTATTGCGATATATTGAATTCGATATATCGTCCCATCCCTACTATCTATCTATCTATCTATCTATCTATAGCTCTGTCTGTCTGTCCATCTATCTATCTATCTATCTATCTCTCTCTCTCTCTCTCTCTCTCTCTCTATGCAGATGAGTCAAGCACAATTTATATTAGTTTCAATTCTATAGTAGAAGCCTTGTACTTACAGGACAGCGGTGACTACATTTAATTTTCCTCTTGCCCTGCCTTCCTTGACCTACATAAGATGAGCCATCATGCTAACCATCTGAGGTATTTCCGCTGGCCATAGATACGCTGTATATATATACACCGAGCACTTTATTAGGAACACCTGTACACCTGCTTATTTATGAAATGATCCAATCAGCCAATCATGTGGCAGCAGTGCAATGCATAAGATCATGCAGATACAGGTCAGCAGCTTCAGTTAATGTTCACATCAAGCATCAGAATGGGGAAAAAATGTGATCTCAGTGACTTTGACTGTGGCATGGCTGTCGGTGCCGGACGGGCTGCTTTGAGTATTTCTGAAACTGTTGATCTCCTGGGATTTTCACGCACAACAGTCTCTAGAGGTTATACAGAATGGTGCGAAAAACCAAAAAACATCCAGTGAGCGGCGGTTCTGCGGACGGAAACGCCTTGTTGATGAGAGAGGTCAGAGAGAGGAGAATGGCCAGACTGGTTGGAGCTGACAGAAAGACTTCAATAACTCAGATAACCTCTTTACAACTGTGGTGAGCAGAAAAGCATCTCAGAATGCAACACGTCCAACCTGGAGGCGGATGTCACTTTGAAAGCCGGTTGACATTGAGCTGAAAGCTGATACCTACCCAGTATTAGTATGGTGTTCCTAATAAAGTGCTCAGTGAGTGTATATATAGGCATTCTGGGTTATAGGTATAGTCACGCGAACTTCAGAGGAATGGGAGAAGAGACGGGACGAGTGACAGATTTGTGTGAGCGAGCTGACAGGGTCGGGTCAGACAGTAACAGAGAACCGGACCCCTCTGGTGAAAATGTGAAATGGCGAGGACTAATGTTGCTGCCAACACTAACGGTAAACCCTGGGTATGATGAAGGAGCAACTGTCTACCTACCTATGAGCATGTACAAACACATACTGTTCAGAGGGGATGGGACGATATATCAAAATTCAATATATCGCAATACAAATATGTGACAATACGAAATGAATGAATCGTGATATTAGCTCAATTTTATTCTAATCAATCTAAACAGTAATCACAAATGAGACAAGCTCACAAGCTCTCCATCCAAATTACATTATTTGCACTTTGTAATGACATTTTTAAATTGTTGTTTACATTCTAGCAGCCAATGCCATCGCTAGAAAGATTTGTGGCTCAGAAATAAACATAATTCTGCACAGTCAGACTTGTGTGGTCACTGAACTTTTATCATCTTTTTATCATATTGTGGTTCGTATTGATTCGTGAACCCCATATCGCATATCAAATCGTATTGTGAGATAAGCCCGTCCCTGCTGTACTGACTTGCACTGAACATACAGTACACACACACACACACACACACACACACACACACACACATAGAAGTAGGAATCCCTCAACACAACTTAATGAAATTTTATTTGATGGGAGGGGTGCGGATGGACGGGATTGTTCAAAAATGTTTTGGTTTTATTGGTAAGAAATGTATATTTACACCTACTACAACATGAGGTCACCATGAAAGATACTGTGTGTTCCAGGAAGTAAAAGTAATGGAAGTTCATTTCGTGGGGACTTTAACACACCTCTAACCAAGTAAGCCGTTAAATCCCCTTATGTAGTCTTTGGTTGGAATGAAAACCTCCATACTCCCAGCCCTCCGTGGCACATGGTTGCCCATCCCCGGTCTAGCATCTCACCAATGACACAGAAAATTTAGCCAGAGTCGACCATTCCTTTGGTATGAAGTCTGGCAAATGGGAACTCAAAGCTTAGGGTGTGTATGGGGAGTCTTGGGTTTCAGGCTGCAGGGATGGTGGGATGAATCAGAGCCACACAGTTGGTGGTGGAGGGGGGGTTGTTGCTAGAGGGAGGAGGCTTTGGGGGCTTCTTGGGGCGATCGGCACAATGTCCTTTGGAGCAGAAAGCTGTGGCAGCCAGTAGTTTGAGGACAGACCGCAGGCAGCAGAGTGGTGCGTGCTGATAAAGCAGAGGACACTTGAGACCCGACTGGCACGAAGGTGCTGCTTCCAGGCAAAAAGCACAAATCCCGACTCCAGACCCTGACCAAAGTGCTGAGGAGATAAAGCATGGGAGTGTACAATGAGCAAGGGTAATGGATTATTAGCATCTGTGGTGGTACATGTACTAGATGTGTCCTTGGCTTTGCATATTTGTTTTGCGTAATTAAAATCAATTTCTAATCCGTTGTATAATTGCTGCAATGTAATGAGCACTAGGGAAAAAGCTCAGATTGTGTGTTCTTTTTGCAAGTGAGGTGATCTTGAGGCTGCAAATCAGAGGTTTTCTTGGCAATGTGTGTAATAGTAGTCAATAAAATACAATGTGTTTGAATACTATTTCAAGCTCATTCAAGTTCAAGTTCAAATTCACTCTAAAATGAGACATCTACCTTGTGAACAAAGGAACACAGACTAAATGGTTTTATAGCATAAAATTGAGACATATTATTACTTCTTGAAAAATGGTAGGTACCTATAGCCTTTAACTGGGAAAAACATAACATTATGGACTGGAAAAGCTTATTACTATTTTGGGATACAGCTTTTCATTTGGCATCTCCAAGTTTGCCGGATGACACAACAGGCTGAATACTGTCCTCAAGAGCAACCCATGACTTCAAAATCCCTGTTTTCATTTTGCTCCTGTCTATTTTCTTTCATTTTCTCCACTGTGTGTTGCAGGGCGGCCCTCGGGGAACCACAGCCCCGCTACATGCAGATGAAAGACAGCAGAGGAAAGTCACGCCGCCACGGCATGGCGAGCCCCCTCTCCCTCCGCACGCGCTCCTGCAAACTGCCCCCCAAAGTCTTCAATGACATGATGTTTGTAGGTCAGTTACTGGATGGGTGTAGATCTGACAACTAGAGCTATCTGATTTTTAGGGAGACTGAACCTTTGCTTTCAAGGATGGTTTTATTCCTGGTGTTCTAGTTTCAAAGTTCAGATACAGGCCAGAAGAAGAGCAATATGTGTCTATGAGAATATCATGAGACCTGGCATCAGGAGGAGTATGTTTTAGATACAACAGAGTTCAAGAAATGATTTTAAGAATGGTTTGAACTGAAGAACTGAAATGGGTTGATTTCCTACTATTCCTCTTTAGAGAATTGATAATCTTCTTTTGTTTAGTGATAAAATATAGCGAGAGGGGAAACAAATTGCAAATTCATCCAGGAGAAATAAAAAAGAAAACTAAGAGGTTTTATGGAAACATTAATCAAATCTACTCCTGACATAGAGAATACCCTACTTCTGTCCCCTGTGTCACATGGTGGTCAGATGCAGCGCACACGGCACCCAGAGGTGCTAAGAATGTGAAGAGAGGATGACACATCCATAAATTCAGCCTCTCTGGTATTTTTGGAGAGGGGAGATCATATTGTCTGAGGAAGGGGGGGCTGCTGAGGGCTGCATACGAAAAGCTAAAATAGATGTTAAACCTTCAGTGAGACAGCAAAGACAGTTAAAAAGTGTCCATTTGACTTTTATATTTTGAATTTTCCTGGATCATGTCTCAATCTGCCAAAAAATCACCAGAGAAATCAATCTAAACAGGCAACATTGGATCTGTGCCTCAATTTACAGCTTCTGTAGCTAAGAGGGAGAGAGAGATGCAAAAACTGAGATATAATAAAAAAGAAGTCAATCATTTTAATTGTTTAAAATGGTAATCTACTAGATTCTTGTTTTGTTGATTTTGGAATCATCTTTGGTGCTAAGCGCTCACTGCTTCCCAGAGATCATCTGTCAATCAAACAGTCTGTCCAGTACTGTGGCGTCTTTTTCCTTTGATTTTCTGTTGATGCAGTTTGAGTTTCTGTAGGTGGCGCTCTACTCTCTTTTCTTTGTCTGTTCAGTCACAGATCGCTGCTCATGCTAACTACCCAGTTCTTCTTCTATTTATAAAAAAAAAGGGAAAAAAAAGCTGTTGTTGCTGCCAGAAATGTAAAACGCATCACTTCCTGTATGTCAGAGGATTTTTTCCCAGGAAAGACCTACCAGACAGCGGGTGTTTAGAACAGAAAATGGAAAAGCTTTCATGAACTGGATATAGGTTGAATCAGTATTATGTTATATCAGTTGGCTATAGAGAGTAGCGAAACGGACATCTATTTACATGAAAATGTCAGAAATATAAATGTGTTATTGAACTGAATTCCTTCATCGGCAACAATTTAGTAATTTCCAACAGAAATAAGCCTAGAAAGCTTAGACTGGACACAGCTTTTACTGATGAAAAGTCAAAAAATCACTTAAGCAATATGTTCTGACAGTTGTACATAATAGAAATCTGTGAAAAGTTACAGTGCCCTGTTGTGCTCCAACAGTGGGGGGTTGGAGCCAGGAGGACCCGTCCTGCCGGGTAGAACAGTTCTGTCCGGAGTACAACGAGTGGCGGTCGGCAGCGCCCATGGTCGGCCACCGCGGCAGTGTGGCTGTGTGCTCACTGGATGGCTACATCTATACAGTGGGAGGGGAGGATAATGTCCGATGTTACAGCAGCGTGGAGAGGTGAGTTTCAGAATGGATGCATTTGAAGTTACTTGTGTTACTTTCCAAAAAAATGTGTGCACGAGTGGTCTGTTAAAATTGGCAATTATCTGTATCTCTAATTCATATCCAGTCATCACCATGCATTGACATGTCATAAGATCTCTTAATTCACAAAAACAAGATGTCTGGAGACATTTCTATAATACAGACATCTAAAGACATCTTCAGACTTAAATTCTGTTCTGTCTTAAGACATTGAAGTGCACACCTTGAGACAAAATAGCCAAATCTTTTGTGTCTTTAAGATACTGAATATGTTAAGACACATCACTTTGTCTTGAAACAGGATAGTTTTAGTGTGTCTCAATTAGAATAAGATTAGTGTGTCTCAAGACATAATCACGGTAGTGTTGAACTGAAAGCAGTTAATGCAGTTCATGTTGATACTGGAAATTCGTATTTGTTTTGTATTTGCTACTGTCTCAGCTTTAAGATACTTTTAACAATGTAAGCTTTTGTTTGTGAACCACATCAGACTTTGAAGGTGGTTATTTAGGAGTTTAAGTGTTTTCAACATGACGAGAATAAACTCAGGGAGTGAAATCGCAGGGAAGTTCATAAAATTATTTAATTAAAAGTAAGTCATATTATTAAATAACTTCAATTTTTTCTCCCCGAGGCATTATCACACTAAGCCCTTTAAAGCGTAGAACATCTCACTGTGAGAACCTCGAATCGTCGTTCGAACTAATTGAATTTGCTGTTTGTCACACGCTCCTGTGAATTCCATGTTTTAATTTAAAGCAAAGATCAAACGCTGCGGAGCTGATAAGAACATGTAATTGAAATTGTTTAATTTTCGGTGTCCCTCAATTTTCCGGTGTGAGGTGTTTCAAATTGAAATGAGTGCAGATGTAAGAGACCGGCATTTCATTATCTCACAGCGGTTATTTCAGCAGGGAGACAGCTTCACCTTAGGCGGTGTGTGTGTGTGTGTGTGTGTGTGTGTGTGTGTATTTGTGTGTGTGTGTGTGTGTGTGTGCGTGTGTGTACATGCATGTCGCAGCTGGCTCTGACAGTTGGTGGTCCATGAGAGGATTCCTCCCGGGCCGATGTGGTGATGAAGGTGTAATGTAGCCGAATGTAGGTGTCGCATGTGGAGAAAGGGCTCTCAGTCAGCAAGATGAGGCTGCAGCACTGAGTGCTGACACTTAGGCGAGGTGTGTGTGTGTGTGTGTGTGTGTGTGTGTGTGTGTGTGTGTGTGTGTGTGTGTGTTAGGGGGGGAGTGATGGGACTGTGGCCTACTGTTATGGTCCAATCCATCCATCTATCCCCGTGTAGCAGCTACTGTACATGGAAAGGTTTCTGGCCAAAACCTCCTCACTTTGGAAGACTTTGGAGGACATTTGGTCCACACAAGTATAGAAGAAATAAACACACACACACTCACACTCACACTCACACACACACACACACACACACACGAGGACCATCCATTGACTACATTTGTTCCCTATCCCCTAACCCTAACCAAGTCCTAACCCTAAACTAGCCCCTTGCAGAAGTGAGGACGGGCCAAACTAAGTTCATTTTGCAAAGATGTCAAGTACATGAATGCACTCTCAAACAGACACACACACACACACACACACACACTCAATCACACACACTTCTTCCCACTTGCCCTCCTCCCACTCTACCAGATGTCTCTAAGGGTCTGGTCGCGTTCCCAATTCCCACAGACCGCAATCTACTCCCTAACTGAACGGCAGCCAGTGGACGCCCTAATGAGCATCACTGCCTGGCCGCAGACCAGCAGGGAAAGACCCGATCCAGACTGATCAGCTGATAATGGCCTCCTGCATTCACCTCCCATTCTGGATACCCAAGTGCACCTAAGCTCCAAGGTTGTTGTTTTTTTACAGCATTTCAAGCAATGTCTGACAAAAAAATTTGGCAATTAGGGGGATTTTTGGTTTTGTGGGATGTGAGTTTTCTTCTAATGGCCTTGAGTGGAGTGAAAATGATTTTTTAATGGCCTTCCAGTGGAGTGGAAACACTCTGGCAGATGTTTACATGGATCTCCCCCATGTCTCAAAATGTTTCTCTCAGTCTCTTGTGTGTATGTGTGTACGTGTGTGTACGTGTGTACGTGTGTACGTGTGTACGTGTGTACGTGTGTACGTGTGTGTGTGACACACACACCCACACGCACACACACACACTCACATACAGTTTCACACATAAAAACATGCTCAAAAAGCTTATTTGGAAAGCTTGTGTCTGTTCTGGTTCTAGTGAAGTTTTCAAGTTATCACCAGCACCCAATATAAACCTCCATTATCTCATTCACCCACCTGCTCCTTGACCTCCGTCCTGGCAGGTACAGCCCAGACGCAGACAGCTGGAGTACCGACGTCGCACCCTTGAGCTGCCCCCGCAGTGGAGTGTGTCTGGTGGCGATGGACGGATACCTGTACGCTCTTGGAGGATATGATGGCTTGGCTACCACAAACACTGTGGAGAGGTATACTGTACATTATTGGCAAAAAATTGAGATACCTCAATAGCTAGATTACCATAAAAAATGAGACCATGGTGGAGACGATTGGTAGCCTCTAACTCAAGTAGTATTGTTAGTGCTAGTGTTTCTCAAAGTTATGACCACATTTCCCATAAACCTTCCTGTCACAAAGAGGATGTTGCTTCTCCAGTCGAAGGTTTTCCGTTTGGCTTTCCTGAAAGGGATGAACATGGTGAAAGTGTATTTTTGTTCCCATCAGCCTTTCCTTTGTTCCACCATCTGCTGTTGCGAGAAACTCCGAAAGCTTTAGCTCCGTTTACGCTGGAAGAACAGCGCCCTCTTCCTGGTTTGTGTCATAAAGCAAATCCAGCAGATCTCCTGTGAAATCCGACCCGGTGGCTCACAAAGTAAAATACGGTGTAGAGGCCGATAGAAGCTGCCAATCTTCTTGCCAATGGTCTTGTTTGTTTACGGTAGTTATACTAATTTCTCAAAGTTAATATGGTAATGATTTATTGATGTTAAAATTCTACACAATTATATATAATTAGAAATATATAGGCTTTGGGTTCCATATATCAAGAATATAAGCAGTAATTTGTTAATGATGATAATACAAAAACTGTTATGTATTAATTTGAGAAAAAGAAACCATCTGGTGAATTGGTCTTGCTAACATTCTTTTAATGTTTCTAGGTACGATCCAAGAACAAACACATGGAGCAAGCAGACTCCGATGCTGACCAGGCGCACCGGAGCCGTGGCGGCTGTGCTGGACGGTCACTTGTACGTGATTGGAGGAAACGACGGTTACATGGCCCTCAACTCAGGTGAGAGGTGATGATGCCAAGCTAAAATAAAAAACAAAACAAAAGGATGATTGCCTTTGACGTCTCACCCCAGACACTCACAAATGCAGTTAATGTTTTTCATAATAATCAGTTAAAATGCCACGGAAGAGTCATCATGCCCCCAAGACTGAGTCAGCGCTCCTGAAGGAGATTAACTGAGTTTTGATTTCAGGCTGAGTTTTCATTTCTGGTTTGATTTCAGACCCACATACAGTGATTTTCAGTGTATTTGCTGTTTTGTGAGATAATAGAGATAAAAGACACAGTACTTTTTACTGCTCATAGGATTTCATTTTATTTTGAACTTCATCAAATATCCCACTGGCAGTTTCAGAAGACAGTGCATTGATACAAACCTTGTTTATTACTGATGCATGGTACCAAATTCACATATCAGTAGCTTTCCAATCCATGTGCTCGGTAGGAATAATTATACTATCCAATAATTACATTTTGAAGTTCTCATCGGAGAACTCACAGTAAAGTTAAATAATTTTATTCATTATGTGTATCAGCGGAGAAGCTCTCTATCTGAAACCGCTTCCTGGGTTTTTCTAAGTTCATGTAACCACAGGAATGAATTATAAAAACAAAGGCATGTAACTGAAAGAAGTGTGATGAGGGAAATAAGCCCAAAGTGCATTTTCCAGTCCTCTTTCATCAGCCCCAAGCTATAATAAGGAAGTCTAACTCAGATTTAACTGTGTGCTCTCTGAATAATAAATGATTATTTTGTGTTCACTGTTGGGAAAGATTTGGGGAATTTAGCTGTTACCTGGTTATGCGAAAACACCTCAACTCACTTTGACAGGCTTTAGACATGGAACAGCCTGGCAGGGTTTAAATCATACATAACAACTTGCTTGACCTTGTATTTAGCCTGCACTCACACACACAAGCGTGCACACACACACACACACACAGACACACACACATCCACATTCTTAAGCCCCCCGACTCTGCCAAAGATAAACAAGGGTTAGGTTGTGCTGCCACTTGTCAGTGCCTATTTCTGTCTGTGAGAAAAGAATGGCAGGAAAATTCCCATAACCTTCTCTGTTGCCACCAAGTCCAGGGGTCTCATTCTAATGTTTAAAAATGATTTCAACCATTAATCATTTTAAAGAGAATAATAAAAAAAAACAAAGATATTATGGAAAATGCATCTATTTCATTGGTATCTTGCGTCAGGACAGAAGTCATTTTTTATCTTTTGACATACCTCATAATTGCAGAAAGTCAGTGTAACTTGCTCATTTTGGTATAGGAATATGAATACTTGGCTGTCAGTAAAGGTAGTGTTATTAAAACAGAATGTGTTAAGGTGATGATACACAGACACATTTTTAAGGCACACTTGGGACAAATATTTTGAAAACAAATGAAAACAATGTAGCAGTTCTAGCAATCTAGCCAAGCTTGATCAGAGAGCAAGCTTTGCTGGCAAGGTTTAAACATCAACCACTCAGAGACAAGAAAATTGGGCAGGTGACCTGTCCTCAGCCCAAAATATTTTCAAAATGGTCCAGCTGCTACTAAATAATTAACAAGCTAGGAAATAATAGCTGTGATTCTTTTTATATAACGTTTTCTCTAGCCTATAATACACGTTATGAAATTCCAGTGGATAAACTTCATAAAATGATTAAATTATTACATTTTCAGTAGAAAAGAGGAGGCCAAGATAACAGTGATGGGAGCAGTTCATCCATTTTCACTCCTCCAACTGTCAAATTTGTCAGTTACCATTGCCCATTGGCCTCTTTTCCCATTGCCCAGTCGCTGGCACATTTTGCCCCAAATTTGACCTAAAAATGTGTTTGTGTATCATCAGCTTTATGTGGTGTGTTTGACCCGTTCTGCCCCGTTCTGCCACCAGTGGAGCGGTACAGCCCAGTGGACGGCACCTGGTCGGCCAGCCCCCCCATGCTGAGCCCCAGGGAGAACGCCGGCTGCACCGTGTACCTGGGCCGCATCTACGTGTCGGGAGGCAAAGACGAACTCAACCTGGAGCTCAGCGCCGCCGAGAAGTTTGACCCCGACACCCTGAGGTGGACGCCTGTCAAACGCATGAAGAGCAAGAGGAACAACGTGAGTGTCGGGATAGATCTTCTAGTCTCTTCTAGGGTCTTGTTTATTTTATTTTTTTTACTTTATTTGCATGTGAAAAAAAGGACAGAAGAAATATAATGTATGTATGTGAGACACAGAAACTTTAAAAGGGGCCTCTAAAAACATTTCAAAAGAGTGAAAAAAAAATCAGGATGACAGTTGAATTAGGCAACAGAAACCAAATTATAGGCTATCAAATCCCAATATAGATGAGTATGGTACAGAAAAATACATCGAGATCATGTAAGGGAAGTGAAATCATCTGAAACAGCCCTGAGTAGGGTTAGACCGACATTGGCCTTTTAATAAAAATGGGATAGCCGCCAGTCAGTGTCATGGAGGTGAGGATATGACTTTACTCAACAGCTTAAGCGGTGGCAGGCTGTAAAACCTGCAGTGACACCTGCCTCACCCCGCCTTAAGGAGCTGCTAATCTTCCTCAAAGAATTTCATAATACGGGTTTCATTTGAGTTTTAGGATCCCATGGTCTAGATGCTTCGTTTCAGAGGCTTTTCCACTCTGACAAGAATACAGTTATGGGGGAAATACTGAGTACTTGTTATGTTTTAGTAATGTTTTGGCATGGAGATAGACAAATTTGAAGAACATCAACATAAAATATCAGCTATCAGCTTCAATCCAAAAATATCGGTATCGGCCTTCAAAAATCCATATCTGTCAAACCTTAGCCTTGATTTAGGGAAAGATTGAGGAGAAGAAGTTGCCTCTGATCATCTACCTGACCATTATCTAGTAGAAAAAGACAAAAACGGCGTATTTTGTCATATTGAAATGTTACTAAAAGGAATATACCAATTGTTTTTTTACATAAAAACATTTATTTATCACTCACACTTACTCTTTTTTATTCAGATGTCTCTGGTCGTCTTCAATGGAGAGTTGCTGGCTGTGGGAGGCTCTGATGGCGTCACCAACCTGAAAACAATAGAGGTTTACAACCATGAGACTAACACATGGAGGTAAGGGGAAGCACAACATCTCTAGCAGGACAACAATCTGAATCATTATCAATTTAAAGTGGTTTTCCGCAAGATGTATTTTTTTTTTTCAATTTTATCTCCATCTTTGGTGCACTGCACTTCCCAGAGATCACCTGTCAATCACCTGTCAGTCAAACAGTCTGTCCAGTACTGTGACGTCTTTTTCCTTAAATCTTCTGTTGATGAAGTTTGAGTTTCTGTAGGTGGCTATCACTGCTCATGCTAACTACCCAGTTCTTTTTCTGTTTATTCCAATCATCAGTTCCTGTGTGGCAGAGAATTTTAACTAGGAAAGAGCAACCACACACCGGCTGTTTAGAACAGCAAAGCCAAGCTTTCATGAACTGGGTATAGGTTGAATCACTATTGTGTTATATCACATGGTGATAGAGAGTAGTAAAATGGAAATTTGTTTATATGAAAATGTCATGGATTGTTACTTTAACTGCAGTTTGCCATCAAATACTGACACGACATGGTGCAAAGACAACCAGACCTCAAATATGTGCAAGAGGACAATGCAAGATACATGATAGACAATACACAACACAATGCAACACAACACAATACAACACACATATCACTCTACACATACATTCAACATATGCATTTGAGCAACATGGCGTACAGTATGGTTTTAGCAACAGAGAGAGGTTTGCTGATCTTGTCTGGTAGTGAAATGATCCAGTGTACCATACAGTAGAAACACAGAAAACAATAAGATCCATGAAATAAATTATGGAAATATATTATGTGGGAGGAAAACTTACAAGTCACACTGGGCACAGAGCGGTGCAGACATTGTAAGTGGTGCAAAATGTAAATTTTCAGACTTCTTAAGCAAAGTGATCCAAGGCAATCACTTAGAAATCAAATGAGTGAGGAGAGAGAAAGAGAGCATCCAGTGTAATTACTCTAATATAACACATGAATTATTAAAGTCTTACATCAGATTAATCAACATCAGATTATCAACTCCTATCATAGCGAATATAGTTGCCAAATCAATTTCAAGGCTATGGCAAAAATACTCCCAATCAGGAAAGTACATGCAGCAAGACACAGAGTCCCTTATATTTATGCACCAAGCTCATATATAGCTCATATATTTTATGTATACCTTCAGGCTGTTTGCTGTTTAGTTCTCTCTCTGAATCTGAATCATTCCCTTCTCTATCTGTTTTCAGACATTTTGGAAGTATGAAGACCAAGCATCCAGGAGGAAGAGTGGCTGTACTGTACTGAGGCTGCACTATGGTCATATTACATGAACAGCAGAAAACTGATTAAAAATAGGCTAATGGATGTATACTAGGCACCAGGAAGTCTCTGTAATATTGCTCAAGTTAGGTAGCATAATGATAAAATAAATGAAGAGTTCATTCCAAAATGAGATATCCATACCATTTGAAAAAGCTGGCAACCACTATTATAAAATGATTGTGGGCATGAAATTAAAGCACATTATGGGTTGCCAGGTTACCACTAAAGTTATGGCTCCTCTTAAGTCCTGTGTTTACAAAACAGTTCTGTTTTATAAGGTTGATTCAGTGTTTTTTTTTTTTTTTAATATTGACTAACAAAAGGATACCATTTCCAAAATGGATTTCTCAAATGTTGGAGTGAAACCCTTCAAATACAGAGAGAATAATGTTACTAACAAACTGTTTGACTACAGTATCATGATGTCAAACAGGACCGAGCGATCAGTCTAGTGTTTTAGGGCAGAGTGACTCTTGTAAATAATGTATTTTAGTGTTTATTAGTGATTGCATTCATGTGGAGGAAGGAATAGGAAGGGTTGTGTACCTTTGAGAAGGGGAAGTCAAAGTCAAATGAAGTCCAATGAAAGAAATGAAGGTCAACAATAAGGAAGTAATTTGGGTTGTTGGTTAAAGAATGTGCTTAAGGGGTTTAAGAGGTTGGGTAGTAACAAAATAGTCTACTTGTAGCAAAAACCAAAATGTACCTGTTTTTGTTATGCATTCTGATTACAGATACTTGTGACAATTTCAAGGATTACTTCTAGGAATACTTTTAAAGTGAATGTGGGAATAAATAGTGGCAGATGTTCTATGTCTTTATAAAATGTGGCACAGAAGTGGCACTTTATACCTCAAATATGGCAAAGTAAACTCAAAATGACAGAGAGTAATCAGAGTACATAATAGTAATCAGGTGACTAGTAACAGTAATGGAATACATTTTTAAAGTAGCCTACCCAACCCTGGTATAATGATGTGTTTGATGTGTTTTGAGCCTTCCAGTTACTGTTGTTTCAGTGAATTTGAGACAACCATCACATCTTCCAATATAAATGTTATTCATACCACCAAGAATACATGTGTGTGTGTGTGTGTGTGTGTGTGTGTGTGTGTGCGTGTGCATCTGCTTGTGTGCGCGTGTGTGATGCCATGTAATACTGTCAATGACCCAAAAGCTTTTGACCGCAACAAATTACAACATAATATTTCCAACATCCAGCAAATGGCAAGGAAGGCAAACAAAGAATGGATTATACAGGAATGAATCAACTGAGATCAAGTTGTGGAAAAGAAATCTGTGGGAATCGAGAGTCAGAGCGAGACAACTGAGCGAGATGTGACTGCTGGCATGGGAAAGCACAAGTGGCTGCTGTGAGGGCTTTAACATGATGACGCTCGGAGCTGTTTCCCCTGGAGAATAATGGGCTAAAATGTGGAGAGGCTGAGCTCGGGGAAAGCACACAGAGCAACATGATTTTTCTGGAGAAGCGCACGAACCGGCAGTGTCTTCCCTGAACGTCCCTCTGTGGCCACAGAATGAACATTTTTTTCAATTTCAGGGGCAGATTTGTGAGGCAAATAGCAGAGGACAGAGTGGTTGCAGGTATGTAGTCATGAAGAAATGGATGTAGCAAAACATTGTGAAATCTGTAGAACTTGGTGAGAGATTGCATGTATATACTCTATCACCACTGATGTTGGGGTGTGATACCTATTTATTATTTGTTTTGGTGGTTGAAATTACCTATATTTGAGGAAAATAAAAAAAAATACTGTAAGTAATTGGGCATTTGTTGTGGTCTAAGTGAATTCAAAGCAGCCTTTTATGGCAAATATCTAGATAGCCTTTGTTTATGTCACAGCTTTTCTTTCTCAAATGTATTTATCTTTATGCTGATGTAGTATGACCGGAGATAATCTGTTGCAGAGATCAGTGGTTCGTTTCTTCATTCACAAATATAGGAAAGCTGCACTTCCACTCTATTGCCACCAGAGGACTCTGACTGATGAAGAGAGAGAGTGTATACACACTGGAAAAAATAGTAGCATCTCACATCACCATATTGTTTACACAATCAGAGGGGCAATCCCTCTTTCAAGCAACTTTTTAATCGCAGACAAGGGTGGTTTTATTTGGCATCAATGTGGGCTGAATTTATGACAATGCGGCTTTATGTTTATCCATTGTTAGGTTTGTTCATTTCACTAAAAGCCTTACATAATAAGTTTCCAACAGGCTGTCAGTCTGCTTCAAAAGCCTCAGTGCAGTTTCTGCTACACAGGATGATTTCAAGGTTGTCCGGTAGATGGCGAGGGACCCTTGGGTGGCTTCGGGGTGGGAAACGAGCGTCCTCCTCCTCCTCCTCCTCCTCCTCGTCTTCCTCCTCCTCCTCCTCCTCCTCCCATTTCCTTCTGAGGAGGGAAGGATGCTGATGCTGACTGCAGAGCATGGACGCACTTATATGAGATCCTTATTTCCTCCAGATGCGTTTCACCAGCTTTTAAGAGAAACGGGTGCATCTGAGAGGAAATAAAGACTGTCTTTTAAAGCAGTAAGCCATAACGAGGTAGTGCGTTACAGTGATTTTACAGCAGCTAAGAGGCGTTGCTACAGGCACGGCTTGTATAAAACGGTGGTTATACAGCATCGTAGGCATATAAAAAGAAAGGAGGCATATTAAAAATAAAATCTTATAATTTTTATCGACAGTATTACATAAATCTAATAGTTTAACGTCATTCCTCCGCCAAGCAAGTTCGTCAACAGTAGCAAACAAAGTGGTTGCTAAGCGACACAGAAGTCCCCTGGTATAAGGGTAATAAGTGGTCATTTAGCGCATTGATATTTAAATTAACTGTCAGGTGTGCGTTTTTCCGGTATTTTACAGCGGGCTTCGAACGCGTGTATAAGCCAATCAGAACCGAGCACCGGGACTATCCGTTTTCATGAACCTAAACAACATGGCCAATCAACTTCCAGATAGCTATACTAGTAAGAGTAGTAGTCCAGCTGCACCAGGTTTCGGTTCTTAACGGTTGCTCAGTTCTGGCTCGCAAGAGGAACCATATTGGATCGATTCGTCTCACCTGAACGCCTTTATATACTCTGGACTCGTGTTTGGCCATTAAGTCGGTTCCCTCCCCCCCTTTTCTAATTGCCATTTTCCAATGATGACAGAGCTTGCACAGGAGCGTCTTTATGGGAAGCGTCCTCTGTCACACAGGCACCGCTGCACGGACAATGTGCCACGGAGGTTATCTAAACCAAACGCTTGTTTACGATGATGGGACCTCGGTCAGAAACGGGGACACAACCAGGTAACGAGCGTTATTAAGGTTAGAGGTGAAAACCTACTGAAAAATCACTGGAATATTCCTATAAGGACTTCGAGTCTGTCTGTTGTGCTCAGTAGTTTATAGGCTACTTACCTTGTAGAACTTTATGGTAGCCAAATTTTTTTTTTATCTCCTATGATATCACCATAATATACATATTATGGTGATATCATAGGAGATAAAAAAAAAATGTGGGGACTTGTGGTGCTCTATATACTTATGGTACATTGTGATGTTTATATATTCTATGATATTAAATACATGACATTATATTTTGTATATTTTGTGTATATTCCTATGGAGACTACGTATGTCTGAGGTACTCTTTAGTGAGTTCATACTTTAGTTGTGGTACTTTATGGTATTTTTTTTTATCTCCTATGATATCACTACATTCCTATAGGGACTTAGTATGTGTGTGATACTCAATAGTGTGTTTATACTTACCTTGTTGTAGGCTATTTCTATCTCCTATGATATGACTATATATAATATTTCTATAGGGACTGTGGGAGGTGTGTGTGTGGTACTCAATAGTGAGTTTATACTGAAGTTATGGTACTTTATGGTGTTTTTATCTCCTATGATATCACTATATATAATATTCCTATAGGGACTTATAGTGTGTTTTTAGTGCTCAATAGTGACTTTATAGTGACCTTCCTATAATATCCCTATGCAGACTTATAGTTTTCCTGTGACATTTGTATGGTGTCCTTCTAAAATTTACTATAGGATTATGGGAAACTAATTCCCATATGCATGGATGTATTTTTTCTTAGCCTGTACATTCCCTTTAACCAACTTACTTTGCTTTGAATTTGACTGCGTGTGAATGATGAATCCTAATCTAAATGGCACATTCTTTCAATTATAATCTAGATGAAAATGGCCTGGACACTGCTGATGTTTAGATAAGATGTTCAGGTGTTTGAATACACATAATGTTTTAGATATTGATGACTGTAGTTTACCACTTTTACAGACTGTAAACCCCCCCCCCCCCCCCCCCCCCCCCCCCCCCCCCCCGACTCCTCACATATATATCTGGGGACTAATTTTATCTCTTCCCCCGCATACTGTTTTTCCTCGCTCCATCCGCTTTCTTTGCTCTGAATCTGCACTATTCTCTCCATTAGCCGGAGACAGTGTCAGACAGAGTCTCTTACCGGGAGCGACTCCGGTCTCTATTATTGTGGTCACTCTGTTTCATCCATTAAGGCCGTCCTCATACAGACTGGGGATTTCTTAAGGGATGAGACTTGCTTTACTACACGGTTTTGCTCTCATAATGGTGCGCTTACAGTCATCGTCTCCTCTCTGTTTTGTTCTCGTCATTCAGTTCCTCTTCACTCTTCTTCCCCTCCTCTCTTTTCTTCCTCTCCCTCTCCCTCTGTCCTTTACTCTGCTGCGCTCTCCTTCGCCTCTTCGCTAATCTCATCCTTTCCTCTCCTCCAATCTCCTCCTATCCTCCTGTCCTCATCTCCCTTTCCTTGTCTTTCCTTGTGTTTCCTTTCCTTTCCTCTAATCTCCTGGTATCCTCCTGTCCTCATCTCTCTTGCCTTTCCTTTCGTTCCCTTTCCTTCCCTTTCCTTTCCTTTCCTTTCCTTTCCTTTCCTTTCCTTTCCTTTCCTGTCCTTCCCCCTAATCTCCTGGTATCCTCCTGTCCTCATCTCCCTTGTCTTCCCTTTCCTTTCCTTTCATTTCCTTTCCTTTCCTTTCCTTTCCTTTCCTGTCCTGTCCTTTCCCCTAATCTCCTTGTATCCTCCTGTCCTCATCTCCCTTTCCTTTCCTTTCCTTTCCTTTCCTTCCCTTTCCTTTCCTTTCCTTTCCTTTCCTTTCCTTTCCTTTCCTGTCCTGTCCTTTCCCCTAATCTCCTTGTATCCTCCTGTTCTCATCTCCCTTGTCTTTCCTTTCCTTTCCTTTCCTTTCCTTTCCTTTCCTTTCCTGTCCTGTCCTGTCCTTTCCCCTAATCTCCTTGTATCCTCCTGTTCTCATCTCCCTTGTCTTTCCTTTCCTTTCCTTTCCTTTGCTTCACTTGGCTTTGCCTTGCTTTCCTTTCCTTGCCTCTCTGCTCCTCTCCTGTCTTTAGCTTTTCTTTCCCCCAATCTCTCCTCTCCTCTCCTCTCCTCTCCTCTCCTCTCCTCTCCTCTCCTCTCCTCTCCTCTCCTCTCCTCTCCCTTCCTTTCCTTTCCAGCCCACTCACTTGTCATCTCTCCTCTCTCTCTCTCTCCTCTGTCTGGGCTTTTGAGGGTCTGTGCTTTCGCTGTTAATCAGGAAGAGCATGTCTCTGGGTGCTATTAGCCCACTCAAGGCTGCCTACACTGTACTATGATGACCGAACACACACACACACGTAGAACACTGTATTACCCACTTACGTTTCCCTCTAAGCAGGAAATCATAGTGAGCTCAACATAGACACATAGATAATACGTATAATAGGACATGTAAAGGCGTGTCTAAATAAGGCGAACATAATAAGACATGTAACAGCATATGTAAAATAAGGCAAGCCTAATAGGATATGTAACAGCGCATGTAAATCAAGGCGAACATGGAATCACGTATGTCAACATCACATGAAAATAGCTGGGATTATGTCGTTAGATGAAGCAAAGCATGTGGAAAGACACGGCATCATGTCACATCACACCTCTGTTTGAGACCCAACAAAGCATTTCTGGCATTTCTCACACACACACACACACACACACACACACACACACACACACACACACACACACACCTGATTGAATTCCCTCAGCCAGAAGGAAAGGCCTGTTCAGATATTGTTGCAAGCAAGCGGCGGTGTGATAGAGATGCCCTCAATGCCCTATTTCCAAAATCAACCCAATCTCTTTGTAGGGCTGCAACTAACGATTATTTTCATTGTCGATTAATCTGTCGATTATTTTCTCGATTAATCGATTAGTTGTTTGGTCTATAAAATGTCAGAAAATGGTGAAAAATGTCGATCAGTGTTTCCCAAAGCCCAAGAAGACGTCCTCAAATGTCTTGTTTTGTCCACAACCCAAAGATATTCAGTTTACTGTCATAGAGGAGTAAAGAAACCAGAAAATATTCACATTTAAGAAGCTGGAATCAGAGAATCTTGACTTATTTTTCTTAAAAAATTACTCAAACCGATTAATTGATTATCAAAATAGTTGGCGATTAATTTAATAGTTGACAACTAATCGATTAATCGATTAATCGTTGCAGCTCTATCTCTTTGTGTAGAGGAATACTGTGTTCTCCATTCCCTGTGTAGCTGAATGGATGGAGACTGGCTCTAACACCGCCAGGATTAGGGGATCCATTCCCACCCAGGCATGAATTAAGACATGTATGGTGCTGTAAAGTGCTTCGAATAAACCCAGCCCACCTGAGAAGCTGTTTTCGACTTGATCAGAGGTTATATTGGGCAAAAAAATAAACACTTTTGAAATCAATTGGGTATGCATGATAAAGTAAAACTGTTTATTAAAGTGCTATTAAGCCGTACAGTTGCATTAAGTGTGTGTCGGAGTAATCCTGCTCCGTTTAAACCAACTTCACAGGGCTCGCCGAGCTCTGGGCAGAGTTAGGCTAAGCTGCGACGGAGGCCGCGAACGTAATCATATTACCTCCTGCCTAACTCATAATGAGGTGAATTTTTAATGAGTGTGTTTAAACTCTCTGCCTCTCTTTCCTCTATCTCTGCCCCCCCCCCCTCTCTCTCTCTCTCCCTCTCTCTCCCTCATTCGTCTCTCCAATCCCCCACCAAGAAGCAACCATGAGCCCCCTGCACCGACCATCGAGTTCCCATGGTGACAGGTAATTTCCTGAACCACTTCGTTCCCGTGCATGTGATGGAACACATGCACGCACAGCAATAAACACACAACGCAGGCGCATAATCATCAGATAAATGAAGATGTTTTGTACGTCTTAGTGGAAGTCTTGTTTCCCCACTGGTTCTGGAGGGAGATTTTCATGCATGAGTTGCTGAATCAGATTTGCCCTTGTTTACCTCTCCTTCGAAAAAACAAATCAATTACATTAAAATTGTTTTCACAACTGCGTTTGCCGCAGTAGACGGAGTGATGCAGCTCAGGCTTGTTTACTGAACTCAAATGATCCACAGCAAAAAACACCATTCGTCCCTTGCTTTTCATCCAGATGCATAGATGTTGTGCTGCATTTACTTGGCATCCTTAATTATGGCACAGTTAAAAAAAAATGGGCCTCTTTTTTGTTTCATCCCTCAAAGGGATTGCTTGCTGTTCAGTTACTGTACTCCCTCTCTTTTTTTATTTTAGCAGATTCAGTTCCTTATTCTCTCACGTCAAGAGCTGCGGTTTTCGCTCACACATTAATCAGTCCACGCTTTGTCAAAAGTGTGGCCCCGATTGTATAAATTGGGATCTGGGGGATTTTAGTGCAGCATAGGCCAGACTCCACCTGAACATTGATCTATTTGGTTTCATATATTCTGTTTGTGCTCATTATTCTATATCTGTACTTCGATTTCCCAGAAGATCATCTCTCTTCGCCAGAAATAAACATGTCAGCCATTGCCTTACAGTGCACACACAATATACACAAAAGATTTCTGGCACCTTTTTTGTTGTTATCTACTGTTGACAGCAAACAAACCAAATTTTGTGCAGAGAATGTCACGGTTGTAATGAAACAGACACTCTCAGCAGCTCAGCGCAACAGTGAGCGTGTTGATGAGCAGATGCTGCTGTCTCTCTCGCCTGTCAGGACCTCCATTGAAACCCTCCAGAGGAACAACAGCAGCAACTCTGGCGTGATTCTGGACATCTCGGCTCTCAAGATGGCCGACATGGACTCAGAGGTGCCTCCTCTTCCGCCTCGCTACCGCTTCAGGGACCTGCTGCTGGGGGACCAGACGTTTCAGAACGATGACAGGTAGCACGAACAACACAATTTACCTTACAGGAGACGGCCCGGGGAGATTACCGGAAAGGCCTTTGGGCTTATGTGTGTGTGTGTGTGTTCATGCTTAAAGGAAAAATCCACCCTCGAATAGTCTAACACTGTTGGATGTCATCTATTTATGATGTTCAGTGCTTTCCAGGAGTGTTGTAATATACATTTTGTCGTACCCACTTTCCCTCAACCTGCCTCGTCTACTTCTACTTCAGTCAGTGATTTTCTACATTTCCCAGAACGCCCTAGAGCAGTGGTTCTCAGCGTGGGGTCCGGGGACCACCAGGGGTCCTTGAGGGGGTTCCAGGGGGTCCCCAGCAAATGGATGAATTGTTAAACTTCGGCATTATTTAATTTACAAGAAGTTAACACAATTAGAGAATGTAGAAGAATTACTATTTTGATCATAGTTTTTCTCTGTTATCTCTCTACCTACAATACAGATAGTCATGGGATTCTGGAAAAAAAATATCTAAGAGAAATTGGTCTCTCTGTTTCTTCTACGATGGATTTCTCCCGGTATGATTGTTAAAATGTTGGTGCAAAATGGTGAGCCCAGAAAAAAGCCTTTGCTCTTTGATTCTGAGGGGCTGAAAACTTTTAGGTAGCTGAAAAAGTTTCTGCTATCAAACCCCATTGTAGCTGCTGGAAATATCATATCATATGATGTTGTCTTCCACATTTGGCCATTTATCCATGGGAATACGAAAAATTCACCACGAAACAACAACAGAAATGCAAGCTACATCGCTAATAGCTGTTTTTTTTTTAACAGTGTTGAAGTATGTTAGGGTGGACTTTTCCTTTAGCTGGGGATTTAGTTTGAGTATGCACCCCCTTGTTTTTAACTAAGTGGAAAATAGCCCCTCCTTTGGCCCTTAACTGGCAATACAGTGGCTGGAGTGCTGGAGTGTTTGGGAGTCTCCTAAGAGCTCACATAGTGCTGTGGTTGAAGAAGCAGATCAACAGATGCTGTGTGCCGCCCAAGAGGGAAGGAATTAGCTCAGCATCATAAGCCATGGTTGAGTACTGTGGAGCTCTCCATGGTACTGAAATGAAGCAATCTCACTGAGGAATAGCAGTCAGTGCAATATTGGCTCACCACAGGGCAGATTTAGAGCGTTGCTTTCAGCCAGTAAACGACTTTCACCCTAAAGTTAGCGTGGGATGCACTGTTTCATCCGTATTGCACTGTCAAAGGCGTCTCGCTATATTTGTAAAGGGATCTTTTAAACGCTGGAGTATAAACCCGGAGCGTCTAGTCCATTAACATCGGCAACCGCCTGCCGCCTGAGGGTTTCTGACATATCAGATTCTTGAGTTTGCTTGGCTTTACTGGACACGGTTGATTTGAAATGTTCAGCAGCCAAGATTGTTGCCCGAAGGGGCTGGGCCAGCAAGGTGCTTTTTTTGAAAGTGACCAAAGATAAAGGAAGCAGAAGGCAACGTTTCTCGCCTCGACTCGACAATATCAATACTACCAGAAAGACTCCCAACCACCTTTTCAATAGTGGTTGCATCAATTTACACTGAAATTCACTCTTGTGCACTCTTCACACAGAAATGCAAGGAGTGATCATCTCTTCTTGGTAATTTGCATAGCTGTTCCTGTCTGTAACAATAACTGTGATTATCATTTTAACAAGCGAAACATCGATTGAATCTGGCAACACGTTGTATGTTATCTCTAAACACCAGGCTTTAAATGTCAGTTTCAGGCAGCCGTGTGTCTCAGTCGATAACCTTCTGCGGATGGTTTTTGTGCTTGGTGATTAGCTCATCGATCATTGTCTTGTAAGGATGGAAAAAGGAACGTCGTCTCTCCTGGAAATTTACTTTTAACCGAAAATCTTGTATGAAAGTAAATATGACTTCTTCTATTGCTATCATTTCTCTTTCTCTCCCTCTCTCCTCTCTCTCTCTCTCTCTCTCTCTCTCTCTATCTCTCCCTCTGTCTCTTGGGCTTCCCGCAGGAAATCGCTGTCAGTATGCTTTATATCAAAGGGATGCTTTTGCTCTACACACCACATTGCCGTCCGGTATTGGATCATCACCCCCACCACACACACACACACACACACACACACACACACACATCGATATTTACATAATCTAAACGTTTTTTACAAGTTCTAAAAGCTTTATTGTCCAAAATCCATCCCTTGTCCTCTCTGCGGTACAGCACTGTAAGTTTTTATTTCATTCCACCCATAAGTACAGTGTTTCCTGCTCTCTGGAGCTACGGAGGGACGCCCTGAATGGATGGTCGTGTTAGCATTCGCTCAACCTGTCACCCCTGAGAAGGCCCGGCTAACGTGACTTTAGGATATTGTCTGAAAAGGCCTTTAATTACATAATTAAGTCAGTCACCTTCAACAAGGAAAAAAAAAACTCACTCAAGAATTTTGTTTTAAATATTTTTGTCTCTTGTACTTTTAAAAAAACATGTAGGTAAAACCATGTAAATAAACAAAGAAAAAAAAAGAAACAAGCAAAGCATTTTTCCTTTCCCTGTATGCTGTACAGAGCCTACAATAACATAATCTACTCTCTTCTATGATAGCAATTCATCATGATACAGATAACAATAGCAACTCTGATAAAATCTCTATAGTTATTCTATGGTTTCTACATATAATCTGCCTTCTCTAGATTCTTTATTTTAAGAAAGAAGTTATTTTCAGTTCTGTAGGTCAGAGTTCCCACTGAGTGATAGAAACAAACAAACAGTGAAGATTAAAGGCTGGCTGGTTCACTGAGTAGTGCGACTGGGGAGAATCACATTGGTACAGTATGGCAAGGAGACCCGGTGGCTTCGTTTTCCCAAAAAGACTTGGGGCGGGGGGCCTCAAACAGAAATGTAGGATCAAAGGATTTTGGAGAAGCACTAGTACTGGATGGCAATTACATGGTTTCCACGACAGATGGCGCTGCTGCATCACAGACAACTCTACATATTGCACAACGAAAATGCATAGGATTTTCTCTGTTACTGTAACTGGGTGTGGGTGTTGTTGGGTAAAACACTGAAGGAGGGTTGACGTGTGTGTGCTTCAAGTCCTCATTAGACCTCGCCAAAGGTGTCCATTTTGGGAGTGGGGGGGGGGGGTGGGAGGGATGGGGTGAGGTGTATCGGTGGGGTTGGGGAGGTGGAGCTTGGTGGGTGGGAGACGGTACATAGGCATGAACAGCAATATGACATGTGATGTTGCACTTGTGACACTTATCCAGAACACTTGTCTCTAACATAACGTTGTTCGCTCAGTGGAAAGTCATACAAAAGTTCTCCTGTTTCCACTAAAAAGTGAAACAGCAATGTCATACTGAGCTGAAGCAGCCTCTCCGCAGCGCGAGAGCAACTATAAATGGAACAGTTCAGCCCAGAGTCACAACATGCGGAGACTGACCATGAGCATCAAGCATCAAGGGCAGTACCATCCGGACAGCCCATCATTTCACAATGACTCTTCACTGACAATTCAGAGTTGGCCTTGGCTGTGTAGGAGTACATAATACATTGTTACGGGAGTGTACAGTATAGAATAGATAAAGCCATCGACACACTGAAACATCATAAACATAAACTTATTGAATGTATTGCTTTAAATGTGAGATCTGAGAGCCAGACTTGTCTTCGTCATGGACAAACCATAATGCGATCATTCTCACTTGATTGTTCTTTTTTTTTTTTTTTTTTTTTTTTTTTAAGTAAAATGCTCACTTAAACTGACATGAGATTGTGAAAATGTACACCTAGAGC